>NC_056741.1:112304779-112422348 GCF_019279795.1 Protopterus annectens | reverse complement strand
TTCCATTGGGAAGACCCATTAAAATTTCAAAAGTTTAAAATTTTGGAAACAGCAAAAAAAAAAAGATAAATTGCCTAAAGGATTACTGCACAAGTTATGGGCCACACATGATAGATTGGCATTCTGTTTAGATTATGGGTAAAGCCTGCAAAGATGACTGCAAGTCTCCAACAAATGTAATGAGCTTCTGAAAACACTGTAATCCTGTCCTTTATTACTACAAATACTGTCATATGCATTTCAATACCTAAGGCTTATATGTTATCTAGTTATGTAAATATTCTCTGCATGGCAACAACAAAAAGGCTTTCAATGTCAGTAATTCTTTAACAGTATGCTTATTAAAGCTTACTTGCATCTCACAATCTCCGACAAGCTTACCTGATGGTCATTAAACCATTGCTACTTAAACGCAGAGCAACAGGGCACTGCGACAGCATGCATTTTCTGAATAATAAGAAGCATAAATCAACAGTATAAAAATATGACAGAAAACCAGAACATTCTACAAAATCAAGGACAGATGAAAAGCCTTGTGGTCTACCATGGATGGGGGAATACTCTGCACACTCACAATGCATAACTGCTCCTTGCCTTGCTTGGACACATCCAGAGCCACTACAATGGGGAGTGGGGTGCAACAAATATGTCACAATTTGAAATGTCTCTGGCTGACAGTGATGGCTCTAACATTCATAATCTCTCAACCTCAGAGCAAGAAATCTAGACAAAACCATACATAGAAGTGGGACACAGGCCCAAAAATAAGGACAATTTTTAAATATTGCTCTTAAAAACTTAGAAAGATAATAGAATAGTAGTAGGTCTTGCATTAGTATAAATTTTCTGAATGGTATGAAATCTGAAACTCAAATGTTTGCCATTATTTTCTAACTTCAGTCTTTAATGATTTGCCACTAATTTGCCAGAAAACCACAATTTTATGAAAAACAGACCAAAAATGTAATGCAAAAATATAAAATTGCCACACAATACAGCTGGGAACCAGTCAAAAAAGGGACACCTTTTTAATATTAGTACTGTTAACTTGAGTAGCTGACAAAATAAGAGCATCTGCATGCATTTCTGAAATAAAAGTAATCTATAAATCTGATCATTACAGTTATTTATAATTGTAAACCCTCCACGTTTTCTTCCAAAATTGCCATTTTGCAGAGGAATTATTAGGGGGAGAGCAACATTTTGAGCCAAAATTGGGGACAGTTGATAGGTTTGGGTATTCCTAATTCTATAAAGTGATTTATTTGCACATACCTCTCAGCCTCTAAATGCAGGAACTCTGGACAAGGCCAAATATATTGAAGGAACATAAAAACAGTACTAAAAATTGCTCTTATATAAACTTAGACAGTTGATAGAATAACAGGTCTTGCTTTAGCATGCATTTTTCTGAAGGTTATGAAATCTGAAACTCAATATCTGTCATTATTTAGTCACTTAATCCCTAAATGATTTGCAAGAAAACTATAGATTTTATGAGGAATAAACCAAAAATAAGAAGCAAAAATCTATTCATTCTGCAAAAATCTTGACAGATGAGCGGTATAGTTCAGCCGGGGCTGTCTTTGAGTTTGCCGCCCTTCCCCCCTCACAAAATCATGGTCGAATGGAGCCCTCCCCTGCAGCCATTCCAATGTCCCATTACTTGGCTATTTCACCCCATTTACCATAAACAGTGTAATGTGCATACTGCTTTATTTCTGTGATGATTTGGATTTCATTTGAAAGTTTTATTTTGCAGTATATTACCACTGCACCATCAACTATTTAATTCATTAAAAATCCAGAAACCACAGATTTATGAGGAAAAGAACAGAACAAAAATATGAGGCAAAAATCTGCAACAATTTCACAAATGGTGGTGGGTAGAGAATTCAGGCTCTTGCTACCTGAACCCCAAGGTACAGGGTTCAAGCCTGAGGTATTCCCTCTAGCCACCAGTATATATCAACTGGGACATTACACACACACATACACACACCTGCCAAAAGAACAAATGGAATGCAGCAGGTTGGGAATCAGAGTAATGAAGGTAATGCAATTACAGAAGTACATACAATGAACACAGATGTGCAAAGGTGAGTGTCATTGCACAGTGGTGGGTGGAACACATGCTCAGAGCAATGGCAAAAGAAAAGTGGGTCTGAGGTGCACTTTCTCTTGCTTTACACATAACTACACCACTTCAGATGATCAGGCCTGGCCTGTCTCCAGTCCCACTGTCAAAAGCAAGACTTGGAATAATAAAATAGAACATTAAAGTCAATTACATGAAAATACAAGAGGACACTAACAGTCTATTGTCCTATGTCACAGGTCTTTAACAGTGAAAATCTTTGTGTCCTTACTATAGTAAAAGAACAGTGCTGCAATTTTAACATTTTCAATGGTCATAAATAAATAGACAGTGAAGTAGCAATGTTACTTTAGAATACACTTTCAAAAAGTGAGGCGTTACAAAATTATGAAACATATGAAGATGTATATAACTAAAATCATGTCATTCCCTGTTGGACTCCTTTTCATTTGTATTATATTCACATTGCTTTTACATGCCTTCTCCTCATAACTACCTCCTCCAACGTCAAACCTAACCGTGTCAGCATTAAGCCACCTTGATGGCTGCTTATTAACAACTAAACAAGCTCAGATTCTTCTGCCCATTAACCATTCTCAAACTCTTCCTCTGTGATAGATAATAATCAGTCAGTCCATGAACATGTTTTTGTTTCTATTCATCTTTCTACCTCTATCCACTCCTTTCTCTTCCTCTTGTGGCCAGATGGAGCCTCCATGCTCTTAATACTTCTCACTGCCTTTATCATCAGCTGTTTTACTATAAATATGCCTTAATTTCTATTCAGTATTCATTTTATTTAATTCTGGTGTACCCCAGCTTGCAGATAAAAAGGATCATGCACACACACACACACACACACACACGCACACACGCACACACACACACACACACACACACACACACACACACACACACACACACACACACACACACACACACACACACACACACACACACCTCCCGATCGTACACCCTACCTGTCTCATGGGGCCAGGCAATCCGATCCTGCAGCTCCTTGGGCTGGCGTGCAACAAATCCATCCTGCAGCTTCTAGGTCCTCCATGCTGGCATGATCCTGTAGCCCGTGTATACTCTCCCATGAGATGTGAGGAGGCTGGAGCCTCCTGCTATTGGACCAGACTGCATCACCCACAGTCTGGACACCATCTGGTTTGTGCGGTTGCCACCGCACAGATCTCTGGGTTGGAAGGGAGGAGTTTACTCCCTTCCCTATCCAGACTGCCTGACTGAGCAGTCTGGAGCTCAGGAATGCCTGAGCATGCATGCTTGGTGTTCTCGTTTGCCTAACACAGCAGCCAGGAACTAAGCACGCATGCATGCAATCCGAGAGATTTTTTATTATTTTCATTTTTAGTTCTACGGGGATTGCGGGGGCTGGGGACTTTATTTCACAGGTGGAAGGGCTGCAGTCCCGCAGTTCTATAGCACGAGCCGACCCTGGGTACAGGGTTATTAACATAGGGGTGACAATGAAATATGCAGCTGTCAGATTGTGGCCATATGTCACACACACACACCTCACCAACAAAACCCCTTCTGTATGTTGTCCACAACAATCTTGAGTCGGCTATTGCTCCTAGGTCATAGTCATTCACATACTTCAGTAGGCAGATGCCTTCTGTTTGTCTGTGTGGTATGGACTACAATGAGGGGGAGTACAATTAATTAACCCTGTCTTACTGTAGCTGGCACTGGTGTGATGAGAATGTATTATTCAGACACCTTCTCTAGTGTTGGTTCTGCCAGCAGTCCCATTGCAAAACACTCCTGTGACATAGGAATGTACATCTAGTATACCAAATGTAGGTTGAACACAGTATGGGTGATGATGTCCTATGACCTGGCAAGGTTATGATATGCAGGGTGAAATCAACCTGTCATCTACATCTGTACTGCTGACATCAAATAATTTGATCAAGGTTCATGGCCTTTTAGACCAGACTCAGCAGGGTAGTAGTGCAGTACTTCCCATTATCAGTGGTGTCTCTCCCTTTGTGGGTTGTGACACCTGTTGATGTGCACCATTCAGTGTGTACACAGCCTGACATGGAGCTATGTTTTACATGATGTGTACGTGGAGAGCAACTTGTTTTGCCATGTGTGTATGATACAACCTGTGATGTGGACAGGTCCCATGCAGCCTGAGTGCCGCTTGTAACTGCATAGTTGTGGGTACAGGGGCTCTGTGGTGTACATGAATATATGATTGTGTACCTGTTGGGGAGGGGGGGACAGTGTGTTTATGTTATGCAAGACCCTATCTGGAGTGCTTATTCATGCTCAGCACTTGTTCAGAACTTGTAAGCACTACGTAAGCTACTAATTACTATAGCACTCAATCTTCCTCATTACCTAGAGGTAAACAGGTTTTGTACATACTTTTCTCAGTTGCTTAGAGTAAATAGCTCTTGTACTCACTTACCTCACTTATCTAGGGGAAATTAGTTTTATATTTAGGCATGTCCAAGGGTCAGCTGCCAGTGTTCCCTCCTGTCTATCTGATGAATCTGGACATCTTGAGGCAATGTAGACATTGCCTCATGTACACAGACAACCCTCTCCGCCTTCCACCCAACACTACAACCTGTGAGAGATGCACTTATCTAGCCAAACTGGAGGTAAAGCTCTCTCCAACCAAGCCTGACCCTAACAGTCATGTGGCGAAGGTAAACATTCGCACCACACCACACTCATCACATAGTCTCACTGAAATTACCCCACCATTAACTGAGAAAACTACTCGTGTATCAACTCATTAGCTCAATGCTTTCTGGAATTCATAAACACCAATGCCCTGGATCAACATATCCACACACCCACCAGGGGCAACAATATCCTAGACCTAGGCATTACCAACACGAGTGATCGGTGTTCCACACCTGAAGTCCACTCCTCATTGGTCCGATGTGACCATGAGCTGAACACAGCTGTTATCCACATCCTGCCCCACCCCCCATTAAGGGGAACCACAGTATAATATGTCTACAAAGCCAACTTCATGCTTCTTAAGACAGACGTGGTGAACGTCATGACACCCATACAAATGGACAATACTGTTACAACTGCTGAATCCTACATAACTGCACTCTATAAGCACTTACACGAGTGCATGGATCGTGCTATCGCAAACAGAACCAAGACGCTATACTCCTAATTAAGGAAGCTAATCTGGTGGTAACCTGCCATAAACAAACTGTACAACAGGAGGAAGACACTGTTGCACAAGAGAGTACAATCCCATGTGTGGAGGACTTCCCTGGTCAGCCTCAGTAAGAAGGTGAGATCCCTTATAAGATCCTCCAAAGCTAGCTACGAAAACAAAACCGCCACTAATTCCAAAAACAACCACAAAGCATTCTATAGCTATGTCAAATATCTCAATGTCAACACCCAGATATGTTCTGAGTTACAGCACAAAGGCACGAACATTACAGAACCAACTGATATTGCCAACATCCTGGCAGATAGGTTCAGTGCTACCTTTCCCCCCTCTCACCCCCTAAAGGGCCCATATCTATACAGGAAGTGTGCAGAGGGCCTGTACTCAGAACTACGCAGGTAAAAGCTGGACACTCTAAAGCCAATATCACAGCATCCATGGGACTGGACAACATCCCAGGCTGCGTTTTACATGAACTACAGTACGTACTGGCTCCCCACCTATGCACCATGTTCAATAATAGCCTCGCATCGGGCTTTGTGCCCCCTGAATGGTGCACAGCAACAGTTATCCCACTCCACAAAGGTGGCGCCACAATGGACCACGGGACCTATTGCCCTATAGGCCTGACTAGCCTGGTCTGCAAGGCTATGGAGCACATCATCATGGATCTCAGTCACAGAGACATTGGGTACCTCCAAACCTTTGACCCCTCCCAGTTTGGGTTTGTTAAGGGCAGACCATGCCTCCTAAACCTGGTGGACTTCTTAGAGACAGTTACCAAGGCATTAGATGAGGGTAAGGAGGTCCACACAGTCTACCTAGATCTCTCAAAGGCTTTCAACACCATTCCTCATTCTGGTATTATTGACATACCCATTGGCCTGAACATTAACCCCTACATCATGTGATGGTTTGCAAAGTGGCTCACGGACAGAACCCACACAGTGGGAGTTGCATACTCTAGGTCCGACTATATACCAGTTACAAGTGGCGTCCCCCAGGGCTCAGTCCTAGGACCCCTCATGTTCGGTATATAATTTTCTGACATACAGGCAAGCACAGGAGGGCTTTGGCTGAAAAGGTTTGCAGATGACTGCAAACTAAGGGACACAATTGTTTCCCCAGCTGTTACAGACACCCTCCGGAAGGGTGGCACTGAGACGGATACCTGGTGTCAATATCATGGCCTCAAGCTGAATGCCAAAAAGTGCATAGTCATCCCCTTTGGATAAACTAATTACCCACAGACTACCACATAGCTGCTAGTCCCCTACATACAGAAAAGGTAATAAGGGATCTGGGAACCCCAGTAGATAGCAATCTCTCCTTCAATACCCATAATGACAAGGTGGTTAGAATATCCTTCTACGTGGCTCCACTAATCTCTAATGGGTTCTAATGGGTTCGCATCCAGAACAAAGGAGACCATTGTGCCTCTCTACTCATGACGTATTAGACCCATTAAAGGATACAACACCCCATTTGGGATATACCTTACAAGACAACTGCAACAGCTTGGAAGACCACAACAGTACCACACAAAGAGGATTACTGACCTCAAACAGATGACCTATGCAACTCAACCTAAGAAACTCCAGCTGTACTCGGTTGCATACCGCATACTCACAGGTGATCTCTGCTTGACATACAAGGCACATGTCCACCCCTGTATTGCTGGATATGCTCCACCTAAACAGAGGCCCCTGAGAGCCACATGCTCTAGAGATATACACCTAACCTCAACGATGACTAGGACGTGCTGGACAGATAGATTCCTGACCCGGAGACTCCCCATGCTTTGGAACATGATTCCAATGTACATCAGGCAGGGCTGCTCACTAGCACTCTTCAAGGGAAACCTTGACATGTGGATGGGAGACAGACATGTACCCTGGGGATCACTGCAGTGGCTCTGCTGGACAGAGGCACAGGGAACTAATGGCTCTGCCATTCAGAGGCACAGGGAACTAAACTATGGGGGTGGTGAAAACCAACACACTCTAGCTAGGCTTATAAATACCCTTGGTAAAACAGCCTAGTACCTACCTTTGTAGTTATTACATGTCTTATGTGCACGGATAGTTAACTAGCTCTTCCATTTTACTTTGCTATCATGCTGATAAACTGTCGGGTGACTACAAGTCATACGTATCCTATTATTGTGTATTGTAAATGCCAATAGACATAACTAATGTTTGTCTAACATAACAGTAATGTTATGTAACTTGCAATACATATCTGCCTACAATACTGTACATTACATAGTTATTGGCACAATATCCCACAATGCAAATCATAATTGCACAGTGGGCCAACCTTCGACATGTTATTCTCAGTAATACACCCATACATATGGCTACTGTTACAATATATCAACATATACTATCTCCTGTTATAGCACATACTTGTTGGACCAGCCCTGCCACTGACAGCAGCTGGTGAGGAATATTTGTGTTCAAAGCCCTTATATAGCATCCCTTGTGGTGCATGCATGGTTTGCCTTGTGACCTACAGCAGTACACACATAAATACTACAAGCGTTACTATGCTCAGAAATACATCACTATAAAATAACTGTTTCCACTATATGGATTGCGTGCACTTTAAATATTACAGAACAGGTACTAAATACACAGACATACTGAGTGTTCTACATACCATATTAGTAACCCGAGGTGTTGTTGACTGTTGATTCAATCCTTTTCAGTTTGTGTTTCAATCTTTGTAACGCTCTGCTGGTATATATGGATGGTTTGAATGTGTGATAAGCCATCCTTTTCTAGTTAAATATCGGTAACATGTGCTATCCTGACCACCAATTGGTGTTCCAAAGTAGTTAATTAGATGCACATCAGGTGTGCAGCTACTCCATTAGCCGATACTATGGCAACAGTGGTGTATAACTGAGTACTCCACTTGGGCGTTGTCCGTTTGCCTTACGTTTGAGGAAGACGGCCTGGATGTGCTGTTTGTGATGTATTTCAACAGCTATATGGAGACAGCCAAGATATATTAGCTTCATGACTCCCGTGGATTGTGTGTAATGGCTAGACGAAGTTGTTCTACATGTGAGTACAGCTGTTATATTTCAGAACATTGCTACTTATGCAGGGTTTGTTTGTACCTGATACCTCTGCAGATGTTTCAGTCTGGCAACAATGTTTGGGCAGCTCAAGGCTGTATGGCTATACATGAACTGTTAGGTGGTTTACAGTGTGCTCACCAGACATCCTTGATCTGGTGTACATGTGTATCATACTGTGCTGTTACTCAGTAATTGGTAAAACTTCAAGGTGTACACACAACCCTCTGAAATGGGATTAGTGCAAACAAACCATGTAACATCAGCAGTTGTTCCATTGTATAACAAATAAGGCCATGTTACTGTGTCTCTGACAAGGTATGTTAAGGCTTCTGCAGATGTCGTAGAGTGAGTGAATGATTTGTGATGTTATTACAGTTTCTATTGTAATTTGTTTGGGTGTGGGGGTGATGGTGGGTGTGTATAGCAAATGCAGGTGTATAGCAACTGCTTTTATTCATAATCGATATGTGCTTGAGGGTTCCTTCCCTATTTGAACAGCTATCCTTTAGTGGACTAATACTATGGTAATTGCAGGCTGATTCATTAAGGCACTGTTAAGTGGTTCCTGTGTAGCATGCAGTTGATGTTAGTCCTTGAATCCTTTCTGCAATACATTGGAATGTAACAAAGAGTTGCTACATGAAAGCTGTGTATTTCTGTCATAGGTATTTGTAGTCAATGGAGTTGTATTGGTGACTGACTCTCTTTGTCTAGAGTTGCCACCTTTTCATATGGCCATAGTGGGACATTTTCGGGCCACACATCAGATTTTACAGGACGACACAAACCCACAGTCAGTACAAGGGATATAACTTTCCTTTCTTGCCTAAATATAAGTTTATTCTTGTAGCAGTTTAGTTGCTTATCCTGTTTCTTGTAACAAGTAGGTATTTTAGATACAGAAAGAACTATTGTATGCAACTATTACATTACATATGGGACGTAATTATGTCCTACAATCTCAGGACATTTGCCACGTGTAATATATTTGGTCAGGACACAACCGCCCAAAGATGGACTGTCCCTTGCAAAGTTGGACAGGTGGTAACCCTATCATTGGCTCATGTCCATAGCACATATTTGTAATAGTGTATAGGCATATACTCCCCATATCCTTTGTTCATAAAGGTTGGTCGTTGCGTAATGTGTGATTGCTATGGTCCATGTTATACTCATATATGAACACCTCAACCGCTGTATATGGGATACCTATGGAATCCTGAAACCACACAGTTCTGGCGCCCACAGTACCGGGCCCAGACTCCCATACCCCACATTACCGACAGCGACAGTAACTCGCGAAAGTAACACGAACATGGAACACACACACAGACACACTGCTACCCACCACATCCAAACAAACTATCCTACACTACGTATGAGCAGGTGGGCAAACCCCCCTACACCCCCATCTAGGTGTCTGTGCCCCCCACACACCCCCACTTTAATATTCTACCTCCTAGATTGTGCAAACAGATGCACAAAGCTAATCCACACCCACACATTACAGTCCTCCAGGAACGAACACCACACTCAGAACACACACTTAAACACACTACAGCCCTCAGAAACACACTTACACACAGTAACCTACCTGAACCGCAACACCAGAAGCACTGTCTAACTGTCCCTTAACATTGTGATTTTAAACCTTGCGCATCTGGTGTTTCAGTACTGTATTCTTTCGGACTTTAAGCCTCATGATTACGCGTGTCGGTATGTCAAGCAGTGGGTATGTGGTAGGTATCCCATTTATATGTACCTCCATGGTTATGTAGATTTTGTTAACCTATCTATATATCTGCATATATATGTATATCCCCATATATCGACATATCTCTCTCTCTCTCTCTCTCTCTGTATATATATATATATATATATATATATATATATATATATATATATATATATATATATATATATATATATATATATATATATATATATATATATATATATATATATATATATATATATATATATATATATATATATATATATATATATATATACATATAAAACATGCACCTTTCATTGGGTACATGCCAGTTTGTCCTATTTCCGCACATTCCTACCTTTTGTGTTTTATCCTGTCAGTATACACAGCTGCCATTGGTACATCTCAGGTAGCTTAGTGGTATGTTATTGTGAAGATTGTGTACATGATTTCGTGTTCTAATCTTGGCAGTGGTATTTTACCTCTCAGAGCAGGCACTGGTAGTGCAAGGGTGATTAATGCACATTTTAGTGGTTGTGTGTTCCACATGTTTATTATTCTGTGGAATACTACCTACATATGCAAGCTGTGTTTAAGGTATACTATGTAACATATAAACATCTGAGAAGATTCCTGTCATGGATACTCCCCATTATTTGGAACTACATCCCTGATTACATTATACAAAACAGCTCACTAACACTCCAGGGAATCCTTGCAGAGTGGGTGGGGAACAGTGGATACACCCCAGGAATCCTGCAATTGGCTCTGCTCCACAGAGGGACAGTTAGTTAATCAATGGGGTGGCGACAGCAGATACTTTTTGCCTATGCTTATGAGTGGCCTTGGGCAGTTAGGCATGTACCTACCTATGTATCTATGAACCTATACATACAGTATGGACACATGCTGATAGTTTAATTTACTGTTCGGGTATTGATTTACCTTGTGCCAATGGCAGTTGTGTGCACAATAGTTGAGGGCTACCTATGTAGAATGCACACAGTAGACCACCTATACATGACAATTTACAGGTGGTCATGTGTGCCATCCATGTTTGCTGTGTGTGCAGGTGGAGGAGGGTGTCAGTCCATAATTGCCTACACTGTTAGTGTGTGTGCTATACGTTCCCTCTTTGCCAAGGCATGGGCATACTGGGAATGCCTCCATCTGCCTACTGGGGCTAGCAAAGGGTGTTCGTGGTCTGAGTCCATCTGTGCCTGTGAGTCCCTTGGCAATGGTGGTGGGCTGTGAGGGCCTTCACCATTCTGTCCCTGCTGCAGCTGTTTCCGCAGGATCATATTGTGTAGCATGGCACATACTATGAAGATGTGGGCACACGTGCCTGGAGAGCACTGCAAGGCACCACCAGATATCTCCAAGCAATGGAACCGTGATTTCAGCATCTCAAACACATGCTCCATGATGATTCTGGTTTCTGCGTGTGCCTCATTATGGCGTTCTTGCATGGCTGTGTGTGCATTTCTGATGAGAGTCATCATCCACGGTTCCAGTGCATAGCTAGCATCCCCCACCAGGTGGCCATATGGGATGTTCCCCCTGGCAAATACCTGATACAGCTGTGAGGCATGCCAGATGTGGGCATTGTGATAGTTTCCAGGGCTGCCAGCACACACTTCCATGATAATGCCCTGGGCATTGCACATGACCTGGCAGTTGATGGAGGGGTATCCCTTGCGGTTTATGTAGCACCTACCCTGCTCACCGGGTGGTAACTTGATGTGTATGTGCATGCAGTCTATTGCCCCCAGTACCCCTGGGTAGTCTGCCACATGGTGGAAGAGACGCATATTGCTGGCCAACTCCTCCTGCATTCGGGGGAAGTATATGTGCTCATTGGCATGTGATAACATGGCATCCAGGAACTGGTGGAGTACCCTGGATGCTGATGCCTGTGAGATCCCCATGATATCCCCAGTTGGCCTTTGGAAGGTACCCGTGGCTAGCTTTCTCAAGCTTACACATACCTTTGTGTCCACTGGGATGGGTTCCCCTCTGTTTCTTCTGGCTCTGAGGCGTGGCTGTCACAGCTCAACAAGTTGCTGTATGGTGTCCCTGTCCACCCTGTAATGTTCTACTATCTCCAGATCATGTAGCCCCTTGTAGGTTACTTTGGGTCTGAACACTCTTCTCCTCCTCCGGTGCCTTAGATGGTTGTCAGCATCATCCTCCACACCACCGTCAGTCTCCAACACATGCTGGTGAATCAAAGCTATGGCAGTCCCTAACATGTACATATTAAAAGTTCCCCATCTGTATACACCAGTGGAGTGTCTAGGAATACACAAGTGTGTGTGTGGGGCTTTCACACCTTATACTGGGGCTTTCACACCTTATACTACTGTGCAATGTATGATGCTGGTGTAATTCGGTGTGTATGTGAAATTCCAGCTGCGGGGTATCTTAATTATTGGTTTTACAGCAGGTACTGCTATTGTGGGGCCTTTGGTGTTGACAAACGCTTGGCTGCCATGATTCATCTATTGCCCTTTACTTCACTTTTCAACCTGATTCCCCCTCCCATTGTCAGGCATGCATCCAGCTGCTGGCTTTCTTGTTTTGTACTTTCACAACCCAGGATTGTGTTGGGAAATGTGTTATGTAGCTGATCTACTGCAAGTTTGCTTTGTTCTGCTGTGACAGTTCTCTTTTTTTTGCTGTACGGCACCTCCCATTTCCTGTTCTGCAGATAGCTGCTAGCAGCCTTGTTAGCTGTTGTCAATGGCCTACTGTGAGTTCCTAGGTGTTAATTACTTATCTGTACTCCAATTACCATGCTGCAGCATTTTCTTATTGTCTTCCCGTATACTTCCTGTTTCAGCTATGGTGCACACTGCGCACAGCTGTTTACCGGATTTCAAGCGTGTTTTCATCCACATTCACATGTACTTTCGGTTACCTTGTGTGCTCTCAGCTAGGCAAAGCTATGGCTACTTCCACACCCCTATCCTGCGGCTTTGCTTAGCAACAGGCAACCTGGATTAGCAATGATCCAATGTGCTTACAGCTACAGTGGCGCACCCCTCTCTTGATGTCATGTTTACCTCCAGGCCACTCCTCGGTGTTGTACCGCTACGCCGTGTGGTACATCCTTACACCGGCGGGGCATTTGCGATTCAGTATTACTTGACTCATTTGCATGGCATTGACTACTAATTCCTTGTTACCACACAGAACACTGTCACAGACACTTAGAAACCCTTGCGCCATGGTTGTGGTGTAGCATGCATGCCATTGACTATTATGGGGAATTCATGAATTGTGTTACATTGCAGTTTTGTGACATCAAAATATATTTTCCTTGTGATCCCGTTTGCGCACCGATGCACTGCAATTTTACTTTGCGTTAGTGTGGCCATGGCATTAAATGTTATTTTTTATGTGTTGTGCATGTTTTTATGCCATTGGCTATATATTTAACCATTGTCATATATTAACATTATCATACGTAAGTTTGGTCCGCTTTCATGGCTCCGATTTTATGTTTGAAAAAATATAAACCGTTTTTTGATTTACATTTCTTCATGCTTACGCTATGCCTGCACCACTTCATGAATCTCTATATACCTTCATTTGCATGCTACACTGCTGCACATGGGGTAATTAGCATACATGCGCCAGGAGCTGTGCAGCTCCAGCGTACGCTGCTAGTGCACGTGGAAACAGCTCGTACCTGAATCGCTCGGCGGCCATATTTGGCACTAGATCACCGACGTTACTCCGGTGCCTGGCGCAAACTTCATGAATCCCGGGGTTTGTGTGAAACTATTGAACACACTGTGAAAGTTAGAGATGATAAGAACTTATGAAATGGAGGGTGGAGGTTTAAAGCTGTTTTGAAAAAGGAAAAAAAAACATGGTGAAACTCACTAAGAGTTATTTTTATCACTGGACCAAAAAGGGCATTACAATATGCTGGGCAACTAAATTGTGTTTTATTTGTGGGGAATTTTTTTCATTTAATTAATGATTGTTAAAAGATACAATGTAACCATTTTACTGGAAAGGAGCCCTTCTGCCCTGTGCTAAACCTAACCCCAACGCTGCCCCTTCCCCCAGTCCTAACCCTACACCTTCACATCACTAAAACCTTCCTGCAACACTGCCACTATTTAGGCAAATTTGAGGCTAGTGTGATGGAGGGTTAGTGTTAATATTGGGAGATGAAATAGTTTTCTTCTCTTGATATTACTGTATTAGTTTTATTTTTGTTTGTTGCCGGTATTGTGTATAATCAAACTTATTTTACTGGTATTATGCATTTGACATTTGGGTGGTTCAGTCATACAGAGAATATCCATATCCATATATATATATATATATATATATATATATATATGTGTATATTGATATATATATATATATGTGTGTGTGTGTGTGTGTGTGTGTGTGTGTGTGTGTGTGTGTGTGTGTGTGTGTGTATATGTAGAGTGGATATAAAAAGTTTACACACCCCTGTTAAAATGCCATGTTTTTGTGATATAAAAAAATGACACCACAATAAATCATTTCAAAACTTTCCACCTTTAATGTGACCTATAACCTGTACAATTCAATTGAAAAACAAATTTGTTAGGAGAAAAAAATATAAAAAAATAAAAAAAATGTACAATATGCTGGTTGCATAAGTGCGCACACCCTTAAACTAATACTTTGTTGTGTGTGCACACCCTTAAACTAATACTTTGTCGAAGCACCTTTTGATTTAATTACAGCATTCAATCTTCTTGGGTAGGAGTCTATCAACATGGCACATCTTGACTTGGCAATATTTGCCCACCTTTCCTTGCAAAAGCACTCCAAATCTGTCAGAATGCGAGGGCATCTCTTGCGCACATCACTCTTCAGGTCATCCAACAGATTTTCTATTGGATTTAGGTCTGGGCGCTAGCTGGGCCATTCCAAAACTTTAATTTTCTTCTTGTGAAGTCATTCCTTTGTTGATTTGGATGTATTCTTGGGGTTATTGTTGTGTTGAAAGGTGAATTTCATCTTCAGCTTTCTAACAGATGCCTGAAGGTTTTGGGCCAAAACTGACTGGTATTTGGAACTGTTTATAATTCCCTCCATCTTGACTAAAGCCCCAGTTCCAGCTGAAGAAAAGCAACCCCAAAGCATGATACTGCTACCACCATGCTTCACTGTGGGGATGGTGTTCTTTTGGTGATGCGAAGTGTTGTTTTTGCTCCAAACATCCCTTTTGGAATTGTGGCCAAAAAGTTCAGTGTTGGTCTCATCAGAACAAAACACATGTATGCATTGTTTTGTAAATTTTAGCCAGGCTTGGATGTTTTTCTGTGTAAGAAAAGGCTTCCATCTTGCAACCCTACCCCGTAGTGCAGACATATGGAGAATACGGAAGATTATTGCCACATGTAATACACAACCAGTACTTGCCAGAAATTCCTGCAGCTCCTTCAGTGTTGCAATAGGTCTCTTGACAGTCTTCCTGACCAGTTTTCATCTTGTCTTTTCATCAATTTTGGAGAAACAACCAGTTCTTTGTAACTTCACTGTTGTCCCATATTTTCTCCACTTTTTGATGGCTGTCTTCACTGTGTTCCATGGCATATCTAGTGCTGTGGAATTTTTTTTGTACCCTTCTCCTGACTGATACCTTTCAACAATGATATCCCTTTGATACTTTGTAAGCTGTCTGCGAACCATGACTTTTGCCATAACAGGTAACTGAGTAAATGTCAGGAAAATCCTAATAGGACAGCTGACCTTTACTTGGGGTTAATCAGAGTCTCTTTAATTGATGGTAGGTGTGTACCCAAGTGGACTGAATGTTGTAATTAAATCAAAAGGTGCTTCAACAAAAGTATTAGTTTAAGGGTGTAAGGGTGTGTACACACAATAAAGTATTAGTTTAAGGGTGTGCACACTTATGCAACCAGCATATTGTACATTTTTTTTTATTTTTACATTTTTTCCCATAACTTATTTGTTTGTTTTTCAATTGAATTATACCAGTTATAGGTCACATTAAAGGTGGGAAAAGTTTTGAAATGATTTACTGTGGTCTCATTTTTTTTATATTACTAAAACCTGGCATTTTAACAGGGGTGTGTAAACTTTTTATATCCACTGTGTTTGTGTGTGTGTGTGTGTGTGTGTGTGTGTGTGTGTGTGTGTGTGTGTGTGTGTGTATATATATATATATATATATATATATATATATATATATATATATATATACACATATATTATATTATACAGTATATAATATAAAATACACATTTGTTGGATATACCAAACCAAAACACAATCTTTCCTTTGTTTACATATCTATATCTATGTCTATATCTATATTTTTAATAGGTAGATAGATATAAGTGTATGACCAAATGCTGAAAAGTAGCATTATTGCATTACTGAACAGCAAGTGAGCAAACAAAACTGGCTGATCATCATCTAATTGATAAACAAAGAAATGTTTAACTTTATTTATTTATTTATTTTTTACAAGGAAAGCATGCCCTCCTCAACTCCTTACACCGCCTGCTAATTATTTATATCAACTCTAAGATTGCAATACAGTTGGGGGGAGGGTGCAAATTCTTTGATCTCCACTGTATTGCAATACCACAAAGGAAAAAAGCCGGTACATGAGATCAGCTCATTTTTGATCATCTATACTGGCTTTTTTCCCCTTTCATATTTGGAAATCTCAAAACAAAACAACAGCAAACCAAGACAAAAAAAAACAGAAACCATAGTCAGTTTAAAAACAATGTGACTACCAAAGAGCAACAACTGCAATGTAAATAGAAATGCCACTTGTGTTAAAGAAAAAGAAAACAAAACATCAAAAACATCAAAAACACTTTTAATATAATTTAGTTTAGCACTTTTGTCTATAACAAATTAAATTAATACAAAAATGTCTGCTGTCCAATTAAATAAAACACTATCAAATTTAATATTAACTCTTACAAGTTGTACTATATTCATAGATATAAATGCAAATAAATATAAATATAAAAAAATGAAATATATAATGACATACAGATTGCCTTAATCAGTTGCAAACTTTTCTTAAAAATATTTAAACGGATAAGTCAAAACTTTATAGACCACAGTCTAAAAACACTAGAAATTGAGATGTGGTCATTGATGCCTGGCTAATGAGTAGCATTTAATCTTAGCTGCCAGGTTAGTTCGTTAAACTCAGGTCTTGATTCCCAAGACCCACCCACTCATCTCTTATGACTTTCTCAGGAACAACAAATTTGTATTTGTCAATATACCTGTAAAAGAACGTGCATGTCTTTGAAGCACATTATTCTTATTGACCTTGAAAATATCATGAATATATATATATATAAAATCTGCCTTTAAGATGCTACTCTGTTTTTCCTACATAGAATACTTCACAGACCTGACACAATGATGTATACACCATTTCTCTCATCATACATGATGTAGATATGTCAATATGTAGTGGTTCATTCTTATATTTTATAAGAATAACACAGTCCCTACATATAAACATATGCTGATTACACAACATATGTTTATTGTAATGCAAACTATTTGATTTTTACAATTTGATTAGTACTGTTTTCAATTTTTTTAAAGATTGCTTCTTTAAGAAGCTCCGAATCAGTTTTAAATATAGCCCATTTTTTTGTCTATATAGTTTTCATTAATGTTGTAGAAATGTCACAATATTGCAATATCATGCTCTCCCATAAATCAGACTAACAGAAATATTTTTATTTGCTTAATGCAGTTTATTTCCAAACTTAAAAGTGGTCTAAACCTATCTAATCTTCCCTCACTCACTTCTGAAATATTTTTTTCCATTGGCTTCTTTGGATAACCTCTCTCAGTAACAATCTTCTTCTTTTGGCTTTTCCTGGTTAGGGGTCACCACTGTGGATCACCAGTCCACTCATGATTGGCAGTGGAGTTTTATGGTGTCAAGTTGCCAGCCTGGCATCCAACCTTCCACAGAAGGCACACACACACACACACACACACACACACACACACACACACACACACACACACACACACACACACACACACACATATGCATACCTAGGGCCAATTTAGAGTATCCAATCCACCTACAGCATGTCTTTGGGATGTGGGGGGTAACCAGAGCACCCGGAGGAAACCCATGCAACCACAGGCAGGACATGCAGACTCCACACAGAAGGCACCCCAGCTGAGTATTGAACTGGAGAACCTCTTGCTGTGAGGCAGCAATGCTAACCGCTGCACCACTGCGGCAGCCCTCTTTCAGTAACTATATTAACTAAAATATGAATCACAAATACAGGTAAACTGCAAAAAAGTCAGCAACAGAATTTATATATTGAACAAATTCTTCCCTCCTCTCATCAGAACCAATCCAAAAAGTACAGTTTTCATTAAACCAAATTGGAAATCTCAGCCATCTGATAGCAATACACAGACATATATAGATAGATGGGTCCACTTTGTAATTTCGAAATACTGAAATTTCGAATTTCAGTATTCCGAAACCACAAAGCCAAAAACCCAACCACAACTCACAAACTCGAAAACACACAACCGCATAATTCAAAATCCCATACCCAGGCTAAACATACAGTACGCACATAAACATACACAAATCTCTCCCCCACAATCAAACAAACTAACCTATACTACATAAAAGCAGGGGGAAAGCCCCTCTGCACCACCCATGTGGGGAGCTGCGCCCCCACTCCACCTACTTATATATTCTAACTTCAAGATCGCACAAACAGTAACACAAATGGAACTCACACACACACATCTTACAGTCCCTCAAACACACACATAACAGTCACAACACTGATTTACACACACTAAACCCCTAACCAACATGCTTACACACACAAACCTACCAAAATTAAGCCCAAACATCCACATTCTGTACCACCAGAAGCAGAAATTCGAAATATCCACGTTTTGGTATTTTGAATTTTGCGCTTCTGCCGGTTTCAGAAATGTGAGTATTCGGCTTTGTAAATTCAAAATATTGAATTTCGAGATTTCAGTATTTTTAATTTACAAAGTGGACCCAGATAGATACACAGAGATAAAAATATAGATGCAGATATAAAAAAGAATCTATATCTATACCAATATCTTTATCTATACATATGGACCTATGTCACAAGACTGACTTACTAGAAAGATGAATGTGACAAGATCAAGGCCACATAATCAAAACTTCACAATAGCAGCTGACAAGAGCCTTGAAAGCCTAGGACATTCACATGAATGCCTTTTGCAAAAGTGCAATTTCCACTGTATCTCCTGCACCCCCTGTCAATTAAATATGCCAAATGTAAGATCACACAACAGAGAAAGTGCACAACTTTCATTGGATGTTCGGATTCATCAGTGTATTGCTGTTTTGTGCCTCTGGTCTCGATCTTCTGAAAAGTAAGGTGACCATTTCAAATTGACTCATAACTATACACACATATATATATATATATATATATATATATATATATATATATATATGTATGTATACACATATATATATATATATATATATATATATATAGATAGATATATATATATAGATAGATATATATATGATATACCTGTTGCTCAGGCTGCTGCAGAGAGATTTGGCCTACTGCCAGCTATGATATTGATAAAAGATAAGTGTTTATTCTCATTTTTTGCTTCATTTTGATTTAATATCTCTGTAGTCTGTACAACTGTACTTATTCTTCTTCTTGTGTACTATAGCTGTATATCTTAGTGTTGACCTCAGTTGTAGTGATTTCCTTTGTCTGGAGGCCTTGTCTGTTTTCTTAGTGGCAGTAAGTTTTCAGAACTGGTTTCATCCAGCCAAAAGTATTCCTGCATCTGTATTGTTTGGTTTCTGTCCTGTGTTTTAAATCAGATATACCTGTTGCTTGGGCTACTGCATAGAGATTGACCTACTGCCAGCTGTGATATTGAGAAAAGATAAGTATTCATTCTCATTTTTGTCTGCATTTTTATTTACTATTTCTGTAATCTGTACAATTGTTCTTATTCTTCTTCTTGTGTATTATAACTGTATATTCTCTTAGTGTTGACCACAGTTGTAATGAAATCCTTTGTCTGGAGACGTTGTCTGTTTTCTTAGTGGCAGTAAGTTTTCAGAACTGGTTTCATCCAGCCAAAAGTATTCCTGCATCTGTATTGTTTGGTTCCTGTCCTGTGTTTTAAATCAGATATACCTGTTGCTCAGGCTGCTGTGGAGAGATTTGGCCTACTGCCAGCTGTGATATTGAGAAAAGATAAGTGTTCATTCTCATTTTTTATCTGCATTTTGATTTAATATCTCTGTAATCTGTACAACTGCACTTCTTCTTCTTCTTGTTTGTTCCCTACCCACCCTCCGTTTTCTTGTTTTGGTGTTAGTGTTGGTGGATCTGGAATTGCCCGCCCCTCCTGTAAGTCTATATTTGAACACTCCTCCTGAGTCCATCTCATTTGCTCACTTAACCAAATACAGTTAGATCATATTCTGAGTCTAGTGTTTACTCTACATAATACAGAGAGAAGATTTGAGAAGGCCAACCCACTTAGGTTCTTCCTTCCTCTCTCCTATCACTTTACTAACAACAACAAAAAAAAATCATCTGCTTTTACTGTATTTGTGTTGCCTCCTTCTTTATTTTGCTTTTGCCTCTTCTTAAAAGTACTCAATTTTATTTATTCTGCTGCACTTATTGCTGCTTGGTAGTAGCCTGATTAAATTGTAACTGTTATTCTAAGTCTTTTGGTTTAAGCACTTGGGCTTCATACCAGTTGTTTTACATTAAGAAGGTTTATGGTCTGCACTGTTGTGGCAGGACAGGTAGCTTACATCCTTCTAAGCTGGAAATTGCTGATTGAAAGCTCAGTGTCTGCTATTCTAAAAGTGTATTAGTTCTGGTTTAAACACTTGGGCTTCAGGCCAGTTATTCTACATTAAGAAGGTTTGTGGTCTGCACTCTTGTGGGAGGAGAGGCTGGATTCTGCCCTTCTGAGCTGGGAATTTTTGGTCACAGGCTTATTTTGCCTGCTTATTTGAACTGTTTCCTTCTGAAATTGGTGCGCCTTGTTGCTGTAGCATAGGACCATAGTCAGGCCTGCTGAATCTAGCTTTGTTTGTATAACTTGAGCACTGATGCAGGCCATCTTTTATGGAGAAGGTTCCCCTGCACCCTAGTAGCGGGAGTGTGTAGTTAGAACTTGTCTGATTGAAGACTGCTGGAACAGGGCTCAGTTATGACTATTTCTGGTTATCTGGGTAACTTGTTTAAATCAGATTGTTTGTTTTCTATTGTTTTATATATATAAAAAAAATGCACTTTATTCATCTGATTTTACTGTATTTGTGTTTCTTCCTACTTTATTACTAGGGGCATGGACAGCAACTCTGAACTGAGATATATAACAATAAGCATCTTTTTATGCACATTTAAAGTCTTTTTTTATTGTATCTGCTTTATATTCTGAAAAAAAAAAATATATATATATATATATATATATATATATATATATATATATATATATATATATATGGATTCACTTTATAACCTCGAAATACTGAAATATCGAATTTCAGTATCTCGAGACTATAAAACCAAATCCACAAAACACCAACACAAAAAATGCGAAATTCACAACACCGAAAAAAATGCACACACTATACCACGCATACACAACACCCACATCACAACATAAACAAACAAAACTACACACACACACACACAACTCATACACACATAAGCAAGGGGCAAGCCCCCCTGCACCCCCCACACCCCCCTACTTATATATACTAATTCCGAGATCGCACAAACACAAAACAAAAGCTAACTTACACACGCACATTCTCCGACCCCTCACACACACATCAAACACATCAGCACACTCACACACACTCTAACTCCCACTCAAAACCCTTAGAAAACACCTGACATAACACCTACATCCACACACGGCACCGCCCACCATCAAAACACAATCCCAGACATTATGCAGTGTAAGGTCATAACCGCAAATTCGACATATATTTGAGTTCGCGATTATGACCTTTCGCTATTTTTAACATTCGGCTTTATAGTCTCGAGATACTGAAATTCGACATTTCAGTAATTCGAGGTTATAAAGTGTTTATATACATATATATATATATATATATATATATATATATATATATATATATATATATATATATATACTTGTTTCCTGCCTTTCTTAGCTAGTATAGTCCAGTTTTCAGGTTAGTGCTGAATTCAGGGCTGTGTTACAAATTTCTGTGCTTGCCCATACCTTACTTGGATAGAAGGAAGTTTCTCTGTTCACCTGTGAGAGAGGGGAGCTTTGAGCAGCCTATCTGTCCCTGGAGGAGTGGTTTCAGCCCAGAAATTAGTAGTTTATTGGCCATTTTGGGCTAATTTCTATCTCTTTCATTTCCCTGCTATAAAAACCGCATTTGCCCAGTTTTGCGTGCCAGGCAGCACCGGTTAGCTAGGGTATATCTATTCCCGGTTCAACAAAGTCTCCTCTTCAATTTTTTCCTTGGAACTAGACAAACTTTCAACTTAAGCACTCAAGCCATTCATTTCTCAGCCGGCACTTGCTCAAAACTCATAGCAAGCACTTATAAACCCTAGCACTGCAGAAGTACAAGGCTCACCAGACATTCAGTAAAACAGTTTACTCTACCTGTCCAGGCATGTCCAAAGGGCAGTTTCAGGTGTACTCTTCAGTCCAACTGGTGAATCTGGGCATTTTGAGGCAATGTTACAACTGCCTCATGTATACAGACAACCCTCTCCTCCTACCACCAAACACTAATACATGCGAGAGATGCAATTATACAGCCAAACTGGAGGCTAAGCTCTCTCAACCCAAGACTGGATCAGACAGTCAAGAGGAGAAGGGAAATACTGGCATCACACCACCAGTCTCACATAGACCCATTAAACCAGCACCTGCAAAAAATACATGGAATTACACAAAAACATACTCGGAGGCTCCAAATAAAAATCTGCAAAAGCAACAGAGCCCTCCAAAGCAGACAACCAAGCAACCTCCACCCCCCAACACAAACCATGAAACACATACTTCACAAAACCAGTGTGCCATGCAATCACAGCCCTCAAGGCAAAATAACATACCCAATATACTAGTAATAGGTGACTCTATAGTAAGGCACACTGACGTCCCACTCACTAGGCTGAATAAGGAGAAGGTTACTGTTAGCTGCCTGTCAGGTGCCAGGATCCGCACATAACACAAGCACTCAGGTCACTCCAGAATAAGTACAAATATGACTCTGTCATTGTCCATGCTGGTGTGAATGACCTGAGCTGTACCTTCCTGGACTACATGAAAAGAGGCATGGAAGAGCTCTCTGATCACGTAGCCCAGGCCGGTATGACCCTGACCCTGAGTAGCATCCTGCCATCACCAAGAATATCATACCACGGTATAAAGAAAAAATTATCAATTTCAACAATTGGCTAAGTTTCTGGTGTCATTCAAAGGGGATCCAGTGTCTGTCTGCCTGGGATGACATGCTCGACAAGCCATACTGCTTTTCTAGAGATGGCTTGCACCTGTCACCCTTAGGCTTTTAAATACTGGCCCAGGCTCTTGCAACCCCCATAGTGCCTTTTTTAGACAAGGCTCAAAAGACAAACCCACCGGCGTAAATAGCACAAGCAACAAAAATCTGAGGATAATACTACTCAATGCTAGAAGTCTATACCTCAAAATGCACGCACTCAAGACACTCCTCGGTATGGAGAAAATCGATATATATGTGCAGTAACAGAAACCTGGTTTAAGGCTCCAGAGAGCACCTCATCACTACCAGGCTACAACTCATACCATACATTTTGGCCACAGAAGCCGGACCAAAATAGAAAAGGTGGGGGAGTATCCATATTCATCAAGGATACTCACACCTCCAGGTTAGTGGCACATCAGGATGCTTCAGAGATTATCCACGTGCAACTAACAATGGGCAAAACTGCAATTCAAATTGTAGCTTGCTACAGATCACCCACCATGTCCCAGGACCCCCATTCCACATTTCTGGAAACACTGGGTAACATAAAGGTCCTACCAAACACCCTAATAATGGGTGATTTCAACTACCCAAACATTAACTGGGAGAACTACTCAAGTACTAACTCCCTTGCCCAACATTTCTTAGAATTTATAAACTCAAATGCCCTGGAACAACTGGTCCAACAGTCCCACCAGAGGTGACAACATATTAGACCTGGTCATCACCAACATGGGCGACTGGTGTTCCACACCAGAGGTCAAACCCCTCGCTGGTTAGATCTGACCATAAACAAATCACTTTGGATATCCACATTCTGCCCCCACCCCTGGACAAGGAAACCACTGTGAAAACCTTTTCAAAAGCAAACTTCACGTTACTTAAGATGGAGGTGGAAAGTTTTAAAGCCCCCATGCTAAAGGATAACACTGTCCAAGCTGCTAAATCCTTTACTAATGCATTCTACGGGCACCTACAAGAATCCATGGATCGTGCTATCCCAAGCAAAACCAAGACTCACTCCTCCAAGAAAAGGAAACCAGTCTGGTGGACCCATGCCATAAACAAGCTATACAATAGGAGGAGGAAACTAGTACAGAAATGAGTAAAATCCCAAGAAGGGAAGACATCCCTGATCAGTATCAGCAAGAAACTACGATCTCTCATAAAATTGCCCAAGGCGATCTTTGAAAGGAAACTTGCCAAGGACTCCAAAGATAACCACAAGGCATTCTTTTGCTATGTCAAGAATCTAAGTGCAATGCTCAGATCTGCTTGGAGTTAGTGCAGAATGGCACAAAATATACCGAACCAACTGATATTGCCAACATCCTGGCAGACAGGTTCAGTGTGTTGGCTGGAGATTCGATTATGGCACCCAGTTTGCTGTCATCTGCGAACTTGATTAGCCACAGTACTTCCATGTTGGCATGTACCTCCGAGAAATATATACCGAACAAGAGAGGTCCCAGGACTGAGCCTTGTGGGATGCCACTTGTAACTGGTTTGGAGTCTGACATGGCTCCAGCAATTCTAACCATGTGGATTCTGTCCTTGAGCCAGTTTGCAACCCATCTAGTGACATAGGGGTTTATATTTAAGCTGGTGAGCTTATCTATAATGCTGAAGTGGGGTATTGTATCGAAGGCTTTTGTGAGGTCCTGGTAGGCTGTGTGGACCACCTTCCCCTCGTCAATGGCTTTGGTGACTGTTTCAAAGAAATCAACTAGGTTTAAGAGGCAGGATCTGCCCTTAACAAAGCCGAACTGAGTAGGATCCAGTGTCTGTAGGTCCCCAATATCTTTATTTATGAGGTCCATGATGATCCTTTCCATAGCTTTACAGACCAAGCTAGTCAGGCTTATAGGGCGATAGTTTCCAGGATCCATTGAGGCACCACCTTTGTGGAGAGGGACCACTGTTGCTGTATGCCACTCTTTGGGTACATATCCTGTAGTAAGGCTGAGATTGAACAGTAGTTTTATGTTTGGGTTTAGCTCTTCTTGGAGTTCATGTAGGAAGCAGCCCAGGACACCGTCTGGTCCCATTGATGCTGTGTTTTTTGCTTTGGAGAGGGCGGCTCTTACCTGAGCATCTGAGATGTCAGGGGGGCAGCACTCTGCTGGGATAGATATTTGCCCTTTTGGTGGGGGGGGGAGTTTGCGCTGAACCTGTCAGCTAGGATGTTGGCAATGTCTGTGGGTTTGGTGTATTTTTTGTCATTTTGGACTAATTCTGAGCATATCTGGGAATTCCCACCCAGGTTCCTAACATAACTAAAGAAAGCCTTGTGATTATCCTTAGTGTCCTGTGCAATTTTTCTCTCGAAGCTGGCCTTAGACGATTTTATGAGTGCCCGTAGTTTTTTGCTAATACTGATCAGAGATGCCTTCCCTTTTTGGGATTTTGCTCTATCATGTAGTAGCTTCCTCCTTCTATTGTATAGTTTGTTTATGGCTGGGGTCCACCAGACAGGACGTCTGCCTTTGGAGGATTGAGTCTTGGTTTTATTTGGGATTGCATGATCCATGCATTCCTGAAGGTGTTCATAGAATGCGTTTATAAAAGATTCTGCGGTCTGGTCCATATTTCCCACAGGCCCAGGAGCTTTGAAGGATTACACCTCCATTTTGAGGAGTGTGAAATTTGCTTTAGAGAAGTTTTTAACTGTGGTTTTCTGGGCAGGGGGTGGGGTCGGGATGTGAATATCCAGTGAGATTAGTTTATGGTCTGATCTTTTTTGCATCTTAAACGGTCATGTGCACATCTCAGCAGCAGTCAGCAGTGGTTATTACATTGGAGGATGACTATGGCTCATATACCTATGTATTACATGGCAATACTATGCAAATCAGGTTAACATTAGTGACACCCGTGTATCCACAGGTTGTGATACAGATCCCATGTCTATATGTGTATACATTACCAGGTGCAGGACTGGACTATGGTTGAATGCATGGAGGGGTGTCCATGGCCAGGAATGGCGATCTGTACAGCCTGGCAGGTACAGTCTGTGACTGTCCCACAACCTCCAGTATATGGCTGACACATGCTGAAACAGTGTACATGCAGAGACACACATAAAACAAACAGCTAGGGATAACACATAACACACACACACATTGCATCAACATTGGGCCATGCAAAACCTGTTGTCCCTCACACACACACAAATGCAGACATGTTGATTGGCTGGTTCACTGACAGGCTCTGGAAATTAAACTACATACCCTGTGCATATGATGCCACCTGTGCCACTTCTTGTAATGTGTAACATTGATGCAGGTATGGACTAACATGGTGCTGATGCACAGGGTGGATTCATAGCACTGTAATAATGTTACAATGTTGTTAACACAAAGTGTGATTACCTTCTAAGTGTATGTAAGCAGGTATGATAAATTCCAGCTATGATCATCAATGTAGTATAGTGTACAGCACAGTTAATTCTGAAGATGTATTATCCATCCATGTGCCATTTGACTGATGTGTGTAGTATTGGCAGCATGTGTTACACAGTGTGCAGTACGTGTCAGATGTGTGTAGTACAGATTCACATGTATCTATATGTGAACATGGTGAGGGTGCACTGTCTGCATCTACATGTATAGTGGACACATTGGAATGGTGACATGCCCTGTATTTCACACTGTTAACACGTCATACTTTCTATTGGTGGCCAGTATGCATTATACTACACATATTGTTGTACTGGTCTACACATGTGTGATTGCTATGGTTTTACACGGTGCTGTGGGTGATACTGTTACTATCTGTCATAGTTTTGCATTATGGTAGTTGACACGACCTCAACAGTCTGAATTACCAATTGTTATATGATATCTTCACAACAGTCCCACACATGTAGGACACACAGTAGCATGTGGATCCTACATGTACTATACTATACCAGTTTGCACTGGTATTGACCGCCACACATTGCTGGGGCCATTACTGTTTGACATGTAGCTATGTTAGTTACAAGCAAAGACAATAGGGATATTCCTGTCCACATCTGGGAATTCATACTGTGGCCTAGAATGCATTCTGCACATGACACAGTTAGTCTACACAAAGGTATCATACAGACAGATACGTGTTATCCAACCCATGCTGTACACCTATAAGGCTAAACAGAGTCAGTTATCCACATTTACTACACATACTTTACCAACAGTAACACATAGGTATTACACCCCAATATGTATAATGGGTAACAATGTGTACATATAGATATGTGCTATGTCATTTGTCATTTGATATTTGCATTTACAATGGTATTGTGAAGTACATCACTGTATCACATATGCAATGAGAGTTCTGCATGCATATCCTCCAAGGTGGTTGTACAACTATGATGAATGTCCATTATTGACATACTTTGCTGTGTTTGAACTGTTCTGCAGTGTTACACATACATGAACAGTCACTCACACTATGTATATAACCTGTCATGTGTGTGTGTGTCACAGATGACCTAGGCCACAGACAGTTCTGATACATGTACTTGACAAGTGCGGTAATGCTCCACCAGATGTGTCCAGGCACCAGAACTGTGACTTGGCGACACATACACATGCTAGAGTAAGGTTTCTGTATGTGCATGTGCCTCATTATGGCATTCCTGTTCATGTGTGTGTGCATTTCTGATGTGTGTCATCAGTCACAGTTGAACTGCACATCCGGCATCCTCCACTAGGTGACCATGAGGGTTGTCCCCATTGCCAAATGTTTTGTACAGCTGCATCAGATGCCACATATCGGACGCATTGCAGCTTCCAGGGCATCCAGCACACACATTCATTATTACGGGCTGGCCATCACACACAAACCGCCACTTCATGGAGGGGAAGCCCTTGTGGATGATGTAGGCCCTGCCACACTCACTGGCTGGTGCATTGATGCATATGTGCGTGCAGTGTATTGCACACAGTACTTAGAGTATTCCACTATTGTGTGGAAATGACACATATTGATGCCCAATACCTTACGGGAATTGGGGATATATACATCATCACTGACATGTGCTGACATGGCATTCATGACCTGGTGCAGTACCCTGGATGCTGATGTTTGTAAAATCCACGTCATATCACCAGTTGATCTCTGGAAGGTACCTGTTGCTGGTATCCTTAGGGCAACACATACCTTGGTTTCCACTGGGATAGGTTTCCCTCTGTTGGGTCTGTGTGTGAGACATGGCCTGCACAGATCCACAATCTTCTGCAGGAGGTCTCTGTCCACTCTATAGCGCTCTACTATCTCCAGCTCATGTAGCCCCTGGTAGTTTACCCTGTGCCTGCACACTCCTCTCCGTCTACTCACTGTGTGATGCTGAGCGGCATTCACATTGGCACAACCCTCCACATGTTGCATATGTTGAGGTATAATAGCAATGGCAGCCCCTAACATTATCTTGTCTCGGTTAAGCTTTTACAGTTTGCACTTCTCTTACTATACTACAGTGTTGCAGTGTGTCTGAGAATAACATGGTGGACTACTGTTTGTAGAGTTGTACGTGCTGTGCTGGCCTACTGTACTGGCTGTGTAATATACTCAGTCTGATTGTTTCCACCTGCTAGCTGTGGTAGTTCTCCTTGGTTAACTTACTGCTAATTGTTTACCTTCCTTTCCACTGTTTGTGTCCACAGTGAGCGGTGCCGCGCATAGGAGCACAGTGAAGTGCATATCCGCTTTCACGTGTGCACACAGGCTTATACATGCGTACAAACACTTACACTAACTTACACAACATTACACGGGCTTCAACAATCTTACAGTAGCTTACTCGTTCTTCAAGTCACGCACGCAAGCTGACACACATGCACACATGCTTACTCAGGCTTACAGGCTTGCACGGGCGCAAACACACTTCACCAGGTTTGCAAGGAACTTCAGTGATATCCATGGCGTACACCGTCAGTTTACTGACTTTACCTAGGATAAATCATAACACGCCTCTTCCACTGATGAGTCACTGACAGCAGACATGTGACACACTGCTCCAATAAGATTACAGTGTTTTATACATACACACTCATGATGTCACCTATCTTCTACGCTGATAGTCCCCTTCACCTACTCTTACACTGTAGGGGCTTGGCCCATATGGCATGACAAATTGTGCTTCACTATCCTCAGCCTCAATTGCATAGGATTGCCTACTAATGCTTGGTTACATCTCTGTGTGTGCGCTTCCACACATAGCAACCACTACTCAGTAGCCATGTTGTCTTCAGCTTGCCATTCCCCTGCATGATGCAATAACTTTTAACTGACATTACAATTTGTATGTATATTTTACATATTTGTCTTGTTTTGTATGCACAGTGCGTACTCAGAGATCGGGTGAGGACAACTAGAGTTTTATTAATTTCCAATGGGAATACATGCCACTGGCGTTATTTTTGGCCATTGGCATGCTTCTTCAACTAAACCATCCTTTATTTGCAGATGACATTGCTCCATTTAGCTACTTGCAGAACGTTACTCGGTTAACATCCGTGTACATTTCTGCACATACCTCTACTCTTGCACGGACAGCTTACTGTTTCATGTATCACATATTTTACATCATTTGCATAGCTTTCACCTACAAATGGGGTAATTTGCATATCCTAACATTGTCTGTGTAATGTTCGTTTGAGGGGCGGTGTTACATGCTCCTACAGGATATTGCTGAATAGCTCGGCGGACATCTTGCCTTGCTCTACTCTTACTCTACTCGTACACTGACCAAAGCTTCCTGAATCCTGGCCTAAGCTTTGATGTGTGCTAATATGTCTATTTGTGGGGTAGGCATGGCTGTAGGTATGTTTTGACCTGCTACGTCTGTCATTTATACAGAGCACCTCCCACTTTCATCATTTGTAGAGGTGACAGCCCTATAGGGACTATATGTACAGCTGTGACATTTGACAAGTCCACACATACCTGCGGTCAATACTAAACTGACTACTTCAGCACTTTTCATACCTTCAGATTTGTCTTGTAGTGGTATAGTCGATGATACTGTTTCCTATAACATGTATCTGTTTCTGATACAAGATATGTCATTTTATTACACCACTACACACAATATATGGAGAAATCACAGGCCAGATGCCATTACATTCCTTTTGTGGGACACAACCGCCCAGAGTGTTGTGTTCCTCACAAACGCCAACAGGTGCTGATCAAAACATATTCTGCTATCATCTACCTTACGTGTTCACCGGTATTTGTGCTTTCTGTCAGTGGCAGAACTCACATGCGTGTGTGGGAGACTGAACACTGTCTTGGGACACTGCATAGCACCCTGAGGGACACATTTATGTTGTTTCTATTAACCTTCCACATTGACTATCACAGGGCATTAGTATTCATCCAGATTTGTCGATGTACATGCTTTTGACTTATACATGTTTTGTCATTTGTCATCACATCTTTCTTCACACCTGTCCACCTAATCGCACTAGTTCTGTACATTTATTTAGGTCAGGGTTACCTTCATACCTCTCAACTGTACAATTTTGGGTAAATGTCCCTAACTTACATGTCTGATTTTGTTCCTTTTTTAATAATATTGTGCAATGCCTTTCTGGTAATTTAGTGGGAAGTCATTTGGGACTGTGGGGTTAGACAATAATGACAGACATTTGTTATTTACAATTAATAACCCTCAAAACATTCATACTATTGACTGATCCATTATTCTATCCACATTCTGACTTTGTAAGATGAATATTTGAGATATTCCCTATTTGTACTTATTTTAAAATGCCTTTGTCCAGATGTCTTATTCTGATTGAGAGGTATGGTTACCATCTTATTCGTACGCATGTACATCCATGATAATCGCTTACATGACACTAATATAACTCCCTACATCTTCCCCCAATAGTTTACACAATATCCGGTAGATGGGTTCTTCATTTTAGGAAGTTAGAGGTGTCTGCTATACCCACATAGGTATATTAATCACTCCCATGGGGCGGACCTCATAAATCTGTGCCAACCAACACCTAGGCACCTAGGCCCATTATTGCATACCCATGATTCCCAGACCTGACACCCCTCCATAGTAGTCATAACACATATTTAATGTGAGCGATAATAAATTATGATGACACTTCTAAGCACTATCCACTCTCCGCATGTCGGTACATATGTCTTACATTCTGTCAACCCATGTGTTATTACACTTGCACAAGCTACTGTTGCATGTACAGCTATATTGTAGTTGCAGATGACACTTCTTTGTGGCAATCATTACAGGGCTGTGCATTTATAAATTCACTATTTTTGGAGTCCTGCAAAGGACACCTATATCCATGTTTAAAGAGTAGAACTTACAGATCTGGCACACTGATACTTTCCGGGCAGTAGTTTTGGAAGCAGCAGTGTATTTACCTTGATTGCATGTCTGTTATGTGTATCCATACTAGCTATGGTGTAACCTATTTATGTACATGTGTTATATCTACGAGGACATTTGTTTATATGTTTGTTAGGTATATATCAATTGATGTTGTATGTGTTTGAGTGTATGTATGTATATATATATATATGTATGTATGTATATATATATTTATATATATATCTATATATATATATATATATATATATATATATATATATATATATATATATATCTGTATATTCTTTATTTCAAATATTTATTTAGTTTAAGTCTGTGGATATATATATCTATACAGAAATGTATATATCTATATATAGACATTACGTGTAGAAACCAGCATTCATTTGCTATGCTGTGAGCGGATTACACACGCACAGGCGCACTTGCATTTCCTTATTGTGGGTTACGCGCAGGTGCACATGCATATCCTTATTGTGTGTTACATATGTTTACTAAGTCTTTGTGCTTACGTGGGCTTTATTACTTGTGACAGTACCAGTAAAATATCTCTAATCCGGTTAACGGGCATATGCGAAACACACATTCACCTTTACATATTTAAATGTCTGTACAACACAGATGCATTCATTACACTTTAACATTATATGTGCTGTAGTCGTAGTTGAACCGGGACTGCATTCACGTTGGCTGGATGCTGTAACCACTATACGTTTGGTGTTCTGACTCATTTATATGCATACCCATAGTACATAGCTACATTAACATATGCCTCACCGCTTCACTTACGTCACAGGCATCCATTCTCCTGCTGGGAAAAATGTGGTACTACATGTTACACATTCCCTATTCCCTACTGCTCTGGACCCAAGCTGCATATTTAATCACTGCAGGGATATTCAGAACCCAAAGGCTTATAGTCCTGACACATACAGGTCTTTAATTGTCAGGGTGTTCATGTAGTGATCTGGGTTTAGGCTTGTCTGCCTGGTGAACGGAACTGCCCTGACAGTGTTCAAATGTCAGACAAAGCACATGGACAGGGTTTGTCCATTTTAAACATTTTATCTGTGTTTACAGACACAGGTGTTTGGGCACCTGTCAGCAGCTTATGATGTTGACAATACATAATATGGGTGGGGGTGGTTACAATACATAATCCATGGTGAGTGGTGTTCCCATTCACATTTGACTATTTCCTGTATTCATTCTTATGAGGGTTATTATTTTGCACATGACTTAACTATGAATTAACTACAGGTATGCAGTAGTACAGTCAACATATGTGACGCTTTGTTACAGTATAAATGTATGGACCTCTGTAATACTGGGGACTACCCCACATCCTTCACAACATTTCATGCTTATGTACATACTATTATTCAGTGAACTTTCGAAGTTTGTGAGAGCAGTAATTACATCTGTCCCTATTTGTCCACCCATCCTTTTAGGCTTTGTCCAGGTTTTGTTGCTGTAATAGGTTGGGGGGTGGTGTCGGTATGTGATTGAGTTGAATATATACTGTCGATAATTCAGTGGGTAGTAGGGTTACCACTTGTTCCTCTTTGTGAGAGGAGGTCCCACTTTGGACAGTTGTGTCCTGCAATGACACCTAAGACATGGCAAATGTCCTGTGATTTTAAGACAATAATATATTTCTTATTTTCTTTACTATTTGTATGATACAGGTATTTTGTATCTGGTACACATAACTATTATTTGGGATAGCATAAGCTATTCAAATGCTATGGAATAAGCTTTTATCTTGGCATACACGTGTAATTCTGTCCTTTGCACTGGCCGGGGGTATGTTTTATCCTGCAGATTCTCACATTTCTACAAGGGATGTCCCACCTTGGCCATCTGAACAGGTGGCAACCCTAGTGGGGAGACCTGCATGGTGGACAGCTGTTCCATCCTGCGTAGTATGTTTTGCATGTCTGTGTGGAAACTGAACAGTACCGTGACTACACATACATGTTTTGTCCAGATGTGTACAGTAATGGACACCGTGGCATGTAAACAACTCTGAGGTTTCAACAGGTTACTTATCCCACGCGGGATGTACACACATTTTGCCGGAACATTAACGCGCGGGCATTTGGATTTACGTACCTGTGATGGGATGTTTACAAACGTGGGATACATATTTGCAATCCTGACACTGTCTAGGACGATACTTCCTACTACATATGGGGAATACTCACTATGTGTAGGTGTACGGATGCGCAAGGCTGGTAGCTGGATTTGGTGGACATTCGGACATGGGTGCAGGTTATGTGCTATACAGGGGTTGTTGCATATTGCATTTACATGCATGGGTTCTGCTTTTGGATATCCCGGTTCCGCATATGGCATCCTATGTGTATGTGATGGTTACGTTCATGTGTATAGCACATTTTAATATACATATGTTTGTGTGTGTTTGGTATACAATTTGGACTGTCAGGTTTCTTTACGGTTGTTATATAGCCACAACTGCCCAGCTGTGTACTATCACTACCACTGTGGGACTGCTGGTGACCATGCCCATGGGGCTAGACGTGTGTATTGGCGGCGGGCTGACATGATGCACTTCACTTCCACTGGGTATAACTTCTGACAGTGCAGTACATTACGGACACACGATTTTAAATATCATTTGTTCCATGGACGGACATTCATATTGTATTGCGTGCATTTCTGTTTGGTTCTCCATTTTGTGTGGCCGGGAACTGTCTTGCATGCTTTGCATACATTTCATTATCCATGGACACTGATAGGTGCGATTACTATTGCAGGCAGGCTATGATATTCAGCAGTTTAGGTTGCTCATTGCCAGCCGACATTGACACGCCTCCGGGCGCAGCTTAGTAACGCCCCATGCACTCGCGCACGTGTCCTATGCACGTGGATGTGGTAGTGGCGCACCTTCATTAATATGCATATGGCGCTACTACACCATTTATATGCCGCACGGCCAGCGCAGGCCTTACACCGGCCTTGCTCTGAGCTTCATGAATCCGGGGGTATGTGATAGTAACTGCTTGTTTGTCAGCTGCAAAATGCATTCAAGACTCATATATTTTGAAATTTGAGTGCAGCTCAGTGTTATAGTCATAACATTTTAAAAGTGGAAATATTTATCTGGTGATGTAACATATTTTTTTCTTTCTGATATATCAGACCTTAGTACACATGCATTCTAGACATTAGTTCTACATTGCTCTTTATGCAAAGGTGATATAGTCCAAGTTGGAACCAAGTACGGTACCAAACTCTGGCAACAAAGGCCCTCTGAAAAGCTGGATTTATTAGTTCTATATAACAAGCCATCTATCTGTTCCTTGAAGTCTGCTTGCAATCAGAAATTTGGGGAATTCTGATAAGATACTTGGATACAAAACAAACTCATGAATACTTTCTGTTTCTTTGATCAATCTCCTTTCTGTTCATCCAGTTTCACTTGACACGCACTTTCATGGTAAGTACACAGAATATACACCACTATATGTGCATAAAATAATTTTTGCCTTGCCTGATGAAACAAAATTACTGATTTACTTTTAGTCTAATGAAGACTTAAGTGTACATCTATTCAAATATCAATTTCAATCAGCTGTGTGAGCAATAATCATATAGCCACTACAAGTAGAAACTGGAAATAGGTCCAGACTGTAATAACAAAAGCCTGTGAAATGCTATATATGTCAGCTGTATAGAAGTTGGTATGTGTCAGTTTCCATAAAGCAATTTACAAAAAAGTTAGGTACTTCTAATGAAATACTTGACTACAAAAATATGATGATAATAATAATAATAATACTGTCCCATTGGAACATGCCCTGTCTGACAGGGTACACTGATTTTGAGTGTGAGGCCATCACCTAGCTATAAGGCCATATTTCACTTTGACAGATGCTGCCTTCCTCAGTAAACTGTACTAATAATCATTCAGAAATGATCTTATTAACTAATGTTTGTATTTGTACTTTGCCTGTCCACAAAAATGATACCCATATTCTGTCTGATGTCTCACTAAATGAAAAGCATAACTGCCACCTAAGTAGTTACTAGACATGCAGTTTAAGAGGCCATTAAAGAGCCAAGCCCAAATTTCCAGTTGCTCAAAGCACTGTCTGGTTAAGTGACTTGCTAAGGTCACCTAGTGTGGAAATGAAGGTATAAAAATTCAAACCCTGTACCTTTGGCTCATGAAGTAGCTCATTAACAAGTCAGCGCTTTAGTCCTCAACACTAACTACCTGACAGTAGCAGATTTTAATTTGCTGGTGCCAGACATTTACACTGACTCCCCTGAAAAGCATATTGATTTCATCCTCAGTGATCATGTACTGACTATCTGCTGAAATGCATAGCATATCACCCCATGCCTACACCAAAAGGGCATCCACCTTTGGACTACACCTCCGATGTTTGATTGTGAGGAAAGTGAAAGTAATGATAAACACAGTAATTTATTTCAACCTGTTACATTTAGGTGCATATATAATCCCTCCCCCCAAATTTACTATGCCAGTGATAGTGTGCAAGTCATCCACTGTCCTTTGCTTTCTTTCATAGTCTGATCTCCAAGACAAACTAAGTACTTTCTGTGTACATTTCTGATGTGCTTTTGTGAAGAAAGTGAAAGGCATAGTGGCTTCCCTAATAAATTTCAAACTTTTATTAACAGGCGTGGTGGTGCAGCGGTAGCATTGTTGCCTCACAGTAAGAGGTTCTCCCATTCGATTCTCGGCTGGAGTGCGGTGAGTGCCTTCTGTGTGGAGTCTGCATGTCCTCTGCAGGTCGAGTGGCGTTCCAAAAGACATGCGTGAATGGGCTTGCCTTTGTTGAAGGTTGGGCGTCGAGCTGGCAACTTGGCACCATGAAAATCTACTGCCAATCATTAGTGGACTGGAGTTCCACTGTGGCGACCCCTAACCGGGAAAAAAATGAAAGACAAACATTCACAGGCACATGAACTGCCCTCAGGCTATACAGATCACATAACTTTCACATGTTTTCATACTCACTTTGCCTTTTTAAATTCCAAAAAGATAACTTTCTTCTGTGTACCCCTCTAATGCAAAGTTGTGAAAAAAGTTTAAAAAAATGATTATATAATGAATTTCAACTTGTAACTTCTTGACAATTTACACTGACTAGGACCACAGCAATAGTCACTTTATTGTTATCACTCAAAATGTTCTTTACTTTCTTCCACAGACTTCTTGCCTAAACAGAGAACCACTTCTGGCATACAAAAGTCACAGTAATGCAATTTAACTGGCCATTTTAGGAGAACTATACTCCTGCTACAACATCAATCACACTTACAGGAAATTAAAATAAAACATATATAAATATGGCTGTTTTGTGCTGTGGAATTATCCATTTTCATGACTGCCCACAGATATCATGACTTCCTGCCAGTATATAAGAAAACAATGGCATGCCTGCAAGAGAAAACTGTCCCGAGCAGTTCCTAGTCATATGACTAGAGATTTCTGGGCAAGCACTGTGAGATCAGTTGTTAAAGGAAACCAGATGCAGGTACTGAGACTGCATAGTAACAGGTCATGGGTTGGCTATCTATGTCCTGTTACTGTGGAAGTAAAAATGAGAAGCGGTGCTTGTAAATAGGTTAAAATATCACTTTTTGGTAACATTTCCCATTGATTTTAATGAGAAACTAATTTTATAATTAAATAATATAAAATAAAGTCAAATATGCATAAATACTGGGAAAACTCAGTACTTTTGGTAGTGGTACAGCACTGATATGTAACCCTCCCAGCTTCGATAGTGCCCTAGCAGGTTTCTAGAAAACCTTCAATTTATAGGTTCATAGGTGTTTACTTGGCTAATGACTACAAGGGCCATTTTAAGCCTAGTCATGCATCCCAAATCTCTGACAAGTTCTGGTATCCTTGATAAGTGTAAGCAGGGGCTCAGGAGGTAAAATATTTACAAGCAAGGGCCTGGGACATGAACCATTTACAGACTGCCTTTGTCCATCAGAGACATAGATGCCAAACTAGGGATTAAGTTTGTGTTCCCCATCCAATTGTTCAAGTTACACTTGAATTGGGTTAGGGAGGAACTCTGTTTCATATGGATGGGGAACCTGTTTCAGAGAAGGCGTACTGTCTAGGATACATACCTGTCTCTCCAGCAGGTCCTATTTATATCACAAAGTTTAAGCATTTACAATGAGTAATTCTGGTGCTGTTTGTTTTGTGGATATCCAGGAGGTTCAGCAAAGTGGGGACTGATAATGTCAGTATGCCAGGCATAAATCTCTCCTCAGAAGCATGTAGGAGACAGAAACTGGGATAGGGCCTTGAGGCAGCCTGCAAAGGACATGTTACTTGTGCTCTCAGTTCTTTTAGTGAGGAACTTCTGGTGGGGTTCCAGCTGTTGGATATGCCTAGTTAGGTACTTACCAATGAAGGCACTGTACTCAATGATGGATCTGATGAATGCAAAATACGGTGGAACAATGACTTCCTTGGACAAAATGCTATACCTTTGTTTAGCAAATGGCACAACATAGTATTAATTCCTCATTACTGTAGATATGTGATGTTCAAAGGCTGTCTGTGTGTCCCCAAGTCCCTGACTAGTCTATCAACTCTTAGGGGTGTGTAGCCGATGTGATAGTTACCAGGGGTGGATGCCTTCCTGAAAGATACTGTTATGCATTTCTTGGGATTTAGTTTTAGTACATGGCTCTGACACTGGTTATTTGTCTATCTCAGCCCTTCCTGGAGAACATTTGTTTTGGGTGGTGATTCAATGACAGCTCCTAATTTGCAATCATCTGCAAATTTAGTCAGACAGGGGCCATTGACATTGGCCTTAACTTCAAAGAAGTAAATGCCAAAAAGGAGCAGTCCCAGAACAGATCCCTGAGGGACTCCACTTGTGACTGGTCTCTTTGTACATGTGGACTCTCCAATTCAAACTTCCTGGGTCCTGTCTGTGAGCCAGCTGGCTAAACACTGGATGACATAAGGATTTGTACCTAAAATTTTGAGTTTGTCAACAATGCTCAACTGGGGTATTGTGTCAAATGCCTTGGCCAGGTCAAGGTAGGCAGTGTGAACTTTTGCCCTTGTCTGTTGCTTTGATGAATGCCTCAAAGACACCTACCAGGTTGGGTAGGCATGACCTGCTCTTGATGAAACCTAATCAGATTGCATCCAATGCCTGGAGTTTTCCTCTGTCATTATTGATGATTTTTATGATAATTATTTCCATGGCTTTGCATATGAGACTAGTGAGACTTATGGATCTTATGGGTAGATGGCCAACCTTTGTGTAGAGGAATGAATGTTGCTGTTCTCCATTTATGAGGTGTGAAGCCTGTTTGGAGGCTACAGTTAAATAGCAATTCCAGAGGGCCTGATAGGTCATATTTCATGCTGTTTAGAGGCATCCTGGCATATTGTCTGGGCCCATTCATGCAGTATTCTTAGCCTTAGAGAGAGCAATAAGGACCTGTTCCACAGTGATAGCAGGGGGAGTTATATTTCATGGTATTTACTGAGGGAAGGTTGAGGGGAGGGGGAGAGAAGGGTAAAGTATGGGATGAATTTGTTGGTCAGTGGGTTTGCTATACCTTCTTGGTCGGTAAGGTGGCTCCATTTACAATGATATCTGCACACAATTATATATTGCCTTTGAGGTTGTGGACATAGCTAAAGAATGTCCTGTAGTTGTCCTTGACCTGGGAGACCAGATTTACTCATATTTAGCTTTGGTAGACTTTATATGTCCTCTGAGGAGTTTGTTTAGTTTGATGAGAGTGACTTTATCCTGCTGGGTGCTGCACCTCTTAATTTTTGCCACCGTTTTCTTCCTTATGTTATACAGCCTATTGATGTTGTGATTTCCCCAGGGTGGCTTGCTTTTTGAGTAAGCTCTGTACTTTTACATGGTGGGTACACCTGCATTTATGCAGTATTAACATGTTTGTATAGGGTTTCTGTGAACAGTTCTGTGTTGGCAGCAGAGATCTCAGGATTTATGGGGGGGGAGGCTTGAAATTTTGCCAGGTTATCAATTAATAGTAGGAAGTTAGCTTTAGAGTAGTTCCTGAATATTCTAGGATTAGCTGGGTTTCCAGGTTTTATTTTTACTTCAAAGGAGACCAGTTTGTGGTCTGACCTTACCAGAGAAGACATTACACTAGGGGGGTATGCAACTCTCTCCCATATTAGTGAGAACCAGATCCATTATGTTTGTACCCCTGGTAGGTTATTGGCAAACTGCTCCAGAGAGTCTGTGTTTACAAAATTCAGGAATATCTGTTGCTGTACATTTGATGTCATATATGGTTCTCAGTTAATAGTGGGGTAATTAAAGACACCTGTGAATATGGTATTGACTTGGATGGTGAGTGTTTCCAATAAGTTTAAATACTTGGAATGGATTCCCTGTGTCACACAGGGAGGACCTGTAGTTTTCAAGGAAGTGGTATGGATTTTGCCTATGGTAATTTGAACATGGAGAAGCTCAGGTGTATTGTCTTGTCTAACCAGCCTTGAAGTATATTTCTGAAGTACATCAAGACACCTCCATCTTTAGTCTCTTTCTGTGTAGTAGCTGGTGTAAATATGTGGATGGCTTTAAAACCTTGCACTACCGGTGTGCTCTACAAGGCTTTAAACCATGTCTCTGTGACTGCACATACATTAGAATTGCCTAGGCTGAAGAGAGCTACTTGGGAGTTGACTTTTTTGTTTAGACAACTAGTATTGAGCAGTACCACCTTTAGAGTTTCTTGGTTTTGATTTGCTATGTCAGAAGCACTTTCAGTTTGGCATTGCCTAAAAAAGGCACTATGGGGGGAGGACAATGGTTTAGCTAATATTCAAAAGCCTAGAGGGGAGAGGTGCAGACCATCCCTGGCAAAGTAGCATGGTCTGTCGACCATCTCCTTCCATGCTGACAAATATTGCACCCCCCTTAGAATGATATCAGAAATTAAGCCAGTTATTAAAGTCAGTCATCTTTTGTTTGAATTGTGGCATCATATGTGAAAAAGCTAAAATGCTGCTCAATATTAGGCTCATACCAGCCTGGGATACATATTCCAAGAGCTCCATACTTTCATAGGTTCATAGGTTGGTACTAGGCTATCGGCCCAATGACCTACATAAGCCTAGCCAGCAAGGTTCCATGGCTTACGCCACCCAAGAAAGTTATTTTCCTGTGCCACTGTCCAACAGAGACACAGAAGTGATCCCAGGGGTGTATTTCCTATTTCCCATCCACTCATCAAGATTTTTCTTGAAGAGTGCTAATGAAGAACTTTGCTTGACATAGATGGGTAGCTTGTTCCAGAGTATAGGAAGTCTCTGAGACAGGAATCTATCCCTCCATCATGTCCTGTTTATTGTGGTGACATGGTTTAGGTCTCTAGGGCGTGTAGCTTGGAGGGATTGGGATTTCTTTAGGTGTAGCATGTCTAACAGCTCTGGGTTTGACATAGCTTTATATGTTAGGCAGAGATCACCTTGAAGTAGGCGATATGCTACGGAGTAAAGCTGATGTCTCTCTTTACATAATCTAGGGAGGTACATCTCATATTGTTTACACCAACATTGACTATGAGTCATACTGGTACTTGTGGTCCAATGACCTGAGCACATGAGTAATGTGGTAGAGGCTATCCCCAGATAAACACATGACCATGACTTTCCCCTTATTCAGCCTGGTGAGAGGGACATCAGTGTGTCTTACAATGGAGTCTCCAATGACCAGAATGTTGGATTGTGTGGTGGCTTACCTTATGAGCTTAGAAGTACAGGTTCCATGAAATATGGCTGTATATGTTGATGTGGGTGTTGTTTTGAAAGAGTACATTCGAGGCTGCTGAAGGTTTTTGCTATGTGTACGTCATCTAGGAGGTCTTTGGGGTTTAGGAAAGTTACATTTAAATGCATCAGCATATGTGGGTCTATATGTCTGCTTTGAATTGTGTGTGATGGGTGCAGCACGTGTACTACTGACAACCATATTAACATTAGGAGTATTTTATGTGAGAGCTTTGCCTCCAGTGACATTGTGTAAATACATCTCTCGCATACCATATTGGTTTGCTTGAGGATTAACTGGTTGTCAGTAAACATGAGGCAATTTCTAGAGTGCCACAGGATGCCCATACCTACTAAGCTGGTAATGGTGATAGTGCAAAAGTTCATAATTTATTGATTATTGAGTTGGAGTGAGAGTATATAGTAATGTCAGGAGTATCTGGTTTGCAACTCTGGGGGGCAGTGCTTGTCACTACAAGCTAGTTGTCATGTGTGCAACTAGGAGTTGGGGAAATTTCAGTAGTACAGGAAAAACATCACTCAAGGTGTCTGTGTCTCTACAGGGCACTGCCAAACACTTGAGAGAAAATTAATAAGTAGACCCTGATGATTTATGGATGAAGTATTTAGGCAGATATTCTGAAGTTAGAAACAAATCAATCACTAATTACCGAAAAGAAAGAATTAGCTTGTCAAGAATGATGAAAAGAGGGGAGTCACCTGAATGGCTGCTGCCTGGCTACTGCTAGAGCTGGTCTCACCACAGCTGTCGGATACAATACTCCTTTGTTTCTTCTCTCACCAGAAGCAAAACAGTAGCACCATTCCCAAGATGAGAAGTAGGCTACAGCATGTTTGGTGATCCACAGTCTTGTCCCAGATGATGCAAGTGTCTGTAGGCTTGTCATAGCCTTTTCCTGGTAGATGCCTTGAATAGCAACCAGACAAGTCAGGAAGGTAATGCACAGACACTGACTTCCCAACCATAACCAGAAAAAGTCAGGAATCTATGCACTCTACTCCTTTTCTCACCAGGAGCAGAATATAAGCACAAATGCCAAGCTGGCATCTATAAAGCAGTTGTTGGGCTTTCTGATGATCAGCAGTCTCCAAGAAATAATGTCCCTGTGCTCTTTCTCCCACCAGGAGAAAACAGAAACACTAATCCCAAAATGACTACTGAGAGGCAGGATGGGGGCTCTGCAATAATTGTTGGTCTTGGAATAAATGATGCAAATTTTAAAGGTAAGATGGAAAAATGGTTACTATGCTAAGAGCTGCAGTGTGCACTAAGCAGTTAGATATGAAAGAGGGAGTAACTAAGCTTTAGATACCTAAGCAGACAGCCACTAATTTTAAAAGAACAACATTGGTTGGAAGGGGTGGGGACTTAGCATTCTGGTTTTATGGAATACAGTGGGATGGTCAATAAATTTAAAGGGGAGTGATTTCACAAAATGATAACTTTGTGCTTACTGACAATAGCCAATAAAGAGGTGAGGGGCTACAGCTATAAGGACAACTGAGCTTAAAACCACAACAGCACGAAGGTGGGAGGACAGGGGAAAAACTTTATTTCTGTGTGATTCACAAGATACACATCAGTGGTCTCTTTCCTAGTTTAAATATGCAATTAAAAGCAACATACAAGTAAAACACAGTGTAAAGAAAATAAATCACAATACACAAAGTAGAACAAGGCAATAAAACAATGCAAAATACAAGAAAGCAAAAGCAAGCTAACCTTTCCCTCACAGCAAGTTGTGGCAGAGTCTTGGTGAGCTTTTCCAGAAAAGTGAAAGGATACCTAATGCTGAAAGGTCAGAATCAACTGTTGTGCCTTGGCACTATGATATAAAAACCTTAAGCATTATGCCAGTCTTGTACTTGATCTGTTATAATTGTGTACTACTCTCTCTCATATTTCTTTTTCTAGTAATCAGTTTGAAATGAACATCACTTCCAGAATGGAACTGTTTTCTCTGAAAAAGCTGACTCCATGTAGGCCACTTCAGCCATAAAGAATAAACATGCACATCTATGAAATGTACACTGTCCATAAAAAGGCCTGGAAATTATGTATGTTGGCACTATAATAGGACTGCTAGATATTTGGAGAAGCTCAGTACTGCTACTGACTGTGTTTGGTCCTACCAACTGATGCTCAGTAAGTAACTGATATGGATTTTCCATGTATTTGTAATTCTGAGCAATCACAGGGTAACTTCTCACTAAAGAATTAATTTTCCATGTATGAATGCAACTTTCGAGCATGGCAGGGAATACTCAGGACTACAATTTCTCAAGAATTACCGCAATGAATTGGCACACTATGACCTTATGCACAAATAAAAAAAATGGTCTTTAGATGCTGCAGAAACTGAGGATAGTTTAGAGCTGCACATAGGCCATACTTTTCTTACCAGCTTGTGCACTCTGGGGTCTCTGAACGTTCATGCTGGTGAGGGCAGTTGTGCCACTAAGGGTGTGTAATACATTTGCATTGGATCATGTTTATATATATTATTATTATTATTATTATTATTATTATTATTATTATTATTTTGTTGTCCAAATTAGTTTCGTTAGGTTAGTGGCCTATTTTCAAGGAAGATCTAAGATGGTATATATACTACTAGGGGAAATCTGGTCAGCACTTTGAAGAACTTCCCATAATAGGTATCATAGAATCTGAGCTGCCAGCAGATGGGACCCCAGTTTAACATCTTATCTGAACACATTCAGGAATGCAGCATCTCCTTTATGCTGTTCTGCAATGTCAGCAATCTGATCACCTGGAGTTGGAAGAGAACTCACAATCTTCTGGCCTTTGAGAACCAAGTGTAAGTGCTGTACCAGTGTAAGTGTGCTATCTGTTGTACACTACTGAAGTTCTGTAGATTTTCTACATGTACTAAAATTCTCCAGATTTTCACATTAACCTAAACAGCATTGAAGTCCTGTTAAGTTACTTTATGCCAAATATCACAACGATATAGTCCCAAAATCATACACCACTAATGAATTCCACCACCAGTCATTTTTACAACTCATTTCCTGGGGCTGAATGTCAAAGCATAAATGTCAGTGCATCATTTAATCTCAACAAAACTCACAGTGTTCAGCCAATTGTGCAATCTAGCTATATATTCGCAGAATGATTTCATGCCATCTAGGGTTTCTTTCTTGAATTTTGGGCCTTTGTACATTTATCAGAAGTTGTGGATTGTTAAAATTTTGCAGACTAGCTATAAACTGATTACAGGTTTCTCATATGGTTTAAATGCTTCTACAAAGCTGATTAGCATTCCATAACTCATTGTCAGTATTACATTAAGCAAGTATATATTTTTTATATTTTATAAACTAACTGATTACACAATCTGCTTTTACTCGTTAGGCACAGATAGTCCAGTCTTTCTTAATAAGTTTACATCTGTTTAAAAATGCTACATATCCAACCATTCAGATACTAAACTACATATGCTTATACTCTGTTTTCTGTTTATCTTTTATTGAGACACCCAGACTGATGTGCACACAGCTCAAATACACCCATCACAAAAGTATTAGTGCATCTGTTAATGAGACGTGCTGAGATCATTGTTCTAAAGACACAATCACTTCATATTTCACTTCCTTGATCAAAATACAAAAATAATGCTGCTAAGCACATTTCTTGTAACATCATGCAATATTCTTTTCTCTTTATATGCTTTGACGTCTTATATAACAGTATCGTTATGATTTATTGAACATATTTGAAAATCTATTTTCACCATGATTTCACTAATTAAATTGCTTCATGCTACATTCATTTTTAAGAATACTAATATTCAAAAAGCCACCCAATGATGCATTTTCCATTTTCTAAATTTCTTATTCTGGTAAAGGTGTTTATGGTTATGAGCTGAGTAGAGCCGATTACTGACTTTTTTATCATCTTTATCCACCCGGTGGACACCTAGGTTTTGCTAGACCAACTGTTCACTCTCTAGCTTGTTCTGGGCCTGTTCTGTGGTCTCCTCCCTGTGGACTATACCTGGTACACATCCCTTAGGGGTCATCCTTATCAGGAGCTCAAACCACCTCCACTGCCTCCTTTTAGTCTTCAGAATCACTGTCTCTAGTCCAAGACCCACTCTGTACCAGAGAGTGAGACCAGCAACCCTACAAAGTAAACTAATTTCTGCTACTTGTATCCTTATGGTTAAATCATTCATACTGTAATTTAAGCCTTGATATCAGTATGACACAAAAATAGTCCTTACTTAGCATCATAAAAAAATTATTCTGGCCCTAAATTGCAAGATATTAAGTGTTTTGCTTACAACTACTAATACTCTTCTTTCTCATATGCACGTACTATTTGCCTTTAGTTTTCCTACTGAAACATCTGCCACTCACTCACTCACTCTACAGCACTATCTCCATTAGCCCAGGAATTCCTTTATTTTAAATGTGTGTCCAGATATGTGAACTTGTACTTCTTAAAGCCTTGTCATCTTTCCCTGGGCCACTGGGCCATCTAAGCTGTAACCACTTAGGCATTTTATTACACAAGTTGTCAGTTATTTGATGGAATATGGTCCCCATTCACATGAGCCATTCTCATCAGCAATTTGTTGTGTATTTGTCCTTAGTAATGTGTCAGACTTTGATGAACAATAAGCCAAATAAATCCTGTGCAAGAGTTTGTATCCTAATACCTTTGGCCTAAAGGTATTTTTCTGCCAACAGATGAAAATCATCTTTGAACTTTTATCTTAACCATAGAGTTAAATATTTCCAAGTGTTTATGACAATCTACCAAAAGTAACATTTTTTTCAGCATATACGATTAATGGCAAGGAATGAACCACAATTTCTAGTATTATAATTATGTCTATTCTGGTTAACCCCCATATTTGCTTATTCTTCCTTTGAGAATGCTTTAAACATATGGATTACCACACTCTTCATACGCTGATAACAGTAGAAAGACCATCTAAACCTTTCATATTGTTCTGGACATTCCACACCCAAATTCTTTTAGTAAAATATCACTGGATTTCTTTCAAGAGGGAATATTGCTTCAGTCAAGTATCTCCAAAAACTAGCATTACATTTGACTCTACGTCATATCACACTTATAAATGTGGGGTGAAGATCTTTACATATCTACAAAAAATATATAATTTCTTTAAAGAAATTTTTGCTATAGGCCTTTTTTATACTCTTAATGACTTTGCTTAGAAATCAGATTTGTCAATTAATGTCCATAAATCTTTATGTTATTATTTATCTAAAATAACAGTTGTTAATGGCATAAGGAAAATGTTCAAAATTCATTGTTGAAATTATTTTTGTTTTGAAATTAAAACAATCAGAGATGCCCAGTTTTTATAAATTATCTAAAGTGACATGCAACACCCAATGTTCCTCAGAGTTACATATAAAGGAACTTAGTTTACTATCATCAACAATTTTGAGCATCATACCATTTTAATACTCTCAAAAATTTGCATAAAGAAATTAAACAATAATGGTCTAACACAGACCTCCTCAGAGACTTCATAAATGACCGACCTTGATATAGATAGTTTGATTAAATCTAACTTTTGATGATCTGATTAGAAAGCCAAAGCCAGCAAAATAGGTGGATTTATTGAAACATGTTACATACTGCAAAATATACCCACGTGTGTTAAGGTGTCAAAGGTTTTGTGTAAATTCAAGTGGATAAAAATAATATGAAAGACAATCAGAAAGAGCTTCAGCAATATTAGAGCTGAAGTGAGTTGGATTTGAAAGACTCGGGACGGAATTCATGAATCTCGGCTTATAAGCATCATGCCTCAAGTAAATGGATGCAGAAATAACTGATAAAAGTATACTCAAAACACTTTCTTAAAATTGATGTTGAACTGATTAGTTGATTGTTAAATATCAATCATCTATCACCTCCCTTGTGTGTTGAATACTGCTTACTTTTTCCAGTACTGTGGCAAAAAACATGATTTAAAGGTTCATGAAAGAGAAAAGTCAGTTCAGCTTCTACTTCACTGGACATTTTTAAGCTACATTTTCCTGGGGTATCCATTACAGGTTACCAAATGGCTGCTAGCCATGTAACTGCAGAGTAAACATGACTATGTGCAGTTATATTAAATGTAGAGGTCTTTGGCCATGTAGCACAATGTCAGTGTGCAGATGTTCCCTGCATTAGTTAACATGATAACTGAGATTCAAGTGTTGTCATTTTGACAAACTGAGTGTATACTCTCTTTTGTAGCATTACAAAATGTGGAGGTGCCTGAAGAACATAGCTCAGCAAAATATTAGGAACGTAGTACTGGGCACTTAGTCATGAGGACCATAAGATGCCTAGCCATGGACACCTTAAATAGACACTCTTAAATGTTTGTCAGATGATAAATCAGGAAGTGCCATCTCCATAGCTGTGAAGCTGGGGATTACTGAGAAGGGACTGTACATCCCACACTAAAGAGCCAAAAATGCAAAACCAGAGAGCATTTAATTGCAAGAGTCAAGTCATTATACTGGAAACAGCTGAGGGGGAAAAGTTGGTGGGCTAAATATGTCACTGCTGCCCTCCTTCCATGGACAGAAGGAAATGCAGCAGTAAAGCTCATGAATGCCATTAAAGAAGAGGCCAAAAACATCCAGGGACATTGCTGCAAGGATAGAGAGGTTGTTGATGAGGGCAGTCCAACAAGGACTAATGCAGCAAATGAGGAGGAAGAATCTAGTGACCACCACAGCCATCGATAGCCTTGTCGGCATTACAGTTGAGAATCTTCAAAGGTGACATTGCAATTTTAGGAAGGCAGTCAGGTAGGTGGAAGTGCAGTAATAGGTTTTGTCTGTTAACAATAGATGGTAACATAGGGAGCCTGACACACAGTGTAGTATGGGCTACAGAAGGGAACATTCCCTCCCATGCAACAATGTTCCAGCAGTTGTGCACTTTATTTGTATGTGTATTAGTACTGAGAGCAGCAGTAAATATGGCCCACTGGTGCCAGCCAGTATATCACAGCCAGTTTAATAATCAATAACCTGATATGCATTGTGAAACAGTTGGGAGTTACTCTTTCACCACAACAGGTATTAATTGACTTTAAGATGACAACTGTCCTAGGTTTCTGAATGAAAATGAAGCAGGTGTTGGCAGTGCATTTCTTTCCACCTGTGGAAATTCCTGCTACATATGTTTGATGAGGGAGCAACAAACACAGAACTGCTGGAGTGGTTTAATGCCAACTCCATCCAAGTACTGCATGACCAGCAAATTTCCTTGCATTTTCCAGCAAGCTTTTGGATTGTACAGAGCAAGTAGTCACATCTCTACCCTGCACACACAATGTGGAAGGGTGGCACAGATGGATATGTGGATATGTGCCATGTGAACTCCTGCATGTTTAGCCTACATGGACTGTTACAGATGATAAAAGAATAAACAGACACATGTAGGCAGGCTAAGATAATATATTGTAAGGTATATTAAAAGTTTATGACCGACTGGAACTCATACATGTGAAACCATAAACAGGGTCTCACACCATATCCATGCAAGCTATAGGGCCCTATCCATGTCCCTTGAAACCATACTACCTGTCTCAGTATACTAGAATTCCTCACCATTCAAGTCAGCATGATCTTCACAAGGGGATCTCAACTACCCCGCTATAGATTGGGTATCTTACACCACTTTTAATGCACAAGCACAGCAAATCCTAAATTTTGTTAATGCCAACATCCTGGAACAGTTGATCCCATCCATTCTCTACCAGGCATACAAACATCCTTGACCTTGTACTCATAAACATTAGGAAGTGATGCTCCTCAACAAATGTAATGTCCTCACTCATCAGATTGGACCATAAGACATTGCTGTTTGAAATAAAAGCTAAATCTGAGAACCCAGTGAAACCCAAAACATTTGGGAACTATTCCACAGCTAACCTCTGTCCACTAAGAGACACCTTGGCTAAATCGCAAGCACCCTGAAACCCAGTAAACACAACAGCATATGCTGAGCTATTTATAAAATCGAAAAAAAGTCTCCGGCACAATAAAGGATATCCTTCCACAGTAAAGCAGGCAGACCACTCGATAGATGCAAAAATACTTTTAATCCAAAATGTCACGAAAACCAAAGTCCAAAAAACACAATCTGAGTCGATTAAGCGCTTTCGTCTCCTACAACGGAGACTTCATCAGAATGAATTAAAATGGTTCAAAATGCGCTTTTTATACACTCTCCATTGTTCTTTAATTAAACAATCAAGGAATTCAAAAACTTGTTGTCTTAAAGTCATAGCGCTACTAACAGGTGTAAATATGTAGTGCTCATTTAAAACACATAGATAATGCAGAGTGTTAATACCTAACAAAGCATATTAATTCTATTATTGAACAGTCAAACCCAAATCAATAAATCAAAAAAATTATTAAAAAAATTATTAAAAAAATTAATTAAATGACAGAAACAGAACCACCAAAAAACATATACATCAGTCACAGGCTGAATGTTAAAGTACACATTACGATACCATTACAAAATACCAAGTGTCATCAAGATCTGAATGGATGAATTTAAAAACCTAGATATTCCTAAAACAAATACATAAAGTGTCTACAACTATAAGCATATAAGGGACAGAGTACCTTTTATTATTGGTTGTATAGAAAAAATACACTAAATATCAATGAACAAATATAATAAGAAATGAAAAAATGGAAATAGAACCTGTTGTACTCAATATAGATTTCATCATGTTCTGCAAGTATATCAAAACATCAATTGGTAAATTCTATATGTGGAAGTGTGTGTGTGCGCATAATATGGTTATGTAATAATCATAATAATAAATATGCTTCAAAATGCAAATATAAATGAAATATAAAAAAATGAAATATAAAAACTGATACCTATAAAATGTATTAGTACACATATGAGCAAGCTTACATTAATTCATAAATCCATAAATAAATAAATATGTTAGACATGTACATGTTACAAATATATTAATCATATCCATAAATATATAAATAAATATATAAATAAATATATAAATATATATAATTTTAATATGTAAATATATAAATAAATAAATAAATATTAGCTTCTATATTAACATTGCACATGATAAAGTTAAAAACTCTACATAGTTATAAAATATAAAATAGTGTTAAAATAATTTTATTTGTAACTTGCTTGAATTTCGCTATGTTATACACAAATACATTATATTATATGGTCTTGTATTATTTTTATTGTTATTATTTTGTATTAATTTATATTATTTGGTGATCTTGGGGTCTGCGGCCAATAGCTTAAGAGCTGGGGTAATAGAAATGTGGTCGTTTAGGCCTTTATCACAACATGCGTTCAATTTAAGCTGCCAGATCATTTCTCTGTATTCTACCTTGGTTTCCCAATCACCCCCTCTCTCTAATGGTCCTACCACCTCCAGAACCCAGAACTTAAAATCAGCTTTTTCACATTTCATCACGTGCCTATATAAAGCATTATTCTCGTTACGTCTGTTGATGTCTCTGATGTGTTCATAAATTCTATTTTTTAATTTTCTTTCCGTTTTTCCAACGTAATAGCTTTCACATTCTTTACAGAACACCAAGTACACCACTCCTTTTGTATAGCAACTACTATAATGCTTGGACGTTATCTTAAAGGGAATACTGGATATACTGACTTCCTTACTTTCATAAATGTATAAACATTGAGCACACCTCCCACACTTAAAAGTTCCATGTTTCCTACTTGCCCCATCTATATAGGTGCCTTTTCTTTCCACAATATTCTTAAAATTTCTTCTAAAACTAAATTTCAAATTACTCTTAAAAACATCAGTTCTAGTGGCCAGGTGTTTAAACATCTCCCAAATTTCATTCATACTTCTTCTAAACCACCCTGTACCATAAAAATAGGTTGTAGTTAAATAAGGGGTATATTTAACATCTTCAACCACCAAAGGGTTGTCATTGTCACCAGAATTTTCGATAACCGCAGTTTCAGAATTTAAAATAACCACAGCTTCAGAATTTAAAAGTGGAATATATTTTCTTGTGTTTCTTCCTAAAACCACATATTCCTTCACTGAGGAGACCATCTCCTTCGGGTATCCTCTTTCCTTAAACAAGCCCTCCAGATAGGCAATCTCCTTAGCGACTTCAACATTGTCTGAAATCATTCTGGCCATCCTAATCATCTGACCCTTAACTATATTTTTCTTTAACTGCTTGGGGTGGTCACTATTATAATGTAGGTAGGCGTTCGAAAAATGCTCCTTCCTGTATATATGTGATTTATAACATTGGTTAATCTTATCCTTTATCAATCTTATATCCAAAAAATGGGCCTCATCAGTATTGATATTGTGGGTAAATCTCAAAAATGAAGTTGTACTATTAATGTACTCTACAAACTCCTCTATTTCCTGTCTGGTCCCTTTCCAAAGAATAAAAATATCGTCCAAAAACCTATAGTAATCCACAATATGCTGGTTGTGTTCAGTATTGAAAATAAAGTTTCTTTCCCAATACAACATAATAGTATTAGCAAATATGGGGGCACAAGCTGACCCCATGGCCACCCCTTCCTTCTGGTGATAATAATCACCCTCAAAGTATATAAAATTGTATTTTAAAACAAGTTCCATATTCAATAAAACATTCCTAAAATCCAAGGGGGAAAGCCATTCCATTTCTAACAATATTTTTTCAAACCACTCCATCCCAATGTCCTGAGGGATGACAGAGAATAATTCTTTTACATCAATAGTAATGAAGAATACATTTTCCAAATATGCACATTTTCCAATTTTACTTAAAAAATCCCATGAATCCTTTAGTATATGTTTCCATTTGGAATATATAGGTTTAGTTATAGCATCCACATATATTGCCAAAGGTTGAGTTTTAGATCCATGGGAAGCAACTATGGGTCTGAGTGGGGGATCCAGTATAGATTTATGTACCTTGGGTATTCCGAAAATACCCGGTATAACTGTTTTTTTTACATTAAAATAGTTGTATAGTGGCATGTCTATTAATCCCGTCAATAAATTGTCCTCTAAAATGATATCCATCTTTTTGTACTGTATATTAATTTCATTTTTAGAGATAAGACTGTAATTCTCGTCCTTGTCTAGGATCTCCTTCATTTTTCTTATATAATCCCAGGTTTCCATCAAAACCACTCCCCCTCCCTTGTCAGGTTTCATCACCCTTAGTTCCCTGTTTTTACTTAAATCATATAAAAGTGTCTCTTCTTCTTTACTTAAATTACTATTTATGGAGCCGTGGACCCCATATTCTCTCCTAATCCTGTTCAAAGCACATTTTTCAAAATTTAGGATTTCGTGTTGTAATGGTGGGTTCCAGACACTATGCCTAACAAACTTGTTTCTATTGCCATTATTATTTGTCTGCTTTGTGGCCTCACTGTTAATATGTTGGAGGTTTAATTTTCTTGAAAATAGTTTCACATCTAGCATAAGTTTCTCCACACTGGGTTGTTTAGTAGGTACAAAAGAAAATCCTTTGGAAAACAATTCAAAGTGACACGGCTTAATTTCAATACCAGTATAATTAAAGATATTGAATTTATTGTGGGTGTAAATAATCTTCCTCGTACTATCAGAATTGTTCACTGTTGCTAATTCACACTGCTCCATGTCATAGTCTATATTCGTTAAAAAACCTGTTCATCACCATTTTTCCTTCCAACATAATTCTCCCTGTTTGTAACTTGTGCGTAGGATTGCTAGTTCCTATTTCTTAATCTCTCTGATCTTCTCACCTCATCAACCATCTCGGGTGAGCCCATTCTATTTGCACCTCGCTCACTGTCTAAAATGGGGAAATCATCATCCAACAAACTATTTCCCCTGTCTTCGTAGTACCCCTTGTTGGAGTTGGGTCTATTGTATCCATTATATCTCCCCTGGTATCCCTGTGGGTATCCACCCTTATGGTGTACCTTATGGTTTTGTACACCCCCATCATCCATTGCTGTCTGTATGTTAAAAGGGCGTTGCCTGTATCTAGGCATATTAAAATTCCTAGTATTAAAATTAGAATTATGGTTATCACCATGTGTATATGCTGTCCCTGTATTGTATTCATTCAAGTCCCTATTAAGCTTTTTTAATTTCCTTTTAATGTTAGAATTAATATATACATCAATATCATGCAGCACTCGATAATACATATGCTTATATTCATCCATCGCAAACAACAAATCACAACTAATATCAGCCTGTAACTGGTCAATCTCTTTCTTAATATCTTGCATAGTTTTCAAGTTGTGTTCAGTCATTGCCTTAATAATAGACAATCCACAATTATTTAAAATTTTACAAATTTCTTTAAAAAAAGCCTGGTCCCCATAAACACTATTGGGAAACTTGTTTAACCTCAGGCCTTTCGGTACAATGTTATCCTTAATACACAATTCAAAATACCAATTTTCAACAGACAGTGACTTGTATTTGGATAAAAGTTTTTTTAGAAGCTTACATTTGTCCTTGTATGTGTAGTCATTGTTGCGCTCCCTGGCTCTAGGCATATCGCTTTCGCCAGTATTGTCCTGAAATGTTTTGTTGAGCCAAGCTACAAAATCTATATTTTTATATGCTTCCTCGAATTCAAAGTCTTTGCCTCGCAAATCACCAGTTTCTGCAGTAAAATTATGTGCTGGTCTTTGTTGCTTTTTGCCGTCGGCTGCCCCATGACTTCCTTGCCTCTCACGACTATGCTGCTCCTTCGAGCCGTTGGTTGCACGTCCACTTCTTGGGTCCTTCGGGCTGCTCTGGGCGCAGGGAATTCCACTACTGGTGCCTGCCTGAGTATTTTCTGCCTGCGTATGATTCTGAATAACACGAAGCAGTTCACTAAGCATACTGCTGTTATTCATGCTGGAATAATTTTTGTAGAAACTTGTTAACAGGATTCCTCGTATCCGAAAACTGCAAAAACAACTAGTAATCCAAAAGCACAACGCCAACAGATGTAAGCGAAAAAAAGTCTCCGGCACAATAAAGGATATCCTTCCACAGTAAAGCAGGCAGACCACTCGATAGATGCAAAAATACTTTTAATCCAAAATGTCACGAAAACCAAAGTCCAAAAAACACAATCTGAGTCGATTAAGCGCTTTCGTCTCCTACAACGGAGACTTCATCAGAATGAATTAAAATGGTTCAAAATGCGCTTTTTATACACTCTCCATTGTTCTTTAATTAAACAATCAAGGAATTCAAAAACTTGTTGTCTTAAAGTCATAGCGCTACTAACAGGTGTAAATATGTAGTGCTCATTTAAAACACATAGATAATGCAGAGTGTTAATACCTAACAAAGCATATTAATTCTATTATTGAACAGTCAAACCCAAATCAATAAATCAAAAAAATTATTAAAAAAATTATTAAAAAAATTAATTAAATGACAGAAACAGAACCACCAAAAAACATATACATCAGTCACAGGCTGAATGTTAAAGTACACATTACGATACCATTACAAAATACCAAGTGTCATTCAAGAATATAGTGGAAAGAAAAGGCACCTATATAGATGGGGCAAGTAGGAAACATGGAACTTTTAAGTGTGGGAGGTGTGCTCAATGTTTATACATTTATGAAAGTAAGGAAGTCAGTATATCCAGTATTCCCTTTAAGATAACGTCCAAGCATTATAGTAGTTGCTATACAAAAGGAGTGGTGTACTTGGTGTTCTGTAAAGAATGTGAAAGCTATTACGTTGGAAAAACGGAAAGAAAATTAAAAAATAGAATTTATGAACACATCAGAGACATCAACAGACGTAACGAGAATAATGCTTTATATAAGCACGTGATGAAATGTGAAAAAGCTGATTTTAAGTTCTGGGTTCTGGAGGTGGTAGGACCATTAGAGAGAGGGGGTGATTGGGAAACCAAGGTAGAATACAGAGAAATGATCTGGCAGCTTAAATTGAGCATGTTGTGATAAAGGCCTAAGCGACCACATTTCTATTACCCCAGCTCTTAAGCTATTGGCCGCAGACCCCAAGATCACCAAATAATATAAATTAATACAAAATAATAACAATAAAAATAATACAAGACCATATAATATAATGTATTTGTGTATAACATAGCGAAATTCAAGCAAGTTACAAATAAAATTATTTTAACACTATTTTATATTTTATAACTATGTAGAGTTTTTAACTTTATCATGTGCAATGTTAATATAGAAGCTAATATTTATTTATTTATTTATATATTTACATATTAAAATTATATATATTTATATATTTATTTATATATTTATTTATATATTTATGGATATGATTAATATATTTGTAACATGTACATGTCTAACATATTTATTTATTTATGGATTTATGAATTAATGTAAGCTTGCTCATATGTGTACTAATACATTTTATAGGTATCATTTTTTATATTTCATTTATATTTGCATTTTGAAGCATATTTATTATTATGATTATTACATAACCATATTATGCGCACACACACACTTCCACATATAGAATTTACCAATTGATGTTTTGATATACTTGCAGAACATGATGAAATCTATATTGAGTACAACAGGTTCTATTTCCATTTTTTCATTTCTTATTATATTTGTTCATTGATATTTAGTGTATTTTTTCTATACAACCAATAATAAAAGGTACTCTGTCCCTTATATGCTTATAGTTGTAGACACTTTATGTATTTGTTTTAGGAATATCTAGGTTTTTAAATTCATCCATTCAGATCTTGATGACACTTGGTATTTTGTAAGCGCTTTTTTTGGCCAAGCATAGGAGGAACAAAGTCCAGCATACCAAAAGCCTTCTGACTAATCTAAACAGGCAGCTAAGAGGGTTAATTAATACTTCAAATGCTAAATTTGAAGAAAAAATGGCTTCTCAGGCAAAGGACAACCACAAAACTTTCTAAAGCTATTTCTGTAACATGAAGGAAAATACATAACAATGCACAGAACCTATTGTAAAAAGCATCACCACACTGAATCAGAGGCTATTGCAACCTTTTAGGTTCATAGGTGTGTACTAGGCTAATGGCCCTGGGGTCTTTACAAGACTAGCCGTAGGATTACCCTGGCATAGTGCCACCTGACCTTTGTTCCCAGTGCCTCTGTCAAGTAGAACCACTGGTGTTATCCCTGGGGTGAATTTTCTGTTTTCCATTCACTTATGAACATTTCTGTTGAAATGGGTCAGTGAGGTGCTCTGCTTGACATGTATGGGAAGTCTGTTCCATAGCATGGGCAGTCTCTGGGTTATGAACCTGTCCCTCCAGCATGTTCTGTTAATTGTGGTAATGCAGTTGAAGTCTCTCTCTAGGCCGGGGAAAGAACATAGCTCAGCAAAATATTAGGAACGTAGTACTGGGCACTTAGTCATGAGGACCATAAGATGCCTAGCCATGGACACCTTAAATAGACACTCTTAAATGTTTGTCAGATGATAAACCAGGAAGTGCCATCTCCATAGCTGTGAAGCTGGGGATTACTGAGAAGGGACTGTACATCCTACACTAAAGAGCCAAAAATGCAAAACCAGAGAGCATTTAATTGCAAGAGTCAAGTCATTATACTGGAAACAGCTGAGGAGGAAATGTTGGTGGGCTAAATATGTCACTGCTGCCCTCCTTCCATGGACAGAAGGAAATGCAGCAGTAAAGCTCATGAATGCCATTAAAGAAGAGGCCAAAAACATCCAGGGACATTGCTGCAAGGATAGAGAGGTTGTTGATGAGGGCAGTCCAGCAAGGACAAATGCAGCAAATGAGGAGGAAGAATCTAGTGACCACCACAGCCATCGATAGCCTTGTCGGCATTACAGTTGAGAATCTTCAGAGGTGACATTGCAATTTTAGGATGGCAGTCAGGTACGTGGAAGTGCAGTAATAGGTTTTGTCTGTTAACAATAGATGGTAACATAGGGAGCCTGACACACAGTGTAGTATGGGCTACAGAAGGGAACATTCCCTCCCATGCAACAATGTTCCAGCAGTTGTGCACTTTATTTGTATGTGTATTAGTACTGAGAGCAGCAGTAAATATGGCCCGCTGGTGCCAGCCAGTATATCACAGCCAGTTTAATAATTAATAACCTGATACACATTGTGAAACAGTTGGGAGTTACTCTTTCACCACAACAGGTATTAATGGACTTTAAGATGACAACTGTCCTAGGTTTCTGAATGAAAATGAAGCAGGTGTTGGCAGTGCATTTATTTCCACCTGTGGAAATTCCTGCTACATATGTTTGATGAGGGAGCAACAAACACAGAACTGCTGGAGTGGTTTAATGCCAACTCCATCCAAGTACTGCATGACCAGCAAATTTCCTTGCATTTTCCAGCAAGCTTTTGGGTTGTACAGAGCAAGTAGTCACATCTCTACCCTGCACACACAATGTGGAAGGGTGGCACAGATGGATATGTGGATATGTGCCATGTGAACTCCTGTATGTTTAGCCTACATGGACTGTTACAGATGATAAAAGAATAAACAGACAGGTGTAGGCAGGCTGAGATAATATATTGTAAGGTATATTAAAAGTTTATGACCGACTGGAACTCATACATGTGAAACCATAAACAGGGTCTCACACCATATCCATGCAAGCTATAGGGCCCTATCCATGTCCCTTGAAACCATACTACCTGTCTCAGTATACTAGAATTCCTCACCATTCAAGTCAGCATGATCTTCACAAGGGGATCTCAACTATCCCTCTATAGATTGGGTATCTTACACCACTTTTAATGCACAAGCACAGCAATTCCTAAATTTTGTTAATGCCAACATCCTGGAACAGTTGATCCCATCCATTCTCTACCAGGCATACAAACATCCTTGACCTTGTACTCATAAACATTAGGAAGTGATGCTCCTCAACGAATGTAATGTCCTCACTCATCAGATTGGACCATAAGACATTGTTGTTTGAAATAAAAGCTAAATCTGAGGACCCAGTGAAACTCAAAACATTTGGGAACTATTCCACAGCTAACCTCTGTCCACTAAGAGACACCTTGGCTAAATTGCAAGCACCCTGAAACCCAGTAAACACAACAGCATATGCTGAGCTATTTATAAAATCCCTGTACAGCCATATTGATAGCTGTATTAGAGTGAGCTATACCCACTAGTATTAAGAATAAGACAAACTCAAAAGGCAAGCCACTCTGGTGGAAATTGCAATATCAATCAGTTAAACAGCGTCAGAAAAAATCTTGGCCAAGCATAGGAGGAACAAAGTCCAGCATACCAAAAGCCTTCTGACTAATCTAAACAGGCAGCTAAGAGGGTTAATTAATACTTCAAATGCTAAATTTGAAGAAAAAATGGCTTCTCAGGCAAAGGACAACCACAAATCTTTCTAAAGCTATTTCTGTAACCTGAAGGAAAATACATAACAATGCACAGAACCTATTGTAAAAAGCATCACCACACTGAATCAGAGGCTATTGCAACCTTTTAGGTTCATAGGTGTGTACTAGGCTAATGGCCCTGGGGTCTTTACAAGACTAGCCGTAGGATTACCCTGGCATAGTGCCACCTGACCTTTGTTCCCAGTGCCTCTGTCAAGTAGAACCACTGGTGTTATCCCTGGGGTGAATTTTCTGTTTTCCATTCACTTATGAACATTTCTCTTGAAAAGGGTCAGTGAGGTGCTCTGCTTGACATGTATGGGAAGTCTGTTCCATAGCATGGGCAGTCTCTGGGTTATGAACCTGTCCCTCCAGCATGTTCTGTTAATTGTGGTAATGCAGTTGAAGTCTCTGGAGAGTGTGGTGTGGAGGGATTGGGATTTCTTTAGATGTAGCATTTCTAACAGAGCTGGGTCAGACATGGCTTTGACAGTCAAGCAGAGATCACCTCTAAGTAGGCAATATGAGACAGAGAATAGCTGAAGTATTTTGAGTCTGTCCATATAGGACAAGAGTTTAAGGCCTAGGATCCTCTTTGTGAGGTACTTTTGCGACCTCTGCAGTTGTTGCAGGTGTCTAGTGAGGTGCATGCCAAATGAGGCATTGTACTTGATGATTGGCCTAATGAGGGAAGAGTAGAGGGAGACAATGACCTCTTTCTTCCTGGATGCAAAACCCTTAGTAATGAGATGTGCCACATAGAAGGACTTTCTGACCACAGTGGCAATGTGGTGATCAAAAGAGAGGTTGCTGTCAATCTGTGTTCCCAGATCTCTTATAACGTCTTCTGTGTTCAGTGGACTACCATCAATTTTGTAATTCATGGAACCGTGTTTTTCCCAAAGGGGATGATGACACATTTTTTGGCATTGAGCTTAAGGCCATGGTTCTGACACCAGTGGTTGGTCACAGTGAGGCAATTCTGTAGGATGTCAACATCACTTGGGGAGTTAATAATAGCTCCCAACTTGCAATCGTCTGCGAACTTTTTCAGCCAGAGTCCCTTCGTGTGGGACTGGACTTCAGAGAAGTAGATACCAAACAGGAGAGGACCCCAGACCAAACCCTGTGGGACTCCACTTGTGACTAATTTGCAGTCTGACTTGGAGTCAGCTACTTTCGCCCTGTGGGCTCTATCGGCGAGCCAGTTTGCAACCCACCTAGTGATATAGGGGGTTGATGCCAAGCTTAGTGAGTTTTTCTTTGATTCCTGAGTTGGGAATGGTATAAAAAACCTTGGCCAGATCAAGGAAGGATGTATGAACCGCCTTGCCTTCATCCACAGCTCTGGTGATTGACTCAAAGAAGTCGACCAAGGTGAGCAGGCATGGTCTATCCTTCACAAAAGTAGCCAAAAACACGGTAGTCACAAACAAACAATTTTAATGAAGCTTTCGGGTCTACACCCTTCATCAGCACATCCTTCACAAAACCAAACTGTGTGGGATCCAGAGTTTGGAGATTTCCCTATATCCTTGTTTATTAGGTCCATTATAATGCGTTCCATAGCTTTGCATATCGGACTTGTCAGGCTAATGGGGCGATAGTTCCCAGGGTCTGTAGTCACTCCTCCTTTGTGGAGAGGGATAACTGTAGCAGTGCACCATTCGGCAGGGACAAAGCCTGAGGTGAGGCTGTGATTGAACAGAGCACACAGGTGAGGTGTCAGTTCACTCTGTAGATCATGTAGAACACAACCAGGGGTATTATCAGGTCCCACAGAAGCTGTATTCTTTGCCTTGAACAGTGCTGTTTTAACCTGTGCAGCAGTGATACTGGGTGCCTGGCAATCTACTGGTATTGTGATGGGTCCTTTGGGGGGGAGAGGGGGGAGTAAAGTTGGCACTGAATCTGTCAGCCTGTATACTGGCAATATCTGTTGACTCGGTATAGGAGGTACCGTTGTGCAGTAGCTCAGAGCAAATCTGTGTATTGCCATGGAGATTCTTTACATAACTATAGATGGCCTTGTGGTTGTCTTTACTATCTGATTCAATTCTGTTTTTCATACCTAGCTTTAGAGGACTTGATGAGAGATCTGAACTTTTTGTTGAGGCAGATAAGAGAGTTTTTCCAGTCTTGAGACTTCACCTTATTCTGCATCAGTTTCCTCCTTCTGTTGTAGAGTTTATTTATGGCAGGGGACCACCAGATTGACTTCCTTTTTTTGGAGGAGAGTATCTTGGTTCTATTGGGTATGACGAGATCCATGCATTTGTGTACATGTTCATACAGTGCATTGGTGTATGATTCTGCAGTCACACAACTATTTTCCATTTGCATGGGTGCTGTGGAGTTAGCCACCTCTGTTTTTAGGATCCCAAAGTTAGCTTTGGAGAAGTTTTTCATGGTGGTTACCTTTGCTGGGGGTGGGTGGGAGGGATGTGGATTTCCAAGGTGATTAGTTTGTGGTCGGATCTAACCAGGGAGGAGCTGACTATTGGTGTAGAGCAATAGTCGCTCATTTTAGTAATGACCAGGTCAAGGATGTTGCTACCTCTAGTGGGGGTAAGAACAAGCTGTTCCAGGGCATTGGAATTAATGAACTCCAGAATACGTGGCTGACAGGTTCAGCTCAAACCCCCCCCCCCCCCGATAAAGCAAAGGAAATATTGCCTGAATGGAGAGATGACACTGATATATAGACTGTATTTTGTATAAAATATCTCATGGACAGAAGTAGGTTAAAAAACAAAAAAGATAGCTGGGTACAAAGTCTCCAGATAAAAAAGTGCCCAATCCTAGTAGGTGCACTGGTGCCAGAACTGGAAAAAATGGCAGTGTAGAATCCTCAAGACACGGAAACATTCCTATAAACTAGGTTAGATCAGGCTCATGGGGAGAATGCCTCAATGCTGTAAAAGGAAGTAGTAGTCCACAAAAATTGAGAGGCCAAAAAAAAGCCATAAAGATGATAGAGTGGCCTATTGAGGATAAGAGGGAAATTATGTATTGTTACTGTTATGCAAGAAGCCCAGCATTTACAGACAGAAGATATATGAAACAATTAAGAGAACAATTAGAGGAAAGAAAAATACTTGCAGAAGAAAAACTGTTAAAAGCTTCAGATACAAATTTGTGTTTATTAATACAACAGGTTCAAGAAAAACATAATATAGAGCTTGGGCCGTTTGGAAAAAGTACCGATTGAAGAAGTTCAAAAATATAAAGAACAAAATTTAGAGATTTTTGAAAGGTATAAAAAAGAAATATGGACATGGGAAAGAAAGAGAGATCTGATATGGTGCAATATTTATGCTAAGGAGAAAGCCAAATTAATTAATAGAAAAGTAGCTCCAAAGATATTCAAAGAGAAATACAGGCAAAGGCAACCAGATATGGAAAACTTCACAATACAAAAAAATAAGATCACAAAAGGGAACACAGAACAGAAGATTAGTAAAGCAGAGGCTAAAAAATAAAAGTTGAAGTTAAGGAATACCTGTGAAATGAAAGATTTAGTGTAGCAAGTCTAACACAGGTTACATCGCAGCATGAATGAACAACGAGTCCCCCAATTAAGGAGAAACAGGAGGAGCATAAGACATCTGAAGAAGAAACACGGACATGGGAAAGTATGTTGCAATATTTATCCAAAGGAGAAAGCAAAACTCGTTAATACAAAAAGCAGATCCAAAGACATTTGAAGAGAAATACAGGCAAAGGCATCCAGGTATGGAAACAGTTAGAGTACAAAAATAAGAAAACAAAGGGCAAAGTAGAAAAAAGCATTGATAATGAAGAAGTTAAAGGAATAGAAACTGAAGTTATGAATTATCTGCAAGTCAAGGATTTAATGTAGAATTTCTAACTCTGACACAGCATGATAGAATAATGAACCCCCACATTAAGGAGAAAACAGAGAAGGAAACAGATGATCAGTTGCCCTATGAAGATACGTTGGAGCCTTCAGAAGGAAATCAGGATAAAAGTTCAGTCAGAGATGCACAGCAAGGGAAGGAAGAGCAAACCGTGGCACCTCTGATGCAGTCAATGGTGTGGAGTGATAGGCCAGTGAATTACTACATGAAAATGCAACAGATGGCACAGGGTGAAGTTGAAGAGAATATGGCACAGGAAGATTTTCAAGAACTTTTTGTAGAATGCCCACAGGAAATGGAGAACAAAGAATGCGCCCTTAGTTTACAAGAAATCATCTAAGGGAAGAATTGCTTGATTTAATAGAGATGAATTAAGATCAATTAAAGAAACAGTCTACAGAAAATCAATTAGACCCAAAATGTTACATGTTTGACATAGCAAATGAACACAGTAATCTAGGTGGGAGGTTGGTATAATGGTTAAGGTGTTTACCTTACAGACACAAGGTGCAGGGTTTGATTCTCATATAGGATGATTGGCTAGGCATAAATGTCCCACAAGGACAGTTAGCCTAGTACCAGTCTATGAGCCTATAAGACTGTTCATACAAATTCATGCAATATAACAGAAGTAAATGGGATATATTACTCTGCAGCTAAATTAGTAATAGAAAAAGTCTTACCACAGAAACATAGGACAGTAAGGGAAAGAAAGGAAGAAATTAAATGCCATCATGAAGTACTGAATAGAGAAAACTATAAAGTAATTAAGACAAGAAGTGTTGCTGTTAAAAGAGTACAGTAGCGGGAACAGAGCAACAAAAATACTAAGAAAGATAGACATGATAAAAGCAATGAACAGTATCAGAACAGACCAGGAGCTATCATACACTGTTGCAAATAATAAACTAAAAATATCAGCTTAGACAGAAAAACCTAGAGAATATCTACATAAATATAAAGGTAAAGTACAAAATAAGCAATTTATAGATGACCCAAAAATGTTTTACATTGAAATGGGGGAAAAAGTCAAAAGGAATAGAAACTCCACAAAAAAAGAAGAAATAGACACATTTCGGAGAAATATCTATGAAGATCATGTGGAACATAAAGATGCTGAATGGAGGGAAGTAAAAGAAAGAACAAGAAGTACAAATGTACAGGATATGAAATGAGATGAAGTAACAATCAGAGAAATTGAAACTCAATTAAGAAAAGTTCCTAACTGGAAAATCACGATGTTAGATGCAGTACCTAACTTCAAAAAAGTATTAACATCTTTACATGAAAATTTAGCCGTGAGTAAGAACTATTTATATGTACACCTTGAACAAATGCCAAACTGGTGAAGAACAGGAAAAATGATACTCCTACTTAAGAATGAACCTGCAAGATATCCTAAAAATTATAGACCAATAACTTGCCTTCCAACGACATACAGACTATACACTGGAACTGATGCCAACAGAGTTTATAGTCATTTAGAAGAAAACACAATCATGACAGTAGAACAAAAAGGTAACAAAGGTAAGTCATATGGAACAAAGGATCATTTATTGTTAAACAAAGTTATAATGGAGAATTGTAAAATGGGGAAAAATCTAAGTATATCATGGCTAGACTACAAAAAAAAAAATCTGACAGCATCCCACATTCATGGATAAAAGAGTGCTTAGAAGTGTAAAAGACACACCCTACATTGATAGATTACATTATAGTGACCATAAAACAGTGGCAAGCCACACTGCAGTTAAACCATGATAAAGGACAAATTATTTTCCCAGGGATAAAACTTCAATGGGGGGTATTCCAGGGTGACTCTTTGTTACTGTTGCTCTTTTGTCCTGCCTTTAACAATGTAAGCTGTCTACTTAATAGATTAGGCCATGACTAAAATTTGGCTCCCAGAAAACAACAAAGTGTAAAGACTTCTCATCTTCTCTTGGTGGATGACTTAAAACTGTATAGTTCATCAGATGAAGAACTGGAAGCACAACTTCAAGTAGTCAAAACTTTCTCAGATGATATAAGAATGTCATTTGGTCTGGATAAATGTGCAAAAGCACCCTTTAAAGCAGGAACCTGCAGCTCCAAGAAAATATCAGTCTCGCACAGGAATGTGATATAAAAAACTTGAGCAAAAGGGAGTGTATAAATATTTGGGAGTTGATGAAGGATCAACAATAAACCATGAACAAATCTGAATAAAATTTAGCAAGGACTATTTTAGAAGTTTAAAATTAATATTGAAAACAATTCTGACATCTAGGAACGAAGTCCAAGCTATAAACAAATCTACTCTTCCTGTTCTAAATTACAGTTTTGGGGTGACTGACTGGTCCTAAAAAGTATTGGATCAGTTAGACAGGAAAACAAGAAAAATGCTTCATACTTATCAAATGATTTAAAAAAGATCATTGTATACCAAGATTATACATTCCCTGTTCTGAAGGAGGTATGGACCTCCTCAAAACTGATTACACATATAGATATGCAATCATAGGACTGCATACATATTTGATGTCCTCACAAGATCCAAACAAAGAGAAAGTTTTAAAACATGAGGAAAATAAATCTAAGATGACTTCACTGCTTAGTTTAGCATAGTCAAGCTGGAACGGATATCAAACCAGAAATAGATAAAAGTCAGGCAGCATTTGAATGTGCCAAAAAAAAAAGAAAGAATATACGATGGAAGATCATATGAGAAGTCAAGAAATGTGGAAAATGCATAAATATAGTTGCAAGTATAGAAAACTCCTGGAACAACCTCATGATTTAATGCAGGAATGGTTAAGGAAAGGTAAATTTAAAACAAAAGATGAAAGGCTAACATTGGCAGCCCAGGATAGTGGACTATGTACATATTAGTTTACAAAATCCATTGAACATGTTGGAGGAACAGACAAATGCAGGTTTTGTAAAACAGAATTAGAAAAAGTCACACATCTTGCTGCTGGATGTGATACACTAATGGCAGAAAGCCTGTATACTGAAAAGCATAATAATGTGGCAAGACTGTTGCATTGGGGATTGTGCAAAAGTAGCTGAAAAGCATTGGAAACATGAGCCACAAAGCATTATAGAAAATTATGACATTTATATCACATAGGATCACCCATTACCAACAGTTCAAAAAATAAATGCGGGAAAACCAGATATAGTAGTCCAGGAAAAGAAGACAACTGTACCATTGAATACTGAAATTGCTATACCCAGTGATTACAGTGGCTTGTGTACAGAGAGGCACAAAGTCATAAAATACCCAGATTTGCAGACAGAAACAATAGCAGTGTGGAAGAAGGAAACCAAGACAGTCCCAATAGTAGTAGGAGCAATGTGTCTTATAAAAATGAATTTACAGTTGCATTTAGATATGTTACCAATCCGTGTAACTCCATATGAATTGCAGGAGGAGTCAATTCTGTGCAGTTGTGAGTGCTGCAAAGAGCACTTTTGGCTAAGATCAAAGAGTGAAGTAATACTTATTTCATGGGCTTTAATCATACTTTGACTTAGGAATGGAGTCCATTCCTGTCATAGTATTAGAAACCCCAAAGTCAAAGAAATTAAAGAGAGAGAAATCAAAGCAGAGGCCATTGCCAACCTTTTGGCTTAGAGGTTCAGCTCAAATTTCTTCCCCCATTAGTCAAAAGGAAATACTGCACACCACAATTCCCTCAGCCATTACTAGGGAACAGGTCATCAATGTACTTTCCAAGGCCAAAAAGACTTTATTGATAGGTTCTGATGACATCCCAAGATGTCAACTAAACAGCATGAAACATATTTTGTGCCCAAGGAATGGAAGATGGCTACAGTCATTCCTGTACACAAAGGAGGCTAAACCACTAGTTTGGGTAACTACAGGCCCATAAATCTGACCAGCCACATATGTGAGACCATGCAAAGAATCATCTTATGGACATGATAAAGGAGATCAAAGCAAACCTGTTAATGCTGGACCCATCACAGTTCACCTTTGTTAAAGGAATGTCATGTTATTATATCTGGGAGACTTCTTTGGGAGAGTCACCAAATTAATGGCTGAGGGTAAGACTGTGCACATAGCTTATCTCCACATGACCAAGGCTTTTGATACAGCACCTCACTTGGCATTATAAACAAACTCACTAAATTAGGTATAAACAAATTTAACATCTGCTGGTGAGTTGAATGGCTCATTGATAGGATCCAGGAGGCCAAAGTAGGTGAGGCCACTTCTACCAAGAGGCCAGTTACTAGCAGTGCCCCTCAGGGCTCTGTACTAGGCCCACTTCTTTTTGGCATCTATTTCTCTGAAGTGGAAGCAATCACTAAAGTTTTATGGCAGGATAAGTTTGCAGAAGATTGCAGGCTGGGGGTTATCCTCTGCAGACAGCAGCATTCTTCAAGAAGGCCTATCTCTTGCTAACAATTCATGCCAAAGCCATGGTCTTAAACTCAGTGCTAAGAAATGCATAATTGTACACTCTGGGAAGTCAGTCATCCCATCTAATTACCATGTTGATAATACGCACCTAAGAGCCGACCCAGCGGTCAGGGATATGGGTACGCACATAGACAGTAGACTTACCTTTGACCACCATGTGGCCACAGTGGTAAGGAAATCCTTTTATGTTGTGCAACTTATATGTAAGGGCATGACATTTAGGTCCAAAGAGGTCATTTTCTCACTGCTCTCTGTCCTTATCAGACCAGTCACAGAATACATGTTCCCTTCAGTATGTGTCTAACCAGGCTTATACAGCAAACTCAGAGATTCCTTAAAAAAGAAAACAAGGTATAACAAACCTTCCTTATGCAGTGTGCTTTAAAACCCCTTCCTTGTACTTAGTCTCCTTCAGATTGCTGAGGGTGATATATGCCTGGCCTACAAGGCATCTGCACACTCCACTCTTATGACTCTCCTGCATAAGTCAAATGGTACCAGATATGCAAGGTCTAGGGACCTGAATTGTCTGTGCCCTGGTACATGCACCTGCTTCATGGGCTTGTTAGACTGTTGCCTTTCGCTTTTGATCACATGGTCTTCCACCACCTCACCCTCTCTTTGGCATCATGCATTTTTGTGACTGTGTGGAACATGCTGCCTCCTAGGCATACAGCCATGTCAGTCCATATGTGACACAGGGCTGTGCATAAGTTAAAGTTGATGCATGTCATTCTCATGGACAAATTTGACCACTTGCTGCCACCTGTGTCTAGCATATGCTTGCTACACCCCATATGTGGGTCTGTATGTTGCTTAGTGTGAGACACATACATATGTACCCTGCTCATATGTATGCTGCAATTGGAGGCCCATTGCACTACACTTATTTATTTGTCTGTGGTGACCTGGATTGTGTACCTGTGTCACATCTAGCAGAGTGACTAGTGCAGTGTTATCAAGGAATGGAAGACATATTGCTACTGTGTTAGGCCCTGACTCAATAGTCAGCCCCACTATGGCAATAAAAACAATACTCCACAAAAGTTAAAAAAATGACCAGACAGACAAGATGGCTGGAAACAGAGAAATGGACACTTGATGATAAAAAGGGGTTACACTGCAAGAGCAAGGAAAAATATAAAAGAGAAAAATCATTGAAACAGAAAAAATGGCAAGCATTACAGACACCAATTTAAGGTCATTAATTAACTGAACTAAAACAAAACGACATGTACAAAAGAAAATAATGAATGAGTTGGAAAAATGAAGTATTAAGAGAGAAAGAAAAAATCCACAGATATTTGCAACATTAAAGAGAGAGGAATGGACCCAAGAGAAAAAGTGATACCTAATATGATGCAGTTTATATACAGAAAATAAATCAATGTTAACTAATAATCATAAAGCAAAGTCAAAAATATTTGGAAATACATATAGGCAAAGGCACCCAGGCATGATAAATGTTATAAAAAATGGAATAGTAGCACAGAAGTCTAACGTATTAGCAAGTAAGCAGTTTAATATAGAAATGGAGGAAATCAAAAATGAAGTGATAGATCATGTACAGAGTGAAGGATCTGAATGGGAATCCCAGACGCAGAGATCACTTTAGAATGGTGGTTTATTAAAAGAGGTACAGCTTCAAGAAGTGAAGGCAGAAGTAAAGGAGTGCAGTAGCAGACAAAATCACTTGCTAATTTGGTTAAATATTGAAAACATTAAAATGTCTCATAAAGTGAAATGTCACAGTCATTTTAAAGCCATGATATTTCCATGCAGAGGCAGAAACAACAGGGAAATGCAAGAAACTGTCAATCAGGAAGAAAACGATTTAAAAGAAGACCTCCTGGATTTGATAGAAATTGATGAATATAAAATCATGTATGAGAGACAGTGGCCGAAAAAGTGAATACGGCACAGTTTGTTAACAACTTAGTAAGCCAGATTAATAAAGTAATTGGAACTATAATTATATATTCATGTGATATAATAGTAATTGACAGAATACATTACTGTACAGCGAAACTAATAACAGACAAGGTATTACCAATAACGCATAAATTAGTAAAGGAAAATAAAGGGTCAAATAGATTACCACCATAGAAGCACTGACCAGGAACACTTGTGAAAGTCAGGAAAAGAAGTGTCACCATGGAAACAATACAGAAAAGGAAAATCATTTTAAAGAAATTACTAAAAAAGTGAAAGAACTGCGGTGGTGGTGCTGCGATAGTGTTGTCGCCTCACAGTAAGACATTGTCCTGTTCGATTCTCAGCTAGAGTGTCTTCTGTGTGGAGACATGCATGAATGGGCGTACCTTCATTGAAGGTTGTGCATCAGGGCCAGCAACTCGGCATGTAAAAACCTGCTGCCAATCATTAGCGGACCGGAGTTCTGCTGTGGCGACCCCTAACCAGAAAAAGCCGAAAGACACAACAACTAAAAAAGTGAAAGAAAATAAAAAGAATACAATATCAAAACAGATCAGGATTTCAGTAATACTTTCTCTAACAAAAAATTAAAATAAATGAAAAATTTTAAATCTCTGTGCAGTCTGAAGATATAGGAGATACACTAAGAAATATAAAGAAAGGACACCAAACAAACAGTTTAAGGATCAGCCAAACAAAGTTTAGTGAGAGCTAGAAAATTAAACAAGCAATAGTTGAGATACCATGAAGAAAAGAGGAAATTGATGCTTTCTGGAGTAATATCTATTAGTATCCAATTGAGCACAATAAGGAAGCTCAGTGGATAAAAGAAGTAAAAGAACAATTAAGCTATGGATTAGAATGAAGTAACGCCTACTGAGATAGAGCTAAAGTTAAGAAAGGCCACCAGACAGAAAATGCCAGATCCAAATGCTGTACCTAACCTTTGATTAAAGGTAGTGTCATCTTTGCACTGCGATTTAACCTTAAGTAAAAACTACTTATATGTGTACCCTGAAACGACACTTGATTAGCTAACACCATAGCCGGCCTTAGGCATAGGCCAGCTAGGTGGCCACCTAGGGTGCCACTCTAGCAAGGAAGCTTTTACAGTATTTATTTATTTATTATTTATTTTTTTTTATAATAAGAAAATGGTTTATTTAAAATATGTCAAATGAATACAGGAAAAACTGAAGAGTAAGACAATCTGTGAGAAGAATGAAGAAAGAATTTATCTGGAAGGTGTAGGTAGACCAGGATGGGGGCACTAGGTGGTGGGAGGAAGGTGCTGTTGAGCCCTTTTGCCTAGGGCAACAGTTGACCAAAGACTGGCCCTGACTAGCACCATGCGAGCTTGAAAACAGAATTGCAGCAAATAGTAAAGACAACCACAAGGCCTTCTAGAGTTATGTAAAGAACCTCCATGACAATTCCCAGATTTGCTCTGAGCTACTGCACAATGGTACTTCCTATACCGAGCCAACAGATATTGCCAATATATTGGCCGGCAGATTCAGTGCCAACTTTACCCCCCTCAAAAGGACCAATCACAATACCAGTAGATTGTCAGGCACCCAGTATGACTGCTGCACAGGTTAAAACAGCACAGTCCAAGGTCAAGAATACAGCTTCTATGGGACCTGACAATATTCCTGGCTGTGTTCTACATAAACTACAGAGTGAACTGGCACCTCACCTGTGTGCCCTGTTCAATCACAGCCTCACCTCAGGCTTTGTCTCTACCAAATGGCACACTGCTATAGCCATCCCTCTCCACAAAGGAGGAGCAACTACAGACCCTGGGAACTATCGCCCCATTAGCCTGACAAGTCTGATATGCAAAGCTATGGATGCATCATCATGGAACTAATAAACAAGGATATAGGGAATCTCCAAACTCTGGATCCCACACAGTTTGGTTTTGTGAAGGGTAAATCATGCCTGCTCAACTTGGTCGACTTCTTTGAGTCAGTCACCAGAGCTGTGGATGAAGGCATGGTGGTTCATACAGCCTACCTTGATGTGGCTAATGCCTTTGATACCATTCCCCACTCAGGAATCATAGAAAAACTCACTAAGCTTGGCATCAACCCCTATATCACTATGTGGGTTGCAAACCGGCTCACCGATAGCACCCACAGTATGAAAGTAGATGACTCCAAGTCAGACTGCTATCCAGTCACGAGTGGAGTCCCACAGGAATCGATCCTGGGTCCTCTCCTGTTTGGTATTTACTTCTCAGAAGTCCAGTCCAACATGAAGGGACTTTGGCTGACAAAGTTCACAGACGATTGCAAGTTGGGAGCCATTATTGCTGTCAACTTGTGTTCACGGATCTCTTATAATGCCTTCTGTGTTCAGTGGACTACCATTGATGTGGTAATTCATGGGAACTGTGTTTTTCCCAAAGGGGATGATGACACATTTTTTGGCATTGAGCTTAAGCCCATGGTTCTGACATCAGTCGTTGGTCTCACTGAGGCCTTTCTGTAGGATGTCAACATCACTTGGGGAGTTAATAATAGCTCCTAACTTGCAATCTTCTGTGAACTTTGTCAGCCAGAGTCCCTTCATGTTGGCCTGGACTTCAGAGAAGTGGATTCCAAACAGGAGAGAACCCATGACCGAGCCCTGTGGGACTCCACTCATGACTGTTCGGCAGTCTGACTTGGAGTCAGCTCCTTTCACACTGTGGGTTCTATCTGTGAGCCAGTTTGCAACCCACCTAGTGATATAGTGGTTGATGCCTAGCTTAGTGAGTTTTTCAATGATTCCTGAGTGGGGAATGGTATCAAAGGCCTTGGCCAGATCAAGGTAGGCTGTATGTACCACCTTGCCTTCATCCACAGCTCTGGTGACTGACTCAAAGAAGTCAAACATGTTGAGCATGTGTGGGATCCAGAGTTTGGAGATTTCCTATAGCCTTGTTTATTAGGTCCATGATGATGTGTTCCATAGCTTTGCATGTCAGACTCGTCAGGCTAATGGGGCAATGTAGAATAAGGATACACAGATAGTTTCAGCTGTAGTAGTAGCAACTGGGCTAATAAATAAGAATCTTTAAACATATCTAAATATGTTACTGATAAAAGCAACCCCTTATGAACTGAAAAAAATGCAGTTGTGGGTGCTAGGAAGAGCACTCGTATCAAATGTTAAATAGTGATGCAAATCTGATTTCATCAACTATAATTAGGCCCTGATTTAGGAATGTGGTCCATTCCTGTCAAGGTATGTAAAAACCTGAGCATCTGAAAAAAATTCAACCTATGCTTGTTATTTTGGCAGTTGTGAATTACTGGGACATTTGCTTGTTTTTGGTTTCCTCCATAACATATTTTATGCGTAGTGGTTCTGAGTTGTACCTGTATTTGTTGCACTGTTTGCTTTTTGCAACTCCATGATTTGGATCCATTTTCCTGAAGATGGAATTTTGCTTCTGGCCTTTGGCTCCCACAATGCACTTCTTTGTTACACCCTAGATTTCCACTTGTGCTACCACCCCTGGTAACTGAGTGTATTGTGCTTTTATCTTTGTTAAAGGATCAGGATCTACTTTGCATTTTGCCCAGATGGGGCTACTATGACTGTACAATGCTTTCTGGTTTGATATTGATTATCCCTGTCTAAGATACTTTGGGGCATTTTACTCTTTGTTGGTCTTGATTTACCTGACAAGGTCTCATTTACATTTGTTTCTATGGGACTATTGCATTTGTCTTTTCATATATTGTCTGTTCCTTTGGTGATTATTTGATTAAGAGCAGTACACTTTTATTTTTTGTTAGCCTGCACCTTCTGTGTCTAAGCTGTGCGTATGTAGATTGATTTGCTATTTAGGAGAGGGTTTTTCCTTAATCCATATGAGCGATATTTTTTCACTAATTCTTATGGATGTCTCCTTTCCTGCATCCTCTTTTGTTCATAGTCACACAAAAACTATTCAATACTGCATTAGGCACCTTCAGTATTTACTGCTTAGTGACCTGTAATGGCAGCGTTTTGTACTTTGTCATATTGTAGGTTAGCCATGACTCCTATGTCATATGGATAGCTGCTAGAGTTAGAATTTGTCTTAACTAGAGTATCCTTGAGAATTTCAATAACTGCCAACTAATTCATGGGTATAGCTTCTCTGAATATGTTATAAACTTTATTAGAGAACTTAATTGTGGAAAGAAAAATAATTACTAAAGTTATGAACCAGCTCTGCCTCACTTGTAACTTACTTGTTACTTACTTATTAAACTGTCACATTGTTTGGTGTTTTAATATTGCTAGAACACAAAGAATAAAAAGCCCTATGATTTGAATGAACATTCTCAACTAATTTAGTTTATTTTAAGACTTTACTCTTCTTATTTGTTCTCTGAAAAAATGCAAGTAACCTGCATCCTTTTTTATTTATGCCTGATGTATTCATTTTACATATTTTCCGGTGGTGCTTTTTCCCCCCTGTAAATGTTATATTATGTTATTTTACCTCAGAAACAGATGTTTTGGCTCTCAGATGCACTTGAAGGAGCAGTCTTCTCTATCAGGAATTGTAAATGATCATAAAGCAATATTCAGAGGGGGTGATCATAAAGCAATGCTCAGAAGTTGTCATCAGCTGCTTTGCCTTCCATTTCCTTATTTCACAGTCAGCTTATACATTCACTGCAAATGCAAACATAATCTCCATGTTTTTATATACAGAATTTCAAATACTTTGTTTTTTTTAGCCTTGATGATAAAAAAAAAAACAAACAAAAAAAAATTTAATTATCCAAACTACTAAGCAGTGCATAAGGTTTTATATAACAAAGTTCCAGAAAAAAATAGTCAGAACAATATCAAATATTTTGGAGTCTTATGTCAGGAAATGTACATGCTCCTGGGTTTCATAAAGAATCCCAATGCTGGCGCTAAGAGCTTTGGCCAAAAGGGGCTCTTTCAGTGATTGTAGGAAATGTGATTCAGAGACACATTTGCTACAATAAGGAACGGTCTCATTATCAGCTAACTTGCATGTCTCTGAATCATGTGGTGTTACCACTAGTGCTAATCAGCACTGTCCATCAGTAATCACCTCTGGTAGCCCATGCATCATGTTGGCAAGGGCACCCCTTCAATTGATTTTTAAACACACACATGCAAACATTCAGATTCAGACACACACAGAAAACACACACACACACACACACACACACACACACACACACACACACACACACACACACAAACATTCAGACAGACACACACACAACATACCTCTTATTTGCCCATAAGTTGACAGAACATCCATGATGGAATTTCATTCTTTTTGTACTGTTGCTCCACCCAGTCAGAAGTATTTAAAAAATCTCCCTGGTTTCACTGAGAGTTCCTCACTGCTTCATCCAAAACTACTCCTGCTCTGTTCCTTGTAACAAGACCGAACATATTTTGGAGTAACATTCCTGTTTTAGGGCTGATTTATCCCTGTGCAGAATACCCTTATTTTTGGAGGTATGCCCCATTTTTCAGACTTGATTTACCTCTTCACACAATTTTCACTCATCATATGTGATTTTTGAAATTGTCTAGTACTAGCGATAACAGTAATTTAAAGCAGGAGGACACACATCCTACATTTCCCTTTGTATGAAGCAACAATAAATGACCTTGTGTCGTAACATTTTGCAATACATTCATTTAATTACTACAGATTTTACAGTTACTCCGATAACGTTTCTGAGTAGTACCTTGCATTCCTGTTGGACATGCTAAGAGTTAAGTGCTATTTATTCTTCACACTTTATGCTAATTAGATGTCCAGATTTTTAGCTGGATGCACCTACTTTTCAAGGGCCTCTGTTCCTAGTTTCCATACTTGCAGATTGAGAGATATGCTTGTAACACATGGACTATTCCAGTCAGTCAATAATGCTGACATTAAGAGTTTCATACTTCTAAGTGAGAAAATACAGCACAAAGTAAGCCTTCCTCGGTTAGCATGAAAGCCTAAAACAGTGAATTGTATTAACAAGCTGCTTTATTTCCCAGTAGTCCATAGTTCAAAGCTTCTCCCCCATTTTACTTATTTTTCTGTGACTTAAAGTAAAATTTAAAAATGATTCTTGGTGGTTGATGGTAATGCAGAGGACTCGGTCTCTTCTAGCAAGCTGTTTGGTGTGCCAGGGGTACAGGATATGAAGCATCTTCTTTATCCATCATTAACTTTTTAAGTTAAGGTAATACTTATTGCATTCCTGGTGTCTACTGGTATTGCAGAAGATGTACTGCATTATTAACAAGCTGCTTTGTGTGCCAAGGGTAGAGAGTTTCCAGCATTTTCTCAGTGACTAACATTTATTTGCAGTGATGATACCTTAAAATAACCCTATGTACGTGGCTGGCCTTAGGGGAAATTATGCGATACACAAAGAGTTCCATGGTACCATTCCACTGCCTACTTTTCACCCCCTCATATCACCTCCCCAATCAGGGGCTCCCGACATCATACTTTTTTCTTCCTTTTCTCACATTTTAACTTGCTCTTCAGCATTTTCAAGAAGCTATGGCTTTTTATATGTTCTGAAATGCAATTTAAAGTTTTTTTGCAACCTTTTCTTCCAATGATGGCTTGAATGAAACATAATTAAAAAAATAAATTCAGTGTTGCTCTTCAACTTTACTTTTCCTTGTATCCTTATCTGGCCAAGACAGCACAGTAATAACCATGTAGAAAATAACTCAGTTAAGTGGGTAGAGGGGTCTGTGGACCACCAGTGACCAAGAAGCCATAGAGTGCAGATGCTCTGAGGAACCTTTTAGAGCATTTTGCCACCCAAAAATAATGAGTAAGAACATTTACAGTCTAATTTTTATTTTCTTTCAAAAAAGATGCAAGTTGTACCTAAAGCTAAATATTCAAAACTAACAAAATATTATCTCCAAATAAACTAACAAGACAAATTTTTAAGAGGATGACTATATTCTATTTGGGAATAATGCCTGTCCCTAAAAAAGGCCAGTCACTGTCTATGCATCACTCTGGTGTTAGACTGGGATGGAAGCAGATGTTTAAATTGCCACAGGCATGTATTTCAAGTGACTGTTGTCATATATATATATATATATATATATATATATATATATATATATATATATATATGGATCTAGGTTACAACATCGACAACTAAGAAGAGCGGCAGCCAGTTCCCCGACACGAAAACACCGACACAGACATAATCGAAACTGCAAATCACGGACATTGCACAGGTAACGGGTTTACATTACGCTAATCTTGCCTAGCATGTTTATTACTCAGTCCTTATGGTAGGCAAGATTTTGGTGTTTTCATGTCGGGAATGGCTGGCGCGCTTTCTTCTTAGTTGTCGATGTAACCTAGATCCATATATACATATACATACACACACACACACACACACACACACACACACACACACACACACACACACACACTCACACTCACACTCACACTCACACTCTCACACTCACACACACACACACACACACACACACACACACACACACACACACACACACACACACACACACACACACACACACTCACACTCACACACTCACACTCACACTCACACACACACACACACACACACACACACACACACACACACACACACACACACACATAGCATGCCTCCTCACTCCTTCACCCCTGTACCTAAAGGCAGCCACCTGTATACATGCCTGATGTTTAATTGGAGAGAAAGTGAAAAAATAGTAAACACAGAAATGTATTCCAACTTGTTGCTCCTGGACTGTACATTAGCCTACACAAGCTGTAGTAACCTTCTTTGCACAGCTCCTATGTCTGTGAGAAAAGCAACAGAAACAATGCTTATACTGCCCCCAGCCTCAAAACAAACTATAATAACCTCTTGTGCACTCCTCTGAGGTTTCATTGTGAGAAAATTAAAAAAAACATTAATGGCCTCACCATTCCATCCATCTTCAACCCCTTTCCCCATTTTGCACTTGGGGTCGGGGTGCCACTTCTGCAGTGACAAGCATCTCAAGCCAAGGTTTACACTGCTGGGTGGCTACCACTGTAGCCATACAAACAAGCTGCAGCAGCCAGCTATACACACTTTTCAGCAGGGTTAAATTTAGTAAGGGTGCAGCTGAGGATAGAGGCCACCACTAAGTCCATGTCAAAATCCATTTATACAGTCCAGATTGCAGGGTGCCACCAAACCCCTAGAAGCTCTAAAGCTCTGAATGTTCTGTGATGTACTTTATATCTTATTTTTAAAAGATGGTTACTTGTTAAATTTATTTTTACTGCTATTTAGAAATGTTATGAATGTGCCCAGCATTATAGCATTATTATGTGCACACACACACACACACACACACACACACACACACACACACACACACACACACACACACACACACTGCATTCACCATCAGAGAATTTGGAGGAGTATCAGCTAGAGAAAACCAAAGTGCATGAATTAACACACACAAATCCAGGAGGGGCATGCCGACTCCACATACAAAAAGTCACAGTCAAGACCTCAACTAAATCAAAGCATGTGAAACGGCAATGTTACTCACTGTATCACTGTGGCAATGAGCAGCTGCTTTAACACACATGCTCTTTCTACCAAACCACTAAACATCGCCAGTTAACATGTATAAGGCCTGTGTTTGTGATGGTAATTGAAAGACGTCATGGCCAACTTTTACTCATAAATACACTGCAACCACATCCCCCCACACATATATATAAATACACACACACAAAAGCATAATGACAGTGCCAACGATGCTTGTGTTAGAAAGGAAAATAAATCATAGCCATATTGTTGCTCTTACATTGCACCCCCCCCCACACACACACACACACACAGACATAAGCCATAACAATCCTAGTTTTACACTGATTTCAACTACCAATACATTGTGTGACATTAGTACTGCCACACCAGATCACTGATTGTTGTTAAACGGATGTCAGGAGTGATACATACTTGTCACTGTCCCTCATTTTGCCTGATATTTTTATGCCATCCATCATAAAATATTGTGAATTTGTAGTAAATCATTCGAGATTACAGGCAGTCAATAACGCTAGGCATTATAGGTTCATACTTCTTACTGTGCAAAGAATGCATGCAAAACATGAAACTATTAATATTAAGTGAATTAGAGTAGTATGTAAAATGTGTTCTTGATTCTGAACATTTTATTCTGCCATTATTTTTGGCTTTGTCCAGAATTCTTGAGTACAGAAGTTGAGAGTTTTAGTATCTGGTGCCCTGCCAGTATCTGTAAAACTCCCTAAAATGGAAAACCATCCCTGTAGGTCAGCAGCATCTGTTCTTCTTACAATCCTTAGTTAGCACTGACATCAGTTCCTCTGGTCGATCTGCCGAACTCTAAGGCTTACCTCATTCATGTTCATAGGTTAGTACTAGGCAAGCTGACCTTTAGGGCCATTTTAAGCCTAGCCAATTACCCTATGTAAGAATCAAACGCTGCACCTTGTGCTCATAAGGTAAATACCTCACTTATTATGCCAAACTCCCACCCATAAATCAGTTATGGACCCTCTGCTTTTTAATTTATTTGTTTGTGGCATTTGTAAAATCATGTTTTGAACTTTTGATTTAGGGCATTTTTTTAAAATTTAAACATTATTAGCTTGTATATTAATTAGTTGTTTGGTTGCATTCAAAGCTGTGAGTTCAGATTCGTTGATTGGGATATAAGTGAACAGGAATGTATGTTTCATTGTTCTGAGGAAGTCTGGGATTTACACAGATGAAAGCACTTAACGTGCATTGTAATTTTGCGTTGATGTGTCTCTGGATAATAAACTGGGTCATACTTCTGTGGTGGTGCATTACCTGTTTTTTTATGTCCTATTTGTAAGTCATGCAGCTATCCATCTTATCCACATTACATCAATATCTAGTTATACTAATTTATTGATCAATGTTCTATGTATGACCCTGTCAAATGCTGAAGTTAAAGCTATACAAATTACATCACAGCACAATTTTTCATTCATAGCTGTAATTATATTGTTATAGAACATCATGTTACAGGTGGTAATAGATCTATTTTCAATATATGCATGCTAATATATGGTTTCAAGTCCCGACCTATCTAGTTCTGACAATAACTTATCCAATATTACTTTCTCCATAATTTTTCTGCAACATGAAAATAGACTTAAGGGTCTATATGACTCTGGGTTTGTCCTACTCCCATTTCCCTTAAAGACAGTTTTAATGAGCACATGTCTCCAATCTTGAGGAGTCTCCCCATATTTATATGACCTAGTGAATAATAAATATAATGGTACCATAAGTTCTTGCTGAAGTGTTTTCAGGTCAATGTTACTAATTCTGTCTCCTCCTTGTGCTTTGTTTGGATCCAGTTTGTGCAGTTCTTTTTCAATATAATTAAATTTAATTCCAGTATCTGGGGTTACCAGGATGCCACTAGGACAGCTTATTACCCCATTTGTGGAGCCAAACTGTTTTGTATAAGATGTTGTAAATATATCTATAACCTGTTGTGTCTGAGAATAAAGTTTAGCATCTGCACACAGTTTATCAATTTGTTTGTACTCCTTCCACATCTTAAGTATCTATAAAAAGGATTCTTATTGTGCTCAATATCTTTATATACATTTTCTTCAAACTTTTTCTTTATCTTGTCTCACACTATACTTAATCTGTTTGTCCAGCTTGTTTATTTCAGTTTTTCAAAGTTGTAGTTCAACCTCTCTTCCATTTCTTATATTTTTTGTCTCTCACCTTAGTCAGATATTTTGTTCTTATGGAAATATATCTAGATCCTGATATTATACATGTTTTGATTTTTTGCACTCAATTTCTCTTTCAAAACTTTCCACATTCCATCTGCAGTTTTTCCACTGAACACCTCAGTTGAGTTAATTTTACATAGTGACTGTTTTACTTCCATTTAATCTGTAATTAAACTTCTGTGCATTGGTTTAAGATTTCAGTTTGGCAGAAGTATCTAGCAACAAATGAACTTTTATAACCCCATGATCACTGTACATCAGTGGTAGTAAAACATGACTTAAAGTAACAGCAATCTCTTTAGGAACACAAAGAATGTCTAGTATGTTCCGTCCCATGGTAGTTTTTGCAATCTGAAGCAATTGTTCCTGAATATACATTGTCAATAATGGCCTTACTAACATTGAATCAATATTATTCCAGTCTGTTTCTGGTAAATGTTAAGTCCTCAGTTAATATTGTTCTTCCCTCCTGTGTTTCATGCAAGAAATGTATGAATTTCTCTAGGTCATCTGCACTTGACTTTGGTGGTATGTACATTCCAACAATTGTTGTATGTTCCAAGGCTGTCTTTATTGTAACAGTTACATAGTCTATAGTGTTGGTGTTATCACTGAACATTTTAACAACAAAAATTACACCAAGGTGGGGAGCAGGTACCTTCAGATGTAATAAGTTATTAGATCTTTCGTCTTGACAAATATCAAAACTTCCTCAGACAAAGTACAACAGATCAAAAAACATTTTTAAAAAGCAACCACACGGTCTGACATCATCATTTCAATTAACATTTAAAGACATATTACTAAAAATCAGTAAACCAAACACAAAAACACAAAAAAAACACAATAATTATATGGGAATATGTGTATATAACCATAATGGAATATGTTAAAAACATATTAAAAAACATATAAACTGATGAAATTGAGTAGAACAACCAGGTTGTGCCCTCACCCATTATCTTGATAAGGCCTTTAATTTTAAAATACACCCAATGGATGCAAGCTCATTTAATCCTGGCCACCCAACTGCTTTTAAACGGAGAATCCAATACAATTCTTTTTCTTCCAACCAAAGTTGCCAAGGACCACTGCTACTATTTTTCATAATCTGTCCAAGTACTATAAATTTGAAGCTATGTGTAGGGAATTCCTGAATGTGATGATACAAAGCATTTGTCAGCTTTTTCTTTTTGATGTCATAACAATGTTCATAAATGTGAGATCTTAATTTCCGCTCGGTCTTCCCGACATAAAAAGCTGGGCAGTCCTGGCACAAGGCTCCATACACAACACTGGAGCTATTACAATTGTACTTCCCCTGGATGCATAATACATAACCATTCAAGCAGAACACCTCACCAGTGTTGATGAGAGGACAATAATTTACAAAACCCACACCTAGACATAGACCATGTTCTATGTCCCTGGGATTTAGGTTTCAATAATGTCTCCATCAAACTTTTTTAAGTTTTTACCCTTCCTATAAACAATTAAGGGTTTTTCCACTAATTTTAGGTCTAATGAAATTATCTTCATTTAGGACTGCCCAATTTTTGTAAAAAATATTTCTTATGGTATGTGAATCCACCAAAATATGTGGTAATAAAAGATAGTCTATACTTATGGTTCCCAGATATAATATCCACCGTATTTCTAGTTGATTGTGTTAATATTCACCATTTGAACACCCAAAATAGGATTATAAAAACCATGGGAACATTTATTCACCACTTCCAGTTTGATGTCACCCACAAATTCACCAGGATAGTCTCTCCTTATGAACATCTCCTCAAGTAATGCACATTCATTCACAAAGTCTTCAAAGGTAGAGACCATTTGGGCAGCTCTCACGAACTGCACTTTAACTACTGCTTTCTTATGGGTCAAAGGGTGACAGCTGGAGAAGTGAAGAAAGGAATTGGAATAGGTTGGTTTCCGGTATATAGTGGAGACCAACCTATGTTATCCATATCTTTAGTCAAATGTACATCTAAATAGTTGATAAATTCAGAATTGACAACATATGTAAATTCCAAAAAAGTAGTAGATGAATTCATAAATGTCAAAAATTCATTAATCCCATCCCTGTCACCTCTCCAATTAATAAACAAATCATCAAGATATCTTAGATAAAGAACACAACATCGAAATAAAGGGTGATTAAAAACAAATCTACATTCCCATTCACATATAATGATGTTTGCAAAGGCCCGCAGGCTGCCCCCATAGCCACCCCACTGACCTGTAAAAATAATTGCCCTTCAAAAATGATATAATTGTTCTTGAGTACAAGTTCCATCATTTCCATATATAAATTCACACTATCCTGAGCAAGTCCCTTCCTTACTAAATATTCTTGGAACCAATCTAACCCCACATCATGTGGAATGCAAGAAAATAGATCTTTAACATCTATTGTTAAAAAATAACAAGCAAGATCTAACAATATTTCATTGCATTTGGCAAGAAAGTCCCAGGAATCAATGCACAAGTGCACTTCTTGTTTCAAATAATGTTTCAATTTTTTATCCAGAAATACTGCAAATGCACATGTGATTGAATTATGTACATCCACAATTGGCCACATGGGGGGGGGGTTATATCCTTGTGCAATTTGGGCAGTCCAAATATCGTAGGAATTACTGGGTACTGAATCTTTAAAAACTTGAACTCATCTAATGTGATACGGTGTTCCAACAACATATCACTAAGTTGTAACGCAATTCTAGAATAGGCTACATTCAATTCATTCCTAGAAACTTGCCTATATCTTTCACTAAAAAGAATTGCAAACTTCCTTTCCACATAATCATGACAATCCATAACAATACCCCCCCTACCCTTGTCAGGTTGAATCACCCTAACATCTAGTTGTCTCAAAAAATTCACCAACTCTGGGTCATCATAATTAAAATTAGAACCTATCCTACTTCTATTTAGAAGAAGGTGTCTTAAATCAAATTCACATATTTTTTCAAAGACAACCAGGGAGGGAAGAAGTACTAGAGACCCAAGGTGGACCTCTACTAACATAATGGCAGTCATTAAACAACAAATGCAAATTTAGTTTTCGAGTAAAGAGTTTAAGGTCCAATAATGCAGTTACTAAATCCGCCCTTGCTTGAGGGACAAAAGAAATTTGAAATCTCCCTCATTATTAAAAATAATGTTAGGGACATTGAACGGTAAAATGTCACAATCATTTGTTTCTATACATTCAGTACCTAATGATAAATTTCCCACCAAAGACAGTAAATCCAAATTAGACTCCAAAAAAAAAAACGTATTACGGACACTTCCATCACAGTCAGTTGTTTCCGCTAACGATTGTAGTTCCAATTGGCTCTCCGACCCTGAAATTTGGGTTGTTGGTGATTTGTTCAATTCTGCTGATTCCTCTTGTAATTCAAGTTTGCCACATTACCATAGTTCTGTTCTCGTTCCCTTATTCTCTCAGAGCGACGTAACGCTGGTTGCTCTAAAGGGGTAGAAACATCCTGTTCCGCCTCCTCATGCATATTCATGTAAACCACTGGATCTATCCCAGGATAGGTGGGGTTAAACGATCTCTGGCCCCACCCTTGAGAATCAGGAGATTGTGGTTAGGCTCTATGCGATGGATATTCATCTGCATCTCGTTGAAGTTTTTTAGATTTCCGTAATTTAATATTGACTAAATGTTGGTCAATACTTTTAAAAATATGGTTGTATTCCACTTGATATTGTTGAAAAAGTAGATCAGTAGTAATAATAGTGTCCATCTCCTTAATTTCATGAACAAAAACCTCCACTAATTTAATATTGTTCTTAACCAAGACCTCCATATACTCGCAACAATGATGATCAAAAAGTGCCACATGTTCATGATAAAGTGGAGAATCTTTTACTAAGCCCATAGGGAAATCTCCACATGTGTATCTCCTTATGAACTTGATTACATTTTATACACTCCAAGAGGTACGCATTCTCTGCTTGTAGTTTACGTACTTTCAACAGTTATCACTGAACATGTAATAATCACAGGTCTTATAACTATCATTAATACCTATCAAAACATCTTCACCTAACTTTTTGTTACAGTAAAATATTTATACACTGACAGAACTGGTTTCCAGTCATTGTTCTGTAATCATGCTTCACAAACAACAACAACATCAGTCTTGTGGGAATGTAGCAATGTAGCTCTGTCCCAGTCAGACTTTCTCACCCCAGGGATATAACATCCTTAGAGCTGACAGAAACAACAAATGTGCTGGAGGTGTGGCACTCTTATATAACAGCTATCTAAACATATATCTTCCCATTAACTCAACCCAACTCTCTGACCTGGAAATACTCATCTTACGTCTTCAATATAACCTGAATAAGGCCATTATAATCATAGTAGTAAATCTTCCCCTTGGCTACAATACTAAATTAATAGAAAACCTATTAAGGTGGGCATCCCCTACCTTTAATTATGAAACAGTCATAGTAGGTGACTTTAACCTAGACTGGGGTACCTGCACCTTCACTAATCCCACCAATCACATCAACCTTTTCAATTTCACTCAACTCATATCCACTGCAACTCGAACTGACAAACTCAGCAAAAGACATTCAATACTAGACTGTGTACTCTCTAATCACCCACACCTATACTCACAATCTTGTCATCTTCCTGACTCCCTAAGTGACCATGCCTTCACCTATCTTATCAGGCACAAAACTAACTTACCCAAAAATACTATCTATAAAAATATCTGCTGAAAAAAACATTTTTCCACAGATACTTTCATCTACCTCCTGCAACATCATAACTGGTCCCCTTTGAAACAACTTTCCTTGGATGAGGCTGTTGCATACTTCAATACCTCTTTCCTAAACATCCTTGACACCCTTGCTCCTATTCATAGAAGATGCTGCAAATCCACAACAACACCATGGCTGTCAACAGGCAGGTTAAACACTATGAAACAAAAATATAAAGCTTGGCACACATATCAGACCTGCAAAACTGAAGCATCCCTCCACAAATACCATCAACTATACAACTTAGCTAAAAAACAGATTAGATCTGACAAAAAATCATACTACACCACACTGCAACACAAATACAGAAACAATCTCCAAAATTTCTGGCTATCCATCAAACAACTCTTGAATCCTGGTCAAACCACTACACCCTCCCCTAACAATTTAAACCCCAACATTAGCACAGCAACCCAATTTAACCCACATTTCATTAACTTTATTCTGGCCCTAGTTAACAATTATAACAAAGACCCTCCTATCATCCCCTTAACAGCTGATCACCTACCCACAACCTTCTCATTTCAGCCTGCCCCAACTTCATATATTAAAAAACTCCTGCAACTTAAACCCACTAGACTAGCTGTAGATCAGCTTCCTAGTGAATTTCTTCGACTAGTATCAGAATATCGCCTACCCTTTCTCTATACTAATAAATTGCTCAACCATTGAACATTATGTACCTAAACTCTGTAAAATTTCCCATATAATACCCCTACACAAAGAGGTCAATCCACTGAGTTTTCCAGTTATACACCCATTGCCATACTCTACCCTCTTAGCAAAATACTAGAAAAATGCATACACTCTCAACTACTGTCCCACCTCATTCAGAATAACCAAATCTCCAACTCCCAACATGGTTTTAGACCTAAACACAGTACCACCACAGCCCTCTTAAGTTTCACAAACTCAGTCAATCACCATAAAAATAGTAATCAAATTGTCTCTTCCATTTTCTTAGATATGTCAAAAGCATTTGACACTGTATCACATCAAAAACTACTACTTGACTTGGAATCTATCAATCTGTCTCTAGATTCCATTACCTGGTTCCACAGCAATTTAACCAACTGACAACAATCAGTGATATGGGACAATGAAATCTCTACTCTTTTACCCATCACCATAGGAATCCCACAGGGCTCTATTCTTGGCTCACTACTTTTCTCCATCTTTACAAATGATCTTAGCTCCACCACTCCTAATGCTACTATTATACAGTATACAGATGATTCCACTGTTATCTGTGCAACCCCCTCTCTACCAGACTTCCTATTCAAGACTCAGTCTGCTTTCACAGATATAGAATTTTTCCTAAAAAAAGACAACTCATACATAACCCAAATAAGACTAAGCTTATGATATTTTCAAATAAACTCCCAAATCTCCCTTCATCAATACTCATGCTCTCATCCAATGGAACTATAATTGAACATGGAACTATAATTGAACCAGTAGATAGCACTAAGTTACTTGGTATCACGATAGATTCTGGCCTGAAATATGATAAAAACATTGCCCTCACCATTAAAAAAGTACATATTAAACTTGGATGTCAATATAGGTCTAGAACATTCATCACTTCATCAACTAGACAAGCACTTGCCAGAGCACACCTCCTCTCCACACTACTATAAGCCTTACCCATTTTTTCAAATCTAAGGAAGACTAACCTAGCTAAACCTGAAAGATGCTACCACAAAATTGCTCATTTTGCTGCCAGCCTACATAATAAAATCCACTACTGTACTGCCCTGAAACAACTGCAATGGTTAGAACTTCCAAAATTACTAACACTCAACCAACTAGCTATTGTCCACAGCATCCTATACCAACCTAATGCCTGCCCCACTCTAATACATCTAGTACATCTTTACTACACTACTTGCTCCCTCCGCTCATCTAATAAACTGCTATTACAAGTTATGAAAGCCAATAACTCTTTTGGTGAATCCTTATTTTCATGTCAAGTAGCAAAAATGTGGAACCGCACTCCTCAACTCATTCTTAATACCCCCCCACCTCTAAATTCAAACTTCTTCTTAAAGAGCATCTAGGTAGCAACTGGCTCTGTTCTTGTATTACCCCTGGATAATTTCTGTCTCCATTTTGCTCTGTTCTGCTATACATCTTACCTTTACTCTGTCCAAACTAGCTTCCTGTATGTATATATACTTACTCTGATTTTATATATATATATAACATGGTCTGATTTCTTTATTGTACAATATTTATTTTTTTATTACTTTTCTGTTTAAGTCTTATCTTTTTCTTATTTGCTCTTTCTGTTTATCTGTTTATCTTTTTGGGGCTTCCCCCCTGGGTATCTGCTGAAAAGTGGCCATTGGCCCAGTTAGACTTACCCGACAAACAAATGTAAAAATAAATAAATAAAATAAAATGTTAAAAAATTAAATAAATAAGAAGGGGAGGTTTCACCCTCTTCAGGAAAGGAACAGAGTATAAAGTATTAGTCTAGATAAAATCACTTTAGCTAACAGATATAGAAGACTCAGTCTGTCCGATGCCCTCCCTGTGGAGGAAAAAAGATACCTTGTTGCAGTTTCAAGCAATTTATTCAGTTAAGTGGGTAGATGGACAAGTGTTCTATGTATGCAGCACAAGGTGTAAATGCAGTGACTTTAGATAAAAATCACAAGTAGTTAATGGTTTCACTGCATCTAAAAGGTACTTTAGAACAAGGACATTCTCCCCCACACATCTCAACCTCCCAACCCCATCCTCCTCCCACAATTGGTAAACCCCTTTGTTTCTCAGCTCTAAATGCTCAGAGCATATGCAACAAAATTACTAACCTCCATGCCTGGCTTCTCCATAACCAACCCGATATTCTGGCCATCTCAGAAACCTGGCTCAAACACCAAATAAAAGACTCTGAACTAGCACCACCCAACTACTCCATAATTAGGAAAGATAGAACACATAAAAAAGGAGGGGGAGTCGCTCTCCTGTACTCATCATCCCACTTAGTTACCCCCCTATACCAAACCTATTCTCAAATTTGGCAAGGCAGAACTAATTCCAGCCCTACTTCATATAAACAAACATAAACTTATATGCATAGTCTTCCTTTATATCCCTCCTGGAGACAATATCTCAACCCTTGAAGATATTCACTCCTGGTTCTCTAACAACATCACCAATGAAACTATAATCCTGGGTGATGTTAATATTAACTGGTTAACAGGTCAATCTCCTACAAACTCACTTAATATAAACTTGTACAACTTCAATCAGCTTATTAACTCAACAACTATGCCTTCCAAGAACTTCCTTACTGGAAGCACCCTGGACTGGATTCTAGTTTCTCATCCACATTACATCTCTGATAGTGGCACTCTACCCAACCAATTAGGTGACCACTTTCCCACTTTTGCCCACCGTCTTCCCTCCTCCATACAAATAACTCATACCTACACCTTCACTCTCTGTCTAAAAAACTTTAATCCTAGCACATTCTCAAATGCACTAAAAAATGAACTGGAACCCACTAAAAACCCTTCCCTTAGAAAATGCTGTTACCTACTTTAACTCAACTTTCCTCAACTTGCTTGACTCCTTTGCCCCTTTGAAAACAAAATGCATAAGAATCAACCCTGTACCTTGGCTAACCAAAAATACCTTACTAGCCATGCGATTCCAGGATAAAGCCTGGAAACGCTACTCCAAAAATAAAACTATCACCACCCTTAATGAATTTAAAACACTTTGTAACAAAGTAAAAAAAAAATATTATCTCAGACCGCAAAGCCTGCTTCTCTACACTCCAAATCAACCATAAAACCAACCCCAAAAAATTCTGGCATGGAATCTCCTCCCCTCTCAACCCTGGCAAAAATGAAAACCCCTGCCCTGATCCAGATGCTTCTGACTTAGACTTAGCCACCCAATTTAACACTGTCTTTATTGATTCCATAAGTAGATTTACATCATCCTTCACTTCCCATTTGGCTTCCCCACCCTTATTTCCACCTATCCCTCCCTCCCCTAGCATCTCCTGCTCCCAATCCCCTCCTTTCTCCTTCATTCCCATCTCTACAGCCACCATAAAAAAAACTTCTACTAACATTGAAACCAGGCACCAATGCTCATGATGATGTAACCTTATATTTCTTAGAAGTTGCCACAGAAGGCATAGCAAGAGCTTTTATCCTTTTAAGTGAATGCTTTAGGACAGATGTTTGAGACCCTTTATCCTTTGGGTGAGACAGCTGCTATTTCTCCAGCTGCTGCACCCTCTCCTTCAGATACATTCAGAAGGGCATTGGTGACGGTGACATGATGGTCATGAGTCTGATGTCCCATGACTATATGATGGCTTTAGTTCATGATAAGGTGGGCAGTAGTTAGCTACATGGGGAAGGTCTTCCTAGACTACTATCAACCTGGGTTGTCGGGTGACCAGGAAGGTCTTCCAAGGTCTAGATAACTTCTAACTTCTTCTGTGCTAAGACCTTGTTTTTCTATGGGTTGGCACTGTTTGTTTTTTCTTGGGTAACCTTGAACATGCATTTATTTAGCTTCTGGTTTTTGGTGGCACTTCTGGCAGTTATTATTTTGGGATGTGTTTCTTCTTACTTATCTGTTGGACATGTGTTCTACTATCTACCCCTGTTTACATTTCTCCCAGCTTGCTTGTCCTTCAACCCTCCTGTCATTCCATAAGTTGCTTGTTGTTTGTAGAAACCAAGATGCCCTAACACTTCGTGGGAGTACTGTTGGAACGGAAGTGGCTTTGAGTCTGACTTGGGCTGGAACTCCACTTGTGACAGCCAGCAACTCTGACATGGTTCAGGTAACATCTGCCAGCCAATGGGTTAACATTTAAGCTGATGAGTTTCATTAAAGCTGATGAGTTAACATTGCTGCTGAGTTGCCTATGTAATCGTTGAGGTGTAATGACTTTGGCCTCTGCCTCAAATGGCTTGCCTGACTGTTTCAAAAGTGCAATGGCTTGAGAAAAAAGTCATAAAAGTTTTTAAAAGTCCGAAACTGGGATCCAAAAAGACTGCAAATTGAATGTCCAGTTTTCCAAGGTCCATTATGTTCCTATCCATGGCTTGTCATTATCCCTGAGGTCAATAATGATCAGGTAAGGCTTGTGGGTGGAGGGGGCTTCAGTTCCGGGGTCGGTGGGGCTCAAGTGCGGTCCCTGGGGACCACAGTGGACACTCGACCCATGGGTAAAGAGGTCCAGCTAGCTGTGTGTCTTGTCAGAGGTAAGACTATTATTAAACAGCTGTGGGTGTGCACCAAGCCAGCGGGGAGGATGCACACAGGCATTTTGAGGTCGCTGTGTTTTTTTGGGCTGCTGTTTTTGTTCTCACTTCATGTTTGGAGATGTTTGGAGGGCTTTGGTCTCTCATATCTCTCTTTTGGGGATGGGGGACTTTTTGTGCTGAACCTGTCAGCCAGTATGTGTGCAATGTTGGCTTCATGCATCATCATCACATCATACAAGTTCTGAGCATCTCTTCTGGGAGGAGTTTCTTCCAGGTCCTCGCTTATACTAAAGAAGGCCCTTTTGATGTCTTTTTGAGCTTTTAGCTATTTTTCTCTCAAATTTGCTTTTGGATGATTTTATGAGAGCTTTTAGTTTTACTTATAATGGGTGTCTTACCTTTCTTACCTTTAAGGATTTCTCTCTCTTGTAGTATCCTTCCTGTTTTGTTGTGTTGTTTTTTATGGCTGGGGTCCCACCAGACTGACGCTTGCCTTTTACAAAAAAAAGAGTCTTTTTTTTTGGGGATTGCCTTATCCATGCAGTCCTGCAGGTGCTGGTAGAAGGCATCTTCCCATCTGCATTCTTATAAATTGATCTATTGCTGAATGTCAAGTTCCCCAGCTCTGAAAAAAGGCCTTTATTATTCCACTCCATAAAGGTGGTAGTAACAATAATATCACAAACTTTCGACCTATCGCTAACTTATCCCCCATTTCTAAACTTCTCGAAAAATGCATCGATCTACAACTTCTACCTTACCTCATAAACGACCAGCTTCTAACCCCTACTCAACATGGTTTCAGACCCAGCACAGCACTACCACAGCTCTCCTCTCCTTCCTAGAAACAGTTAATAAGGCCCATGACACTGGCCGCATCATGTCCACTCTCCTCCTTGACCTCTCTAAGGCATTCAACACTATCTCTCATAACCTTCTTTTCACTAAACTCTCCAAACTAAATCTATCCCACTCCTCTATTAACTGGTTTACCAGTTACCTCAAACAGGCAACAAGCAGTCAGATGGAAAAAAGCCACCTCCCCTTTTCTCAATACTCCCACAGGTGTCCCCCAGGGTTCAATTTTAGGCCCCCTTCTATTCAATATATTCATAAACGATTTCTACCAAACCATCCCAAATGCCTACCTTGTCCAGTATGCTGACGATTCAACAATAATCTGCTCTGCCTCTTCTATACCCACCCTAGTTAAATTAACCCAAGATGCCTTCTCCTCCACTGAGCAACGGATGATGGACAACAATCTAGCATTCAATGCTACTAAAACTAAACTCATGATATTTACTGCTTCCAAAGCCACCACCCAAGATAAAATCTCATTCTCAGTCACCAGTCAAAATAATACTCCTCTCGAAATAGTCTCTAATGCTAAACTACTAGGAGTCCTGATCGATGACCAGCTAAAGTTTGATAATCATCTACAAGTAAATATAAAAAAAAAAAAAAAATAGGCATGCTTTGCCATAACTGTTGCATCTCTCCCTCCACTAAGCTCACCCTCACCAACACTTGCCTTATCCCATTCCTCCTAATACAGTGCCTCTATGCTTACTAACCTGCAATACTCCCTCAAGACTAAACTCTCCTCTTGCTATAAGAAAATGACAAAATTTACAACCAGCCATAGATCCACTTTCCATCACTGCACTGCCCTACACCAACTGAATTGACTTGAGCTGTCCAATTACCTCATCTATATTCAACTTTTCCAAGCACACACACTTATTGTCACCCCCTCTCTCTGTGTCCCTCTCTTGCCACCACCTTTAAAATGCACCAACCAAATAGACTTTTGAGATCTAATTCCCAAAGTCTAATTGAACTGCATAAACCTGCCCATCCACCAGGCAAACATGTAATGTCCTTCTCTCTAGCATGTCATTAGAATTCCCTCCCACCTCTCATCCGCACCACCAGCAGCCTCTCTTCATTCAAAACCTTACTTCACACACACACCTAACTTCACTATGGGAATGCTCTTGCTCCCACCCCACATAATCTCCCTACACTATAGCTACTCTCTATAAGCTATAATTCACAATAGTCTGCCATTGTTTTGTACCCCTAATAAACTCTATGAATTAGCATAACTCCTAGAATGGTACAATTCAGTAGCCTAGAAATTAACTGCATGAATTAGCATAACTTTTAAAAAAATGTACACTGTTTCTGTTATTGCATTGTGCTAATATGTTAAACTGTTAAAAAACTTTGACTGTTTGTAAATATTACTCTTATTGCATTGTACTAATATGTGCACTTTACTAATATGTGTTTTTCTATTTGTTTAATTTTGCTTCATTTGTGCACATTACATTTCTCTAATAACTTACTCATGTTATATCTGTAATTATCAATTTCCTGGAGCTTTTCTCCCAGGACTCCATTGAAAACGGGCTCCTCATGGCCCAATGGACTATCCTGACAAACAAACTATAAATAAATAATAAAAAAATAAATAACATTCATATGTCTATTTATTTAACTGAATAAATTAATTAAAATTTCAATAAGGCATATTCATTCCTCTGGGTCACAGGTGGGATACCAGACCTGAACTGAGCTTTCTGGATTACCTCTGTTTTCTTTTTAGGATAGGAGGTAAAAAGAAGGAAAGGTAAGATGTTTGATAAGTAGAGGTAGTAAAATGCAAACAAAATGAAATGTTGAGAATAGAAGAAAAATGCAGTAACAATGGATAAAAAGGAATAAGTTGAATGTGTTTGTAATGGAGGATTCCAAATTGCTAGAATTAGTGCTCCAGAGAGTAGGGAGGGCAGAAGGTAGGTTTTGGATACACTAGTTTTTGTGGCTATGCTCCGAAAATGTTTGTTTCTGTATAGCATGACTGGTTTTTGATGGGTTTTCTTGATATTGCCTTGTATGTGGAGATCAAATTTAAGATTATCTATTATGACTCCAAATAGTTTGGTATGGTGGACTAATTTAATTTCAGTAGCATTTGCTAAAAAGATTTTGAAAGATACTTTGTTATGGATGTGAGTTTTGGGGGTAAAGAGGAGATTGTTCTTTTGGGGTTGAGTAAGAATCGGTTGTTGTAAGCCAGGTTTCAATGGAGATGACAGCTTGTTGAGTGATTTCCTGGAGGTGAGTTAAGATGTTTGAAGAGCAGATGATGATAGAGTCATCTGCATATTAAATCAAGGTGCCTTCACAAGAAGCTTAATAATAAAAATATTGAACAGAAGAGGGCCAAGGATGGATCCTTGTGGGGGTCCTGTGAAAATGGGAAGGTATGCAGAGATGGATCCTTGTTGTTCCCTAGTGACAAGGTAGTTAGAGAACCATTGAGAAGATGGGGATGCTAGGCCCAGGGTGCAAAGTTGATTGAGGAGTTTATTGTGAGAGACCATGTCAAAGGCTTCTGATAGATCTAGAAATACTGCAGATACAAATGTATTAGAGTTGTGAGCTTTATTAACAGTGTCTGCAAATTATAGTATGCAGTATAGGCACTTGCAAGAGATAGTGGAGAAATTGTTGATGTATATATCTTTCAAGGATTTTAGAGAGGACAGACAGAATAGCTATGGCAGAGAAATTTGTAATGTCTGTAGAATTACCACATTTATGTAAGGGGGTAATATGTGCCATTTTCTACAAGGTTGGGACACAGGATTCTGTTATTTATCTGTTAATAAGAATGTTGATTGGATATGCTATTGCATTTGCAGCTAGATGCAAGTATTCTGGGGAAATATTGTTGACTGAAGAGGAAAAAGATTTTAGTTTACGTAAAAGATTTTTATGAGAGTTATAGAAACTGTTGAAAGGTAAATACGGTGGAGTTGTCTGTATGTGCATTGGAGAGGTTGTAGATAGGTATGTTTTGTAAAGGAAATGTGCAGGGTCTAAGGTAGGGGAAGTTGACTATGTGGAAGGGAGTGGTGAATTTGAGGTTAGATTATATATGCATTCTTTGATTTATGTATTAAATAAGTAGCTATTTGAAGAGGGGGGATGTCTGGGTGTGGGCTGCAATCCCTTTTATGTACCTGGGTTGATGAGAAAGGATATGGAGGACCTGAATTGTTAGGGTTGTTTTTATGGCTATCTTGAAGCTGAGTATAATAAGACTTTTTATTTCTATTAACTTGTTTTGTAACTTGGTTTCTTAGCTGAATAGTTTCCAATTTCTGTCAGTTTTATTTTTTTGCTAGTTAATCCATGCTTTGTCTCACTCTTTCATAAGGCATTTGCATTGGTTGGTGAGCTAAGGGATATGGATATTTTTAATTATTTTTGTATGCTGTGAGGCTAAGGTGCTAAGAATATTGAGAAATCTGCATAGATGTATTCACTGCATCATTTATGGGGAGTCTTTTTAGGATGGACCAGTTAACTGCTTTCATAATTTCAATGAAAGACTCCTTGGAGAATTTGGAGAGATTATGGTTAGTTTTGAACTTATGTTCTTTTGTGAGTTGTGCAATACTCCTGTGAGTATAAACTGGTAGTTGGTCACTTGTATCAGGGAGGGTACCTGAGGAGGTAAAATTAGATGGTTTGCTAACCAAAGTCCAATCCAGGATAGATTGTTTGGAGTTATTATTGCCATAGCTCATTGGTGTATTAATAAGTTGAGTGAATCTAAAGAGGTTCATGCTGTTGATTGCTGAATTTGTGGATAAAGACTGCCATTCGATGTTTACCTCACTCAGGAGGAGAAATTTGTCTGTGATTGTATCTGCCATCCAGGATAGTATGTTTTCAAGTATTGGAATATTCTGTCCTGGGAGATATATAGCACAGCAGTGCATATACTCTTGGCTCTATTCAGTTTAAGGAATGACATTAGGATTTCTGCTTTTCCAAAATTTGGGATTATACCTGTATAGGGAGTTACTGTGAGCATATTTTTGAAGATTAAAGTTATTCCTCCTGATTTTTGTGTGTTCTGTTGAGCCTAATAATATTATAACCAAGGGGTAGTATTTCAGCAGCTTTTACTTCAGGCTTTAGCCATGTCTCTGTTGTGGCTAGGATGTCTGAGTTGTGTTGGGTCATCCAGGTAATAAAAATCTGTGATTTTGTTGCATATGCTTCTAATGTTTAGAGTGATTATTTTTAAACTTTTAGGATATATTCTATGGTTTGGGTTAATCATAGGATCATAGGAAGTTAGTAGGCTACTGGCTGATTGTGACCTGGGTTGGCGTGGATGTCACCACATGGATGTATGGTGGAGAAAGATGGTTTGCTTATTATTGCATTTTTAGCAGAGATTGGTAGAAGCATTACCTTAACATTGGGACTGACATTTTTAGTATTTTGGGGTTACAACAGTGAAATGGAGTTATGGAAAATAGGCTTGAAGTGATTTTTTAGTAGCTATCAGGAAGATGGTCAATAAGTGGGGATGAAGTAATAGTTGAGGTGTGCTTATTTATTATTATTACTAATGGGAATGTTAGGAATGACAGAAGGAGGAGGAGGATGAAAAGGTGGTATGGCAGGGAAACAACATGGCTAGTATTGTAAAATATTGCAGTATGGTGAGGTAAGATAATGAGCAGTGATAATAGTGTGGAAAATAGGTCTTTTTTGATAGAGAGAGAGCAGAATGAGATTTGAAAAGGAATTTAGAACAGAAGTGGGTGAATATAGTATAAAGAGAACAGTTTATGACTGGATAGTGCAATTAGATACAGGATAGGAGGATGAGTAGAGGAGGTGGAGTAAGTGTGATATAAGTGTAGAGGTAGTGCGGTGGGTGGGAATTGGAGGTAGGGAAGAGGAGATTGGTGAAGTATGACTGTAGTAAGGTCTGAATGGAGCAGGTTGGCCCACAGTGGACTAAATACCAAGAAAACAATCTGTAAAACTGCTGCAAGACTGCAGGTAAGACAAATCTTAATAATTTTAAAGACAGTAACACAAACTTCTAGATTACTGTTAACATACACCTAAGTTAATTGCAATAGGCAGTACTGCAGTGACTCTGGCTTGAAAGGATGCTATAGTAGCTGTAGAAACAACTGAAATGAGGGCAGGGCCAATCGGTTTTGGAATACAGTTACTGCCCCCACCACATATGGTCTACCCCCCAAAACAATCAGTGAGGTAGAATGTTTATGGATACAAAGACAAGGTCTTTGAACTCTAAATGACATGAGTCAGGGCATTTAATTTTATTAATATGGGCTTTTATTGCATTTCCAGGGGAATTTTTTTACACTGCTAGAGTAAAACATGCTAAAGTGTTAATTTAGCTTTGCTTTCAGCAGTAAAAGGACTGGGTGGTGGGGGCGGGGGTGTTGGTGGGGGTATCCTTCCAACAGATTCAACACTACAGTGCAGAACACACAAATGCAGAAGTGAAGTAAAACAATTAAGCTTAGTTTGATTCTTGGAAACTGCCTTACATAGATCTTAACTGAAGGTGTTGTTTCATTTGCACTTTTGCAACTGGAGGTGAAATTCAGCTGTAGAAGCTCCTTTGGTAGTGTGATTATGTAACTTTTGCAGCAACATCTGTCAGACATACTATGTGTTCAGTACACTGGGAGGAGAAAGGCAAATTAAAATAATTAGGATCATTTGATGGTTGAACTGGGGAGATAAAGTACTATTTGTCTATACTTTGTTGCACTGAGTAGTGTTTGGCCAACATAAGTAGTGCATTATATTTCACAGTTGTGCATTTCTGCTTTATAGCCTTTAAACAAGAAAATAAGGAAGCTAACAGGAGATATCTCTAGGTATATAAGGTTGGAATCACTAAAATGGAGGCTTCCATAGTTTAGAAATACAGAAGAGAAAATAAAGTAACTAGCAAGAGATATGTGTTGTTATGCAAGTTTGGGATTGCTGAGATAGAGGTTTACAGATTTTAGGACAGATAGAACAACTGTCTTAGTTAGTTCCTACTCTTTGCTACACAACACAGTCTTAAATGTGACATTTAAGCACTTTAGAATAAGCAGCTTGACTTTTTAACATATGTAAAAAAAAATGGACAATGACACAACTCTTTTCACAAAGAAAACAGAATTGTCTCATATTATTAACACTTGACTAGACTAGAAAGTAACTCTTCTTATTCTTGGGCTTTTCCCAGTCAGGGGTTGCCACAGTGAACAACAGTCCACAAAATGATTGGCAGTGGAGTTTTTACTGTGTCAAGTTGCCAGCCTGGCACCCAATCTTCCAGAGAAGGAACATACATTCACACACTCATTTGCCTAACTGGCACCCAATCTTCCAGAGAAGGCACATACATACATGCACACACTCACACCTAGGACCAATTTAGTGTCCAATCCACCAACAGCATGTCATTGGAATGTGGGAGGAAGCCAGAGCACCCAGAGGAAACCCACGCAACTGCAAGGAGGACATGCAGACTCTGCACAGACGGCATCACAGCCGAGAACTGAACTGGAGAACCTCTTGCTGTGAGGTGGCAACACTAACCGCTGCACCACCATGGCTGCCCACTACCCAGTAACTGTGCTGTTCATAAAACATAAAATCAGCTACTACAATTGGAATTTCAGTAGAAGCCAAAAAAGCATGCAAATATATATGCTAGATATTAGCAGCGGAGAGAAAGAAATAACATTAAACTAGATGGCAACACACCACGTAACTGTGCAGTTCATAAAGCAAAAATTAGGTGCTTTTATTGAATCCTGCAGCAAAAAGCCAGAGGAAACATGTTAATATATTTGCAACACATTAACAGTAGAAAGACAACATTTAGCCAGCTTTTAACACAGTAGAAAAAACAAAGGTACTATCACGGAATCCTAGAGCAAAACGCCAGTAGAAACTTGCTGATATATATTGCTAGACATTAGTGGTAGAAAGGCAACAACACTTAGCCAGGCTGTAACACAGAAGAAGCTTATTTGTAATTGTTTGTAATTCGAAATGTTTTTGGAAGCTGGAGAAAGTGAAGGTGAAATGGTATTAAGATTTAGACTTGATGGTAGTTAACGTGCAGCACTGCCTAAGGACAAACTGAAAACCCTTGTTTTACTCTTGCAAATGTCTTCCCCTTCTTTTTTGCTATACTGTTTTCATAATTTTATAGTTTAATAAATATGTAGTCATACTTAGCTGAAAAAGCAGCAAAAGTGACAACTTGAATTATTTAATTTAGTCATTCAGTGTCAGTCTGTAATTTCTGCAGTATCCTATCATTATGCTTGACTAAAATGCATATTGTCACAGCCTGCTTTGTTTTGAACTAATGCAAACCTTTAAACAGCTTACTTTCTTCAGTAATTCAGGAAATTTATAAAATATAAAGCTTTTAGATGCACTGCTCACATGTGCACTTTCCTGCATAGACAGTAATCATTTGCAGAAGTTTATATTTAAATAATATTTTTCTCTTGAATTTTTAGTAAGGTTGGTATATTGATAGTTGCAGGACCCTGCAACATATGCAATTGGTTACATGAAAACAAGCCTATGATTAATAACATCAAAACAAATATAATATTCTCAACCACTAAACATATCCTATACTTTGTAAACTAACAAAAAGATATAATGCAGGAAACATTATCCCTTATGTCACACAACTAAAATATATACATATAACACCTGACCCCTGCTAAACGTATTCACATTGACAGTATCACCTTTGCTCCTGAGAAAACTTATGTTACTGTTACCTCTCACCTCCCTCCCCAGTAGCACATTTAGCCATATCTAAAAATGTCCTAATACCTAAGCTGTGGAATGTATTACCTTTGAGTCCTTTTCACTTCTCACATAATACCAAAAGTATCCAGAGAGCAGAAAATAAAATGTTCAAGTTTGCTATGCTGGCAGACTCACTTATTCATCATTGCTACCTTATACAAAAGTTAACTGTTCCCTATTACTTACAGAGACACTCTTCTATTTAATACCCTTATATATAAAATTATAAGACTTGGCTACTTCCCCTCTCCCCTTTAAGAAAACACTTCAAGTTAGATACCAAAGCTACTGTCTTATGAACAGTTAAGAAGATACTGTCACACTGATAGGACCAAGCTTTATATTCACCATTGGAGAAAGTGATTTCTCTGGGGTAACACTTGCAACATGGAACCAGCTACTCCTGATATTACAACCAACAAACTATTTAAGATACTCAGTTAGTACAAGACTAACTGCCCTTGTGGGCCATTCCAAGTCCATGTGAGAAACAAACCCTACATCTCGTGCCTATAAGGTGAACACATTAACCACTATGCCAACCTCCCAGCCTTCAAAAAAATTGAAAGGAGACTCAACAGTATGATAAGAGGTACCATACTTTATTGGACTGATACCTTGGTGAAAGACTAAACTTGCAGGAAAAATATAACATGATCACAAGAAAGCTGATTTGGGCAGTCCTGTGGGCTTCAAAGTCCAAGAAACATAAACATTTGAAGAATTAGAGCAGGCTGTGTTCAAGGACCCAATCACTCAAGTATAAACAGTGTTCAGTCTCACAGGGGTTCCCAGTGGGAGTCAGTGTACATCAGGGTGGAGCTCTAAGCCACTGCTGTTCAAAATGATGATTGACTACATTAGCAAACAGGTCATAGAGGACAGAACAACAAAGCTGTCTTATGCAGATGATGTGGCATTACAGGCAGACTCTGAGCAAGAACTTCAGCAAAGGATAGGGGAATGGAATGCAAAACTGAAGGCACATGGGATGAAACTGAGTACAGATAAGACAGTTGTAATGGCAGCAATTGGCAGAAATCATAAGAAGCAGAGAAATAGGACACAAAGGAAAATAAAGGACTAGACTAACAATTTCAAATATCTTGGAGGGATAGTTATGGAGAAGAGAGGTCTGAATGAGGAGGTCAAAGCTAGAATCAGAGGGGCTGCAACCAACTGGCACAGAGTGTCAGTGATAGTTTATGACAGAAGAATGCCAAAGAAGCTGAAAAGTAAGGTATACAAAACAGTAATGCAGCCAGTACTACTGCATGGTACAGAAACCAGAAAAGTAAAGGCAGAGAAGTTAAGAAAGCTAGATGTGATGGAAAAGAAGTGCATGAGAAGGGAGGTAGGATGCACACTGTGAGGCAAATGAAGAAATGAGGACATAAGAGCAGATTCCAAAGTAGTCCTAATTGTAGGAAAAAGTCAAACAAAACAGATTACAGTGGTTTAGGGCCATGTGCAGAAAAGCAGAAGGCAATATGGTGAAGACAATTTCAGACAGACAGGAAGAAGGTAAAAGGAAAGGAAGACATCCAGGAAAGAGGTGGATGGAGTGTGTAAGAGAAGACCTGTGACAGCCAGGCATGAGTGTTGAAGGTAGGAGAGGGGCACTGAATTGAGAGAGATAGAGACAGTTGACATGATTCCTCAACCCCATGTAGAAGATGGGAAAAGGGGGTTTGATGATGATGATGATTGTGATGGTGATGATGATGATGATGATGATTTTCAACATCCAAAGAAGGCATCCTACCATTGCACTAATTGCTTATCAGACCCATCATTGGATATAATGCCCCCTGTGAGCAATATAGAAGGATTTTCTTATTACCTTGGACATGTTGGTCAAAGCCTAGGTTACTATCTACATGAGTTCCTAGATCCCTGACTAGTGAATCAACTTTTAAGGGTACTTCATTGAAGATGTAGCTACGTAGGGTGGCCAACTTCCCAGAAGGTTCGAAAAAGATTGTTTTCCAGATTGGTAGGACAGTATTCTCAAAAATGAGATAGGGTAGGAGATTTTGCCCATTGCCATTTTAAGATGTTCTTCTAGTAGATTGAATGGGGTAATGTTAGCAGTGTTTTGTTTATGGAGAAGTATTGTAATCACAGCAGCAGGAACTGTTTGGACAGAGAGTTGTTCAAAGAAATTACTTGATGGAGGGGGGGACTATGATAGCATGTTTGGAAATATCAACAGTTAAGGGTATAACTGTTATTATTAAGTGGGCATTAAACTGGTTGACAATGCTGTCCTTTTGTCTTGGTCCATTTGAAGTTGACTGTGTGGTTTGTCCTGTATTTAGCAATTTGTTAGGAGAGGTTAATAAATTTTCTTGTCTTTGGTGATGTGGTATTAAGCATGGATCTTAGCTGTCTATAAATTTGTAGGTTTGCATCTATTTAGCTTTTATACCATACTTTCTAGGCTTTATTGCTCTGCTTCATGATTTGTTTATTTCTATGAAAAGCCACAAAGCATGGTTGACATTAACGTTCTTGGATCTAAGGGTGGAGAGGACTATTGATTCAAAAATATTTAGGAAAACACTGTTGAATTCAGATATATCATCATCTAAATGGAAACTCCCAAGTGATTCACAGTTATACAGTTTCAGTGTGTTAATGAAGGCTTCTTTATGGATGGTGGATATTTTTCTGACAAAGGTAAGATGATGGGTTCTGGGTTTGTTGGCTTAGTGCCTCACTGCAAAGATTGGTTGAGTGTCACTTAGAATGTCAGTCAAAGTGCCCGAGTAGAAGATTCTGTTATGACAGCATGTTAATATTTAGTCTAGGTTGGGCAGTGGTTTTGTTGATCTTCATTAAAGTACTAATGAGTTACATGTAATCATAGATCTGGATATTATTATTATTATTATTATTATTATTATTATTATTATTATTATTATTATTTGAATTATCAGAGTGCATTGTTTACCAATCTATATTGAGGTCATCTAATATGATGGTTTCATATGGGACTTTGGAGGAGGTTCAGTAGAGGTTGTATTTGAGTTTGGTAATTTTATTACCTGGAGGTATACATGTACTGTACCTATGATTGCAACTGTTTTTTGAGTATTGAGTATTGATTTTGATAGCGCTTCAGATAGAGTTTCAGAATTTGAGAAAGTAGGAATGGTTTGAGAGAATAGAAAGATTTCAGGACTAGTTTTTGTAAAAATGGGTGGCGCAGTGGTGCAGGAAGAGGTTCTCTGAATTGATTCTCAGCTGGTGTGCCTTCTGTGTGGAGTCTGCATATGCTCCCTGTATTCATGAGGGTTTCCTCCAGGTGCTCTGGTTTCCTCCCACATTACAAAGACATGCGTCTGAAGCATCTCTCCCTGGGTCTATACTGAAAATTGGCTTGTTGCAAGACGGACTTTCCCAGTAAACAAATGTAAAATAAAAATAAATAAAATATTCCATCTCCACCCTATCAAATTTGTTAATATTAAAAGATGGTGGTAACATTTCCTCATTTCTGTGTAATGGTATAGCCATGTTTCTGTGGTTACAAGGATGTCTAGAGAATTCATCTACACCTGTTGTAAATAATCTGAAGATTAATATGATATAGTTGAAGAACAGGGGCTACTGAGGCATTGGTTGAGAGGGAAGGATTTTTACTGGATGGGTATTAGTTGGAGCTGCAGTATGGTGAGTTAGACCAGGATTTGAATGGGTAACACTGCTATGTTTTATTGCTATGTAGGTACAATGATATGCGTAGAAGTAGTTAAGTCTGAGTCTGGGTTTAGCAATAAGGTTTGGGATCAGAGATTTTTGTTTTAAGGTAGTTGTACATGAACAGATGAATAAATATATAATGGTAATATGAGGGTTGGAGTGTTATGGTTAAACACTATTGTATAATAAATATACATCTGGAGTGTGTGTGTGGTCAGGATTGTGATAAGATTTTATCTGGGCTAGCATGGAGGAAGGCAGGCCTCATAACACCCCTGGGTGGGTATTAATTAGACATTAAAACACACCCTGTCAGGCATAATTGCTTGCTTATACAACACCTGAAAGCTCTTGAGCAGGCAAGCACTTCAATAACTGATGTACTGGGTCTATCCTGCATGCGTTCACAAATATAACTATTTGCTTGATCATAATACTTCTTATTTATGGCATTAAATATAATTCCATAAATTAGTAGAACGGAATTAAACATAATTTTTATTTTGTAACTTTTATTTTTGGCTATTTATAATCTCTGAATATTGTTGCAAATATGCAATGCTAGCAACAGTACACTATATTCACGCTAGGAAAGGAGATTTCTTGCTGTAGTTGAAATGGCAGATGGTGAGAGAAGGTGAAAGCATTTCATTAATTTATGCATTAAATGCATACAAGTAAAGTGGGGCTGTCGTCACTTAGTAATGCAGGCATTTAGGTATCTATCTAGTCACTGATACATTTACCAATTTACAAATGTGGCAAGATGATTAATCTAGACCATATGGGTTTAGAGACCATATATACATCCCCCCCCCCCACACACACACACACACACACACACACACACACACACACACACACACTCACTCGCACATACACTGACACATGCAAACACACACACACACACACACACACACACACACACACACACACTGGAACACACACACATTGGCACAGATAGAAACACAGGATTACACACAGACACATGCACACATACTCATATGCACTTGCATGCACACAAAAAGACAGGCACACACACACACACACACACACACACACACACACACACACACACTGATACTCACACACAATCTCGCACACAAACACCTAGGCACATATAGAAACACAGGATTACACAGAGATACACACAGACACAGACAGACACACGCACGCATACACACACTCACATGATACACACACAAATAAAGTCAGAAACAATCACACACACACAGACTAGCATTTTCTACAGCTTTGTGTTTCATAAGCCATTACTATGTGTTAGCAAATCAATGCACCTTAAATGAGTTGGAACTTTCTGGAGATCTAAGCCACTTTGCTTTTAAAGGATGCCTAAATGAATAGAAGCAGGAAGTGAAAAAGTCAGATGTACTTTGTCAAACGCAGGGGAAGGTAGCCAGTAGAGATCATGCTAACTAAATATTTGTCACTGTTGTTAGGACACCCTTTGAATTATCAGCAAGCAACCTGACCCTTCTGTAGAAACTCAGTGCAGTAAATCATTTTATCAGAATTGTTTTCTTCACCAGGGTAATCTGTATACTTGAACAGGAAGAATAAATTAATCTGAAACAAACATTTGTATTGACATTACCAGAAATAGAGAAATTAAATGCTTTTGAGGTTACACAGTGATCTCAAGATTTATATAATTTCACCTGTGCTATTCTTCAACTGCTGTGTGGACTTCAAAGTTAACAATTGTCAGTTTTCAGTAACTTTTTTGTTAAAGATATGAGTAGCACAAGCTAGATAAAAGGCACAATTTTTCTGAGGGTCAATATCATATCCTCGAAAAGTCAGTTCAGTGAACGGCATTTACATTGAAAATGCTGTTTGTTGAACTCGTACTTGTGGGGGGCTGCACTCCCCACCCCACCCCCGGTAATTATATATACCAACTCTGAGATTGCACTACAGTGAGTAAAGGGCAAATTTTCTGATCTTCACTGTACCGCAGTCTCCCTATGAACAGTTCGCTGTACTGCATTTTTTATGTAAAATGCCGTTCGCTGAACTGACTTTTCAAAGATGTAATATAGACCCTTTTTCTGAAGTTAACTGAATTTTATTTGAATGTTATCTATATAAAACTGTATACTTTCTATGTATTTCATTTCCAGTGTGCTTTGTATTTTAATTTTCAGTTACAACAACTTGTAGATGGTTGATTGTTGAAATGTAAAATGGTAATTATGCAGAACTTCTAAACTATAGCTGTTGTTATCCACCCTTTTGAAGTGACAGCTCTTAGCTGTGAATACCATTAACTAATTTGATAATGCTGACTCATTTTAAGAGAATTCAATAACTGTGATCCTGAGTCGTCCATCCTGGTCCGGCTGATGGCAGCACATTACCATAACATGAACAAGGGGTGATGCAATTATTATTATTATTATTAGACCCTCCTGGAAGTCAGTATGGGGGGTCTACCTTAGATGGACAAAAACCCATAAAGCCAAACTTTATTTTGGCAAGACCAAAATAATGAAATTGAAAAGGCCGAACCGTGTAGCTTTTCCCGGGACAGGTAAACACTTGCCCAACATGGAGAAATATACCCTTTTCCCCACTATAGTGCCATCCAAGAGTTGGTATATATAGGTGGGGGGGCGGAGGTATAGTCCCCCACCTAGATGGGTTTCACATAGTACTGTGTGTTTTAGTGTAGTTTTGGGCAAGTGTTTATTGCCCTAGGGAAAAACTATGTGGTTTTAGGCATTTTCAGTTTTGTTATTTTGGTCTCAGCAAAATAATGCTTGGTTTTCTGGGCTTTTGGTTATCTAAAGTAGATCCCAGTATGGATGTGTGTGTGTGTGTGTGTGTGTGTGTGTGTGTGTGTGTGTGTGTGTGTGTGTGTGTGTGTGTGTGTGCGCGCGCGTACCCAAGACACAGTTTTTTAAGATAATACTTCAAGAAACTGAGCTAAAAGTGAAGCTTGTAGAATCCTACAAGCCAGTGGTCAAGACTCATCTCTTAAGCATGCAATGTAGATCTTATCTGCACCCACTGGGATTTGATCATAGCCCAAGATAACAGTGTAAATTTGTCAAATGATTTTGAGGTTAACCTTGTATACATTACTGGTAAGGATTTTAAAAACTGCACTTGTATATCATGCAAAATAGTCATATTACCAAAAAAGTGCATGTATCCTTGCAACCACAAACCACATATATAGAAGTACATATTGTACGGCAATTGTCTTACTTTTTAGATGGATTAAGTTATGAAAAGATGTCAGTATCACAAATGTCCAAAGACTGCAAATTTAAGGAAATTCCACATTTTCATCTGAGCAAGGATAATATGATAACCGAGTTTGAAGACTAAGTTCAGTCCACTGAATCTGAAAACAACATGATAGCAGCTATAAGTTCAAATAATGCAGACCTAAAATCCAGCTTTAACTATGAAAGTGGATGCTGGGGATGAGATGCCTAGAAACTGAAACAGATGAACACATTAAGCAGCTTGAGGTGTAAAACAGAATGTTAGGGAAGAGAGAGGACAGAGTGGCAGAAAAGGAAAGGAAGCATCAACACAAAGCTAGAGAGAAAGGAGTCAAAAGTAAGGCTGCTGTGGTGCCTCTTTTATTTGTTTTGGGAACCCATTTCAAAATGTAGTTATAGACATAGCAGGTGTCTCTTAGTACCCTAAATACAACCAATAAGAGGTGTATTGGTAATCCTAAACTATGTGCTTAAGTACTCTGTGCTGACAGTACTGCCCTCTGTTGAGACTGAGAAGGTAGCAAATGTTCTATTAGATATGTTAGCAAATTTCAAAAAAGTGAGGTCATCCAGAAATACTGAGAGATGTGGTTGCAAATTTCATTTCAGATCTGCTGACCTGCATGGTTAACTGTTGTATGGTAAAGCAATTAAGGACTATCCCACAACATTTAAAAAATGTCCCAATGGAGAGGTATAACTCTACCTGTAAGACCTAATCAAGAGAATTCACAGTGCAATTTAAATGGAAGTGGGAAATATACCTGCCTCATGATTACAAATAGACAGCTGCCTAAGAGACTGTAGGTTTTTCACAATTTAATTACTTAGTTAAAGGGCGAGGGACCCCTAGATTGAAACTATTATGAAGGGAAGGTCAGTCTAAGTCCCACAGGTAGACTGTTGAGAGGTAAATCTGAAATTTCAAGACCAGGCTTACAGAGAACATTGTCTTTGCACAAGTGCACATAATACATTTACAGCAGCAGCAGAAGTTCTCTTATGACTACATGGCTAGAACTAGGAAATGTATAGTTGAATCAAAGGTGTTGCTTATTTCCATTTGAAAGAGTAAGCTGCACGCAGCATGGCAGGATCCTTTAACTGGAGTAAGCTGCACGCAGCATGGCAGGATCCTTTAACTGGAGTAAGCTGCAGGCAGCATGGGAGGATCCTTTAACTGGAGTAAGTTGCACGCAGCATGGCAGGATCCTTTAACTGGAGTAAGCTGCAGACAGCATGGGAGGATCCTTTAACTGGAGTAATCTGCAGGCAGCACAGGAGAATCCTTAAACCTGAGTAAGTTACAGGCAGCATGGGAGTATACTTTAACCGGAATAAGCTTCAGGCAGCATGGGAGGATCCTTTAACTGGAATAAACTGCAGGCAGCATGAGAGGATCCTTAAACTGGAGTAAGCTGCAGGCAGCAAGGGAGCATCCTTTAACTGGAGTAAGCTGCAGGCAGCACGGGAGGATCCTTTAACTGGAGTAAGCTGCAGGCAGCACGGGAGGATCCTTTAACTGGAATATACTGCAGGCAGCATGGGAGGATCCTTTACATGGAGTAAGCTGCGGGTGGCATGGGAGAATCCTTTAACTGGAGTAAGCTGCGGGCAGCATGGGAGGATCCTTTAACTGGAGTAAGCTGCAGGCAGCATGGGAGGATCCTTTAACTGGAATAAACTGCAAGCAGCATGGGAGGATCCTTTAACTTGGAGTAAGCTGCAGGCAGCATGAGAGGATCCTTAAACTGGAGTAAGCTGCAGGCAGCATGTGAGGATACTTTAACTGGAGTAAGCTACGGGTGGCATAGGAGGATCCTTTAACTGGAGTAATCTGCAGGCAGCATGGGAGGATCCTTTAACTGGAGTAAGCTGCAGGCAGCATGGGAGGATCCTTTAACTGGAGTAAGCTACGGGTGGCATGGGAGGATCCTTTAACTGGAGTAATCTGCAGGCAGCATGGGAGGATCCTTTAACTGTTCCTGAAAAAGGCAGTGCTGTTAACTAAGTTTGTATCTAACATTTGTAGGAAACCAACTTTTTTTAATTCCTTGCCTCATTTTTTCTAGCTATTGTCCTTTTTTTTTTAGAAAATAGCTTTAGTAAAAGGACAAATTGTGAGATTAGTATGGATAATATCGGATGAGGTATTAGGAGGGGTAACCACAAAACACTTGTGAACAGTATACTCAAAGAGTTAATTGATAACAGATAAAAGTGGCATATGTCAAAGAAGTAATTGATAAGAGAAAAAAGTGGGATTTATAAACCCTTCATTAGTGAAAACGTTTTAGTGTAATCAATAGTAGGAATTACCTTCAATCCTGGGGAGAACAAAGGGCTTTGATTATGACTTATAGTACTGATATTCAAGAGATAAGGAATATTATAAACAGAAACTGGTTTATTTGTCATGTTCTAATGGATTGGATAAAAGATTAGGAGATGTACCTAAACTGGTGTATAAGAGAATAGCTAATATTAAGAAAATGTTAGAACTGAATAAAAGGACTCATTTTTGTCCAGGCTATTAAAGGGAACATACAGATGTAACATTAGAATTCACTACCCATATGTTTTAGAAAGTGCTAAAGTTATTATTGGTGGCATTAAGACATTTCTGTGAAGAAGTCAAGCCTCTGTGTAGCACGTAGCAGCAGTAATTCAGATGTTTTGAGAAAAATATTCTCTAGAGAAGGTTGAAAACAGAATGTTGTTGAGCTAAGAAAAAGCAAAGCTCCTTTGCTATTATGAAACATAGTAAATGCATTTGATAATCATAAATCATATATTTTTTCATTGTAAACAATAAGAATTAAGGAGCAGCATTTACACATAACCAAAAAACATTTTTAGGAGACATGAGAAGAACAGAGTGAGATCCAACTCTGCTTACGAAAGTAAGTTTAACGAGACATAAACAAGAATATTAAATAAAAAAACACTTTAAAAATTACTATGATGAATATTAATTTCTTAATTGTATAACATAGTATTTTGTTTTTCTCTTCTGATGTCCTCACTACATCTATGAATAAGTGACAATATATAATTTATCACGTTCTATGCAACATTTTCTAGAAATGCTTTTAATCTACATGTAAAAGAGAATATTACATTGCTGTCCATTTCCTCTTCCAGAAAAGCAAACCCTTAAGATATTACTTCTATTAAATATTATACTTGTCATTAATTATGTCTGATTTGAGATACACCATTTGCCAGACAACATCACTAATTCCAGCTTGAAGTCTGCAACATTCTGCCAAAACAGCAGCAGCCTGTAACTATGACTTCATGCCTATTGCAAGTGCATAACATTTGTTACACTATAGTTATACACTTCCTCTTACATTGTACCACTGAAGTCTTACCTTGGTGTGTGTGCGTGTGTCTGTGTGTATATATATATATATATATATATATATATATATATATATATATATATATATATATATATATATATATATATATATATATATATGGTTCTACCTGACATGTTCGACATACCACATAACCGACAAGCACTTAACCGACATGAGAACACTGAAAACTGATATCACCGACAACTGAAATAACCGACTATGAAAACGTCGACAGTGATATGGTAATAGCGCCTCTCGCTCCTACCACATTCCAGGTAACATAAATAGTTGTCTGCAATCAGCATAGCGTTATTTTCCTGTGCATCTACTGTATGATATATCGTTCCCAGTACTCCTGGACCACTATCTTCATTAGTAGCCATTCCGTCCTTGATGCATTGCACCAGGAAGTATTACTGCCAAACATGCAAGTCAGAGATATCGTCACAATAGTTAGCTAAAAGTAATATAAATCATGCAGCACAACTTACAAAAACTTACACAGAACAAAACTACTCGATAGTAAGTGTAACGCTTGATAGTGACAGTGGTGAAACACATCATTAGCAAGTAATGAGATGCTCATCAGTTCAATACGTTTGGCAGTAATACTTCCTGGTGCAATGCATCGAGGACGGAATGGCTACTAATGAAGATAGTGGTCCAGGAGTACTGGGAAATAATGCTATGCTGATTACAGACAACTATTTATGTTACCTGGAACATGGTAGGAGCGAGAGGCGCTATTAGCATATCACTGTCGACGTTTTCATAGTCGGTTATTTCAGTTGTTGGTGATATCAGTTTTCAGTGTTCTCGTGTCGGTTAAGTGCTTGTCGGTTATGTGGTATGTCGAACATGTAAGGTAGATCCATATATGTATATATATATATATATATATATATATATATATATTTGTATATATGTATATATATATATATATATATATACATATATATATATATATATATATATATATATATATATATATATTATATATGCAATGTGTGTATTAATTGGGAGGATGGCATAATGGTTAAGGTGTTTACCTAGCAGACACAAGTTGTGTGCAGGGTTTGATTTTCACATGAGGTAGTTGGATAGGCTTAAAATGGTCCACAGTGGCAGTTAGCTTAGTCCTAATCTATGAACCTATATATACATAAACACATATAGAAAGATAGATGATATCAATCTCCCTCTTCCAAGTCATGTTTTTTCAAATAAATCTGACCAAAATAATTACTTAAAATGTATTACTGATTCTGTCATTGCTATGTCATCTGAGTCATTGCAAATAGTTCAATAATTTTATTAGATTTAGAATTTTAGCACAATGAGCTTTGATGCTAACTAGTGGCATCTATTTAAACCTCTCCTGGCAGATGAGGAATTATTTTATATATGTATGTATGTATGTGTGTATATTGGCTTTAATAGTGCTTTTTTTCTTTTTCATCTGTGAATTCTGTTTGGCATTTTCTGCTGTTTTTTCCAAACATCTCCTTTATTTAATCATGTTTTAGCTTATGTACCAAATAAGGCATTGGATCAATTTTTTGATACAATCCTCCAGTTTTGTATACCTCTTTACTGTGCAATGTATTTATGATGCATTTTGCTGATTGATTTATGTACCAGTTCTTAATATAATGCATATCCGTTATCATGAATAAATCTACATAATTTGGCGGCATAACTGCATGGAGAAATCATGCATATTAGACATGCCATTCACAAATATTCATTTATCAGGCAACACGTTTAATGGTATCCTGGAAGGGTAGGGCAACTGCTGACTAGTTTTATGTTTTATGGAGGATTACCTTTAATTTGCACTGTCAATTATTAGAAAAGGAGTTCTAGACAGGCAAACTTTAGCCAACCCAAGGGGTCTAATCAGCTAAAATATTCGCACAGACTGCAGAGACGACAATCCAGAGCTTATCTAAAATGTCCTATCTTGGTTTGTGATTTACTGATCGTTATTGTTAAAAAGAGGTGCAACAGGGAGCGTTAGTGAGGAAAAGCTACTGTGCATTCACATGCTCAACATAAAGGATTTCCAGCATTTGTGTGACTTTCACAACTTGTACAACATACTGTTCTTAATTTAATATTTAGTTGTATACAATAATGCTGTTTGACTGACTTTTGTCTTAGAAGTTGATTTAATTTCCCTTTGAATTCTGTGATAACTGATTTTGATTAGTCTTTTCTTTCAGAATTTTTTATTTATTTGCAGCTGAATATGGATTCCTTAATAAGTATGTCATTAATGATGTGCTAAAGCACAAATTTGTACAGTGTAAACAATGCTATATGTATTTAAAGGTAACAGCTGATAACACTAGTGATCTCTGTTCCTCAGGTCAAAAGCCGGATGATTTACATACCATTATTAGTAGTAAATCTAGACTTACTGATGACAATTGCCCTTGCGCAATTTGCACAACTTGGAGAACTTGTTACATATATTACTGACTGGACTGATGAGCTAAATAATGTTAGGCAAAGAACAAACAGAACACATTTAAGAAAGAATGTGTCTAGTGTCTGTAAAGATCACTCAACCCCTGTGAAACAGGATAATGTGACTGACAGCTTTGGAATTCTGGATACGATTATTCAGCAATCTGAGGATTCAGAGCATACAGAAGGAAATAAAAACTAAAGAAAGGAAGATGTCTGCAAAAAATAACAAAGAAGAAAAAGAAACTGATAAATTGCATGCTTGCAAACGTAATAATTAAATAGTGGGATCAATAAGAATAATAGTGATGAAGAGCATTCCTTTGTAACAACTGAGAGAGCAGATATTACTGAATTACAAGGTGAACATTCTTCAGGTCTGGTCAAAAATACATCTTGCAGTTGAATTATTAGGTGGACTGATGCTTAACATTTGCAGAGAAGATAATGAACATCAAATAGTGTTGTACCTGCCAGCAGCAAATATAAAGGATGTGAGACAGGCCTTAGAATGCCTTAAGAAAAGAAAGTACAGATCTGTTTTATTCAATCTCATCAGCAAGGACTCTCTGACTGTTATTAGTGAACTTCTACGCCTCTTAGATAACATAGCATGTACAGGAGTTAGGAAGTATTTTTCACAAATCACATATAAAATTGAGAATCATATTAATTTGAATGAAAATATTTTGGGGTAAATGCCTAATGGAAAAAAACTACCTGTTTTAAAAAATGGAAATCTGTAGAGCATCCAAGCCTAATTTTTGACAGACTTGTATTCAGACAGGATGGCGTGCACTTGTCAAGATCAGGGAAAAAATTGTTTGTAGCAGTCAATTTGCAATATTTAACAAACACAAGGCAGGATTTTTGCCAGGCTGAAAAATTACAGTACATAGGTAGCAACATTTGATGCATCTCTGATGGTTGTTAATGCTAGGTGCATTAATAATATATATATATATATATATATATATATATATATATATATATATTTTTTTTTTTTTTTATTACAAAATGTGCTATGTTCGCACAAGACTCATGTTGTTATTGTTTGTGAAACATGGTTAAAGAACAAGGATTGGAAAGCAGTTCTGTCAGGATATAAATGTTTTTACTGTAACAGCCATTCTAACAAAAAATTAGGTGCAGGTGTTAAGACAGGGATTAAAGATAGTTATGAGACCTGTGATTATTATTATGTGTTCAGTGATAACAGCAATGCTATAGACTGTGTAACTGTGACAATTAAGACAACCCTCGAACATATAAAAATTGTTGGAGTGTACAGACCACCAAAGTCAAAAGCTGATGATCTAAAGGAATTCATACATTCTTGCATGAAACACAAGAGGCAAGAATAATAGTTGGTAGAGACTTAAATTTACCAGACATAGAATAGAATAGAATAATATTGATTCAACAACATTACTGAGGAAATTATTCACAACATATGCTCAAGAAAAACAATTGCTTCAGATTGTGAAAAAAAACTACTGGGGAACGGAACATATTAGCCATTGTTTGTTTTCCCCAGATAAATTAGTGTTACTTCAAGTAATGTTTTACCACTGTTGATGTGCAATGATCCTGGGCTTATTTAGGTTAACTGAAATGTAAACCAATGCACAGAAGATTAACAACAGATTATATGAATGCAAAACAGACACTATGCAAAACTAAATGGAGTGATGTGTTCAATGGAAAAACTGCAGAAGGAATGCAGACAGTTTTGAAAGAGAAATTGTTTGAATGCAAAAATACAAAAAACAAGTTTTGTAATATATAGTAATTAAATATATAATATTTGTAAGATTTTAAGATTTTTAAGATTTTTAACAATTGTAAGATGGAGATGCCTTATGCGGCAGTGGTCTCTTTGGCTCCCATTGCTCATTTTGTGTTTTGTTTCCTTTTTCCATAGTTGGACTGTTTTTCTGGGTCACTAGTGGTCAAGTGTGGAGATGAGGTTGATGTGGCATTGGTCGATCAGTGGACTGGTGGATTGGTTGGATGGCGAACTTCTGTGATTTGCTCTGGTGGCTTGAAATGGTTGGAGTGGTGGAATGGTTGGCCTGGTCATGGCTGTTCGGGCCTGTATGTGGAGGGAGGAGATGGGAGGAGTGGATGGCAGATACCAGGTGCTGAATGGTGTTGGAGTGTGTTTGCTGGATCCGGGTTGTTTGTGAAGGTGGAACTGGACCGTGCTTGGTGAAGAAAAGATTTGTGTAGGTGTGGATGGCGGATGGGGACTGTGATCATGGAGACTGTGGTCACTGACCTGTACGAGGCTGGATGGTGGAGACCGAGCTGTCAGCTTGGATATGTGCTAAACTGGACTTTTGAAATTGTGTTTTGTTGGATCGGTGGAACTGGACTGGGTCTTGCCAGTGTGGAAATGGAGTTTTGGTTGGCTGGGACTTTGTGTTATGTGTGTGTATGTTTATGTGATTTACGTGCTTGTGTTTTTGTTGTAATGGTCTGTGTTGTATATCAATGAACTAGAAGAAATGTAATTTCATTTAGCTGTTCACTTTTTGGTTGTACTGTCTGACTGACAATAAAGTTTTGCTTTGCTTTTTTTTTTACTGAGAACATGGCTGTTTGTACTTTCATAATGGCATCAACTTTTCACATATGTAAATGTGTTTGGCCTTTTAACTTGATTTTTAAAAAGTGATTGCCAGAAATGTGGCATTGCACAGTAAAACAGTGTTAATAATTTTTAGACCTGCATATGCAGTTGATTATCACAAGTACTTGAGGATGGTGTGTAACTTCATAGAACTGTACCATGACTGGTTGTGTCACTCAGTTGATGTTACTCAGAACTTTACAAATTTCCCAGATTCAGGACTCATTAACAGGAAGGAACTTTTTCTTGTTTTTTTTTATTATTTTTATTTTTTATAGCAGTAAAAAACTTTGTCAGAATGTTAGTGTCAGCAGTTGATTCCATTACTACTATGTTCACATACAAAAGGACAGCTCCTTGTTGCAAGACATACAGTATTTAGTAACAGCTGTTGCAGTATTAGCATATTTGTTTACAGGACAGTTGCTGCATTGAATGGAAGCATATCTTCTGGGTATTCATTAGGAAGCTGCATACACTGCTTCTCATGAATGTTTCACAAACTGACTTCCATCTTAATAAGGGGCTGTGATAGACAAGTAGTTTATAGAATTTTGATCAATGTTAGGGTTAATTAAGATAGGTTATTAATGTGCATATATTATAATGTGCAGATTACTACACAATGTATGTTGATTATGTCTGACTACAGCAAAGTGAGATTTTTTGAAAAAGAGCATCCTATGCACTTGCTTTACTCATCTGCCAAGAAGGTAAACCAATCTAAAAAAATCCTAACGCTAACAACTTTTGCTCTCCTCCTTCGTTCCCTCTGCAAAGCAACTTTGTCTCTTAGAGATTATTCTCATCACAAGACCCCTAATGAATCCTCTGTGCTCACCAAGCCATTAACCTTTAATAATTAAGCACCACATTATTTTTATTTTTATTAATTTATTTAACATTTGCAACACACACAAAAATCCAGGGATCATAAACTAGGCAGATGGACAATTGTAACCTTTTCCCGATAATACAAAAACAAGCTGAATCAAAAGGTTGGTTGTACACCATTAAAAGAAAATGGCTTTATTCAGTAGGTAAGCGCTTTCATGGGAATACCTCTCACTTCATCAGACCATTTATTTAACATTTGTTTACCGGGAAAGTCCGTTTTGGAACAATCCAAATTTCAGCAAAGGCCTGGGGAGAAACGGTCCAGACTCATGTCTTTGTTACATGGGAGGAAATCAGAGCACCCAGAAAAAAGCCACATGAGCACAGGGAGGGCATGCAGACTCCACAAAGAAGACACCCCAGCCAAGAATCAAATTGCAGAACCTCTTGCTATGAGGTGACAACATTAACCGCTGTGCCATCCATTAAAGCACGATGCAATCAAACTGACCCTAATTCCAGTCAATGCCTTTTTTATAGTGTCTTCTTCTTCTTCTTCTTTCGGCTGCTCCTGTTAGGGGTCGCCACAGCAGATCAACTGTTTCCATTTCTTCCTGTCCTTTGCATCTTGTTCTGTCACACCAACCGCCTGCATGTCACCTCTCACCACATCCATAAACCTTATCTTCGGCCTTCCTCTTTTCCTGTTACCTGGCAGCTTCATCCTTAGCATCTTTTTCCCAATATACTCTGCATCCCTGCTCAGCACATGTCCAAACCAATGTAATCTTGCCTCTCTGGCTTTGTCTCCAAACCATCCAACCTGGGCTGACCCTCTAATATACTTATTCCTAATCCTGTCCATCCTCATCACACCCAGTGCAAATCTTAACATCTTCAACTCTGCCATGTCAAGCTCTGAATATTGGGCATTTCTCTTCTTCCAGTCTTCTGTTTTGTTTAAGTGTATTTATTATTTCATTCACAATTCTAAGTTAATACTATGCACACTCCTATTACTGTGTTGTTTAACTTCTGTCTCTATTTTCCATGCAAATCCCTGGCTGGCTGTGGCTGAAATGATTCCAGAATGGATCAGTCCATTACCCTAGTTAAGAAGGGTCTATATTACATCACTGAATGCTTAAAAAAGCGAACAATGATTAACCGACCCCATGTAAGTGAAAGCTTACAATGTCGAAACCTCACAACAGTGATTTTTTTCCAAGGGAAAAAAATTGCTGTTCCAAAAAAATAAATAAATAAAAACTTTAAAACATTGCATAAAGTGGGGGGGCATTTCCCCCACACCCCTGATATGGGGGGCTGTGGCCCCCACACACACCCTACTTAAATATACCAACTCCGAGATCGTACTACAGTGCAGAAAATGACAAAGTAACAGAAGCGGCCAAGAAATTTCTTTCCCAGGGAAAGAATTCGCTTATATGCTGCTTCGTCATTTTGCCTTTTTCTCCTTTCAAGTTCGACCAAGATGCGTTCAACAGAATGTGTCTTCGGTCATCTAATAGGAACCTGTTAAGAAGCATAAATTAATGAATGGTGTCACTTTATTTATGAATGTTTAGCTGCTTAATTCGATTTATTTTTTTTTATGATCTTTCTTTGTTTTCCCGACTTTCTTTTTCAATTTTATGAAATACCATCATGCTCTTATATTCGTTTGTATTTTTTTTTCAACTGCAGTGGTCTATAGCTATTGGGTTGAAGAATGCCTTGTATGTCAGAAACAGGTAAGCTCTTAGCAGTCTGTATTTATGTAGTCTTCATAGGTTCATAGGGTCTTACTAGGCAGTTGAGGTGTCAGGATCTTTAATAGCCTAGCCATACATTTCCATGATTTTTTTAGCACTTGTATAATGCAAGTATAAATAACCCAGAGACAATATAACATTTGCATCTTACCCCTATCTATAAGGGACAAGGGTGCTATGCCAGGGATACATCTGAAGTTTGCCATCTATTCATCGGCACTACATTTAAATAGTCTAAGGGAAGTACTTTGCCTCACAGGTTCATAGGTATTTAGTAGGCTAACGATCACAAGGGCCTTTTTAAGCCTAGCCATGCATCCCAAATCTCTGACCAGATCTGGTACCCTTGATAAGTGTAAGAAGGGGCTTGGAAGATACAAGCAGGGGCCTGGGAGATGAACCATTTAAAGGCTGCCCATGTCTATTAGAAACATAGGTGCCAAACCAGGGATGAATTGCCTGATCCCCATCCAGTTATCCAAGTTGCACTTT
>NC_056741.1:112300279-112304279 GCF_019279795.1 Protopterus annectens | reverse complement strand
TGTTTATCCAAAGTTGAAGAGCTGCATTATAAAATAACATTATATGACAGCAAGTTAGAACAAATGAAAGCTAGAAAAATTAGACGAGATTTTTTTTGATTTTAAAAAAGGTGACGTCTTCACTTGGTCCAGAGAATTTAATAAGGGACAGCAAGTAACTGCCAAGGAAGAACCAGGCAATAAATATGTGCAACGAACTAGGACGAGAACAGTCTATGAACCTGTGAATGATGATAGAATACATAACGAATGTGTATCCATACACAATGAAGTAGAGAGAACTGATAGTACACATTCACAAATGGAAACAACAAGGGATACAGAAAATATATAAATTGTGCCGGGTTCCACATCTACTGCCAATAATCCATCGGAAACTGATGGTAACTATATGGGAGCTATACCTAAGGATGGTTCAAGAGGTATGGTTTTTCCATTACTTCCATTAAAAATAAGAGAAATAAGAAGCAGAAAAGAAACCAGGGCCTTGAGCAGAGGGAGGAAAAGAAGAAGGTCATTTGTGGAGGACAGATAGACAACAAAGAAAATGATTAATTGGTTTTCAATTTATCGTCCATCACATTAAGAGGTGCACATCTAAGTATTTTGAATAAGGGATTGAAGTTCATACCCACTAGAGGCATGGAGGAAAATGAAGTTATACTGAGCTTGAGGAATTTTGGCAGAGATGTGATGTTGAAATATATATATAAGAATAGTGAAATGAAGAATGAAATATTCAGGAAACCTAGCACCTTTGTGCCTCAGAACAATGGACTTATAGAAACATTTATCAATGTATGTGAGAAAGAGATTATAGAATATGTTTAAAGTGAAAAGAAGAAGAAATTCTTTAATATTACCAGAGAAGAAAAAATGGCCTTAGATGAATTGGAGAGAAATAAGGAGTTAATGATCAGACCTGCTGATAAAGGAGGAGGAATAGTGCTGATGGACACAAAGAGGTATGTTGAAGAGGTAATCAACACATTAAGAGATGATCAATCTTATAGGAAGATGGAAAGAAAAGAAGTGGAAGTGATAACAAGAAGGGTGAGAAGGTGCCTGGAAGATCTTAAAGAAAGAAGTCTAATAACTGGAGATGTGTTTGACTATTTAATAGTTGAGCATCCGGTTATTCCGATGTTCAAGTGCCTTCCTAAGGTTCATAAAGACCCTCTAAGACCACCCATGAGACCTATCATGGCAGGAGCGGGGTGGGTAATGGAACCGGCCTCCATATATGTAGAGAGTTATATCAAAAAAGAGTTGGAGCATGCACCAGCTGTTCTTAAAGACACAGAGGCCTTTTTATAGAAACTTGGTGAATTTTTGGGCACATTGAAAGAAAAGAAGAATCTAATAATGGTTTGTATGGATGTAAAAAATTTATTTACAAGTATTCCTAATGAGTTTGGAATAAAGTCTATGAAATATTTTTATTAAGCAAGGATACTTGTACTGAAAGACAAGTTATTCTGTTATGTGAATTAATGGAGATGATTCTCAGTAATAATGTTTTCTTATTCAATGATGGACTTTATATTCAAGTCTGCGGAGTGGCCATGGGTACCCCATGCGCCAACAGTTATGCAAACGAAGTGCTGGCGTGATGGGAGGAACAAGTTATTTATCAACAGAATCCATGGAAAAAACATCTCAGACTATATCAGAGATTTGTCGATGATATTTTTATCTTATGGGAAGGTAGCATTATGGAATTGGAAAGATTTCACTCATTTCTAGAATGTAGTACAAATTTTCTTAAGTTTACAATGACTTATAGTGAGAAGCAAATGGATTTCTTGGATGTAAGGATGCAGCAAAGTGAGGATGGAGACATAGAAACCAGCTTATTCAGGAAAGAATGCTGGAAAAATAACATATTGCCAAGGAATAGTATGCATCCAAGATACACCTATAAGAGCAATATGAGAATGTCACGTATACATTCAAATGATGCTACCATCAAGAGCAGGATGGATGAGATGTCTGAACATCTAAAAAGCAGAGGATATAAAGAAGAGGAGATAAAAATGAATAAGATACAAGTAATGAGTGAAAGAGAGAGTAAAGCTAGACCATTCATACGAGGTAAAAAGGAGAATGTACTACATAGGCGAGTCAGTAATAGCCCAAAGAGACCGAGAATCATTCTCACACATACCACAGATACAGAAGAAGTGAACAGAATAATAAAGAGGAATTGGAAGATTCTGCTATCCAATGATGAGTGCAGAGAAATAGTGGGTGAAGAACCAAACTTTAGCTATGGAAATGCTAGCAACCTAAAAAACATCTTATGTAAAGAGAATTACTTGGTGTCAAATATTGAATCAGCAAGGAAAGGTACTTTTCCATGTAGGAGATGTACGATGTGCAAGTTTATTTGCATGGATAACTGCTTTGTACACCCTACTACTAGGAAGAAATATGTGCCAAACTTTTATGCAGACTGTACAAAGAGGAACGTGGTTTATTTAGCAACATGTTTTTTAGCAAAACATATCGGAGCTAACCCTAACCACAGTTTTGCTTTTAGGGTTTTGAAGGTGGTTTATGTGCCTAAAAGAGGTGGTGACATTAATAGTAGACTTGAACAGGAAGAGATGTACTAAATTGGTAAACTTCAAGCACATTTGAAACCTGGGCTGAATACTGCTTTTCCCATTCAGCCAGCATTGAGGAAAAGGAGGCTGAGAAGGTGGGTTCAGTATGATGCGGATGGATGTGACCATAGTAACTGACGTGCCATTGGCACAGAGTCTTTTAAAATGTTTTAGCGCCTTTTATTGAATGGATCTGATGAAGGGTTGATGTTTTAACCTGAAAGTGCTTATCCGTTTTCTTTTTTGTTTTTGTATATTCATTTTTAGTATAAGCCTTTGCCTAAATTAAATGAGATAAAGTCTTTATACCCACTGGCTTCCTATGGATTGATTTTTTGTGAAATAGACGCAAGGCACATTATAGTGCAGAAAAGGACTCTTTGCATTTACTTGTGGTGAAGTGCATTCTTTGGTCACTGGAGCCTATCCAGTCTGGCTGCATTTTATGTGCTGTTGGTCGGCTTTTATATATAGATATATATATATATATATATATATATATATATATATATATATATATATATATATATATATATATAAACAATAGAATAAGCGTGCATCCACCCACACACATCCACACATAAATTATATATGTGCTATAACTTACTTATAGTACTCCAGCCTGGGTGGGCTGTGCATGAGTAGCCATGTCCTGCTATAAAAAAATAAATTTTCACTAGCACTGATGCATGGTGATACCTTTTATTCCAGCAACTTTGTGCATTTGTAAGCGCCATATTTAAATGATGCCCCTACTACAAACTCCTGTAATTTAGAAAATCCATGCTGATGCAAAACGTGTTCCATCAACTTTGCCTGATTTTCAGACTTCATATTCTTCAGACAATGCACATTGGCATAAAACCTGTTATTCCAGCAACTTTCTGAGTTTAAAAGAGCAATATTAAAAGTCTATTTCTATTTTAGATTTCCTCTTTCCAAAAATGCCTACTGAAAAACATGCAGCCTAGATATGAGTAACTTGACAGTGGTAAAATGGAACTTGGGGTGGGTTTTCTACTGCGGGGGGAGGGGGTTCTATTAATAAGTTATGCTAGTAGACAGATATAGATATATGGTTTGCTGCCCACTGGTTCACCAGAAAAGAAACCTGGCTCAGATGATTGAAATTCAGCTTATTGCACATACTGGGGTTTTTTTTTTCTTTAACATGATGAGATTGCAGTGCAGTGAAGATTGGGGAATTTGCCCTTTTCCCCACTCTAGTGCAGCAGTCTTGGGAATTGGTATATATAATTAAGTGTGGGGGTACGGGTTGCCTGCAAAACAACATTTTTTTGTGTGTTTTTCAGTTTGCTGGTGATCGAGCAGTTGTGTTTGATCACTGGCTGTTCAATATTTTTACTTTTCAATATATATATAGGTATAGG
>NC_056741.1:112285279-112297779 GCF_019279795.1 Protopterus annectens | reverse complement strand
AACTGTCTGACTTCTTCAGATAAAATATCATTCCACAAACAGTCCATTTATATATTCCTTCACAATCAATATACACCAATTGATTTACTTTAATTAGTTTTTAAAGGCAAAAGATTCTAAAAATGCTGATTATTAAACAATACCGTGGTTGGTGAGACTAATGTGTAATTGGTTAAAATTACATTTCAAAAACATATAAATCTTTGTTAAAAAAAACTTTATATATTAAAATTATAAAAAAATGTATAAAAATAAAATCATAATTTGGCAGCTTTTAATTTTAGCAGTGGTAAAATAGATATATGGTCATTCATACCATGCAATCTATTAGCTTCCAGAAACACCTGCCAAAAAGTTTCCCGCTATTCTAACCGGGTCTCCCATGGACCCCCTCTGTGATCCTTCCTTTCTGTCTCAAGTACAAAAAATGCGAATGTGGCTTGTGTGCATGTCAAGGTATGTCGGTATAAAGCATCACTGTAATTCTGTTTTTGTATTTCATAAAGATGTTCATAAATCCTCAGTTTCAGATGTCTTTCTGTTTTACCTACATAAAACCCCTGACAAACCTGGCATACACTCAAATAAATTAATCTTTGACTGTTACAATTAGAATAGTTAGATGCGCTAATCCATCTATTTCTGACTGGAATGTAAACTTTATCAGTATGTGCTATGTATTTGCATTGCCCACAAGCTCCACATCTATATGTACCTTTGCGTTGGTTAGAGGAGGCTTTGGTCTCCATCTCCCATTCTAAAATGTTTTTAATATTTTTGCCCTTACGGAAAACAGTTTTCATAGTTTTCCCTTTTAGATTGGTGAGATCAGTAATGTCACAGAAATGTTCCCACTCTTCCTGAACTATTTTTTTAATAGTACCTGAATTGGCACTATAGTCTGTAACAAATACTGTTTTATAACTTCCATTTGAGTCCTGGACATCACTAGAAAGGGAGGGTGTAGGCAAATTACCTATGCCCAAAATAGGCTGGTATTTTGTTCCTTTCCCTGCATTAACTTCTCTACAAACATTTTCAATAAGTTCTAAGGGGTAGTCCCTCTCCAAAAACAACCTTGTAAGCACTGAACATTCATGTGTATAGTCAAGATCATCCGACGTCATCCGTGATGCTCGGACAAACTGTCACTTAACTATCCCCCTCTTTTGATATTTTGGATGTGAACTTGTATATCTTAGCTAACTATTAGAAAAAGTGGGTTTTCTAAAAATAGTAGATTGAAAACCCTCCTCTTTGACTTTCAAGGTTACATCTAAATAATTCACCTGATTCTTGGAGGTTTGATATGTAAATTTCAAAAATTCCTTACTAGAATTTAAATAATTAATAAATTCTTCCAATACATTAATTGGACCTGTCAAAAAAATACATATATCGTCCAAGAATTGTGAATAGAAAGTCCAGTGCTGACTGTATATACTATTAAAAACATGTTGGCTTTCCCATACAGATAAAACTATATCTGCATAGGTGGGGGCGCAATTAGCCCCCATTGCCACCCCAGAGATTTGCTGGAAATATTCCCCTGAAAAATATAAAAAAAATTGTTATTTAAGACCAATTCCATCAATTCCATTACCAGGAAAATATCATTTTCACTGGCCCCTCTGTTTTTTCTGAGGGCTACCTCCAACCAAGCTAGACCCTGATTGTGTGGAATCACAGAAAAAAGATCCACAATGTCAATGGTCAAAAAGACTAAATCATTGGAGTATAACCCTGGTGTAATTTTAGCCAAAAATTCCCAAGAATCCTTAAGTAAATGGTTCTCTTTACCCCAAAGATGTTTAAGTTTCTTGTCCAAAAATTTGGATAAGGAGGATATCTTGGAACCCTGTGCAGCAACTATGGGCCTAAGTGGGGGGTCTTGGATGTTTTTGTGAACTTTGGGTATCCCAAATATAGATGGAACCCTGGGGGTTGTATTCTCAAGATAGGAATATACACCATAATCTATAACACCTTGGTCAAACAGGTCCTTAATAGCCAAGTCTATCTTTTTGTATGAGACATTAATCTCATTCATAGAGACTGGCCTGTATCTAGATCCATTGCATAGGATATCATTCATTTTCCCTTCATACACAATTTTATCCATAAGTACTATTCCCCCACCCTTATCAGGTTCCATTACCCGAATATTAGAATTGTGACTAAGTTGATTAAGTAATTCTATTTCAGTTGTTTCTAGATTAGGGGTATGGACGTAATGTCTGTTTACTTGCCTGATCTTCTTTTCCATTCTGGTTTCCAAATTTTTTAACTGTGGATGTATAGGAGGATTGTAAACACTAGACTTGTAAGGAATACTAATATTAGGTTCAAAGTTTACATTACCCATTAAATTTCTAGATTCAACTTTCGAATAAAAATTTTTAAATCTAAAATGGTTTTGGTAATGTCACAATTTCTTTGGGGAATATATTTAAAGCCCTTGGTAAATAAGTCAAAAAACGTATCAGAAACCTGTAGTTCACTATAATTGTAAATGTGAAAACCTTCTTTACTGAAAATCACTTGTTGATTCCTGATAGATTCAATACCCATAGACGTTTCACAAATTACCACCTTTCATTCTTGTTCTTGTTGTAACCCCCCCCGGGAAGGTAAGGTCCCTGATGAAAAGAATTAGGCCCTGAATTGTTGCGCTGATTACGTATTCTTTCTGAACACCTGGGTAAACACTCATTCTCAACTAAATGTTCATTACCTGTTTCAACTCCCCTTTCCTTATAATTCCTTTCTTCAAAATATGCGTCTTGATAAAGTATAGATTTCCCTCCCCCTTTCTGGTAGTGTTGAACCCACATGGCAGGCGGTGCTGGATATTGCTGCCCCTTCTCATAGTCCTTAATATCTCGTTGTAATTTTTTATGTTACCTAATGGAAATTTCTTCACATTTTTTATCAATGTAGACCCTAATATCGTAATACTTTTTCTTTTCTTGTTCTACACTGAACATTAAATCATTTACAATAAAAGTATTGTGTTGTTCAATCTCCTTGTGGAGCATGACTATTTCTTTTTCATTATTTTTAACTATGGCCTGAACAATTTTCAGGCCACAGTTGTCAGATGCTCTAATAAGATCCTAGTGAAATTCACTGCCCAAAATAACATTGTTAGGATATTTGTAAGTCCGTAGCCCTTTAGGTACTAAGCGCTTCTTAAGACATTCATTTAAATACATGTTATCAAGATGCAAGCTTTTGTACCTGTATAGGGCTGTCCTTAAGAGTTCAACAGTCTCATTGTAAGTTTGGTGATTGTCGGAAGAAACCAATTCCCTTTCGCGGTTAGTAAATTTTGGTTTAGACTGTAACCACTCCCGAAAGGAAGAGGGTATGTCCTCTACCGTTTCTCCCCTCGTAGAACCATTTTCTGTGACTGTATTCTGAGAACGTAAAATGTTGGTGTCCGCTGAAAGTCAATAGAGGGACCTGAAGTGCCTGCACCAGAACCTTGGACTGTACCATTACCATCTAAAAAAGTAGGTACACCATTTCCTGGTCCAGAGATTTTATGCAATAAAGTTCCTTTGCCAGATACAAATGATAAAAGCCCTTGACTCAAGGGTCTCAAAAGTTCAATAAGTTGAGTAAGCTGACCAGCCAATTTCCGAAATTCACCCACTTCGGGTCCCAATGGATGATCCGAGGATGATGTGGATTTGGTCTCTCGCGAACGAGTCTCCATACTTGAAACAAAGAAACACCACCGGAGACTTTACTATATGTATAAACTCACAAAACCAATACCAGATAACGAGGAGACGGCAACCACAATAAAATATTTATTATTAACGTCAAAATGAAATACAAAAACAGAATTACAGTAATGCTTTATACTGACATACCCTGACATGCACACAGGCCACATTCACATTTTTTGCACTTGAGACACAAAGGAGGGATCACAGAAGGGGTCCATGGGAGACCCGGTTAGAAAAGCGGGAAACTTTTTGGCAGGTGTTGCTGGAAGCTAATAGATTGCCTGGTATGAATGACCATATATCTATTTTACTACTGCTAAAATTAAAAGCTGCCAAATTATGATTTTATTTTTATACATTTTTTATAATTTTAATATATAAAGTTCTTTTTAACAAAGATTTATATGTTTTTGAAATGTAATTTTAACCAATTACACGTTAGTCTCACCAACCATGGTATTGTTTAATAATCAGCATTTTTAGAATCCTTTGCCTTTAAAAACTAATTAAAGTAAATCAATTGGTGTATATTGATTGTGAAGGAATATATAAATGGACTGTTTGTGGAATGATATTTTATCTGAAGAAGTCAGACAGTTATACTGACGAAAACTTTGTGATTTCATTTTGACGTTAATAATAAATATTTTATTGTGGTTGCGGTCTCCTCATTACAGTCACAGAAAATGGTTCTACGAGGGGAGAAATGGTAGAGGACATACCCTCTTCCTTTTGGGAGTGGTTAAAGTCTAAACCGAAATTTACTAACCATGAAAGGGAATTGGTTTCTTCCGACAATCACCGTACTTACAATGAGACTGTTGAACTCTTAAGGACAGCCCTATACAGGTACAAAAGCTTGCATCTTGATAACATGTATTTAAACGAATGTCTTAAGAAGTGTTTAGTATAAAGGGCTACGGACTTACAAATATCCTAACAATGTTATTTTGGGCAGTGAATTTCACCAGGATCTTATTAGAGCTTTTGACAACTGTGGCCTGGAAATTGTTCAAGCCATAGTTAAAAATAATGAAAAAGAAATAGTCACGCTCCACGAGGAGATTGAACAACACAATACTTTTATTTTAAATGATTTAATGTTCAGTGTGGAACAAGAAAAGAAAAAGTATTACGATATTAGGGTCTAAATTGATAAAAAATGTGAAGAAATTTCCATTAGGAAACATAAAAAATTACGAGATATTAAGGACTATGAGAAGGGGCAGCAATATCCAGCACCGCCTGCCATGCGGGTTCAACACTACCAGGAAGGGGGAGGGAAATCTGTACTTTATCAAGACGCATATTTTGAAGAAAGGAATTATAAGGAAAGGGGAGTTGAAACAGGTAATGAACATTTAGTTGAGAATGAGTGTTTACCCAGGCGTTCAGAAAGAATACGTAATCAGCGCAACAATTCAGGGCCTAATTCTTTTCATCAGGGACCTTACCTTCCCAGGGGGGGGTAGGGTTACAACAAGAACAAGAATGAAAGGTGGTAATTTGTGAAACATCTATGGGTATTGAATCTATCAGGAATCAACAAGTGATTTTCAGTAAAGAAGGTGTTCACATTTACAATTATAGTGAACTACAGGTTTCTGATATGTTTTTTGACTTATTTACCAAGGGCTTTAAATATATTCCCCAAAGAAATTGTGACATTACCAAAACCATTTTAGATTTAAAAATTTTTATTCGAAAGTTGAATCTAGAAATTTAATGGGTAATGTAAACTTTGAACCTAATATTAGTATTCCTTACAAGTCTAGTGTTTACAATCCTCCTATACATCCACAGTTAAAAAATTTGGAAACCAGAATGGAAAAGAAGATCAGGCAAGTAAACAGACATTACGTCCATACCCCTAATCTAGAAACAACTGAAATAGAATTACTTAATCAACTTAGTCACAATTCTAATATTCGGTTAATGGAACCTGATAAGGGTGGGGGAATAGTACTTATGGATAAAATTGTGTATAAAGGGAAAATGAATGATATCCTACATAATGGATCTAGATACAGGCCAGTCTCTATGAATGAGATTAATGTCTCATACAAAAAGATAGACTTGGCTATTAAGGACCTGTTTGACCAAGGTGTTATAGATTATGGTGTATATTCCTATCTTGAGAATACAACCCCCAGGGTTCCGTCTATATTTGGGATACCCAAAGTTCACAAAAACATCCAAGACCCCCCACTTAGGCCCATAGTTGCTGCACAGGGTTCCAAGATATCCCCCGTATCCAAATTTTTGGACAAGAAACTTAAACATCTTTGGGGTAAAGAGAACCATTTACTTAAGGATTCTTGGGGATTTTTGGCTAAAATTACACCAGGGTTATATCCAATGATTTAGACTTTTTGACCATTGACATCGTGGATCTTTTTTCTGTGATTCCACATGATCAGGGTCTAGCTTGGTTGGAGGTAGCCCTCAGAAAAAACAGAGGGGCCAGTGAAAATGATATTTTCTTGGTAATGGAATTGATGGAATTGGTCTTAAATAACAATTTTTTTTATATTTTTCAGGGGAATATTTCCAGCAAATCTCTGGGGTGGCAATGGGGGCTAATTGTGCCCCCACCTATGCAGATATAGTTTTATCTGTATGGGAAAGCCAACATGTTTTTAATAGTATATACAGTCAGCACTGGACTTTCTATTCACGATTCTTGGACGATATATGTATTTTTTGGACAGGTCCAATTAATGTATTGGAAGAATTTATTAATTATTTAAATTCTAGTACGGAATTTTTGAAATTTATATATCAAACCTCCAAGAATCAGGTGAATTATTTAGATGTAACCTTGAAAGTCAAAGAGGAGGGTTTCCAATTTACTATTTTTAGAAAACCCACTTTTTCTTTTTTTTTTTCAAAACAGGTTTATTGTTTTAACATATAAGAGAAATATCATAACAATTTTATACAAGTAATTAAAAATAGGTATTATTATAATATTCAACAAAACAACTAAAGTATTTACAAAGACATCCACTACAATCAGATCAATTAATTAAACTAAAATACCATGCTATTGAAATTAAAATTTTTTTAACAAATTTTGTAAATTATCCCATACAATAAAATAAGATGTTTTTCTGTTTGTTCTAGTCCTAATTGTGTTTATTTCCATATGGCACACTATATTCATAACATTTTTAAATTCATTGAACGAAGGAGGTGTATCTGAAATCCAATTTCTAGTTATTATTTTCCTAGCCACTGCTAGAATAGACCATAACAAGGGAAGCTTATCCTTTTAACACTTTGAGGTACAGGTGTGTTGAATAATATAAGAGATTTAGAAATAATGAAATTATCTGTAAAAGAGCCTGCAAAATTCATTAATTGACTTCCAGTATTCTTTCAATTTTATACAGTCATAAAACATATGAGCCCAGTCAGCATTAATTTCTACATTACATCTCTTACATAGATTATCTTTATTATTTATTTTATTCATCATCAAAGGTGTATAAAAAGATCTATGTAAAAATTTCCATGTATAAAGTCTCCAGACAATGGAAGACGTAGTTCTATAAGCAGATTCCAATATATATTGTTTATCTTGTTGATTTGGTGGGTCCCCATTAATAGAAGTGAAATAATTCCAGTATGAATCTACACTGTAAAAAGTTTCTTGTCTGATAACTTTATGTATGTATGAAAGTTTACCTTTATCAGAAACTTTATGTTGTAAATTTAATATCAAGTAATCAATCAGTGTTGGAATAGATTCTTTAACAGTTATAGACATTAAATCTATTTTATTAATGAGATGTTGTCTAAAGGTCTGAACCTCTAACCAGCAAGTTTCTCTTAGATCAAATTCTTGTTTTAAGAAATCTAGATTTTTAACTTTATTATCAGATATCAACTGATACCAGTACTTTAGATCATTATCTATAGCTAAATGAGTTCCTTCAGAAGTAGATGACAAAAGCATACCCTGAGTATACATTATAGGAAATACAATAAAATTCCATTCCCTATACTTAGGGTGCATGAATATAAAGTTACGATAACTAATAATAATATTTAATGGGTAACAAACCATATGTTTAGGTGTAATAGGTGAAGTACAAAATTCCTTTAGTAACCATAACATGGAGTTATTTACAATCATATTTTTATGTGTTAAGGAGATTTTCATGAAGTGTATACTAATTAGCTCCCAATAATCTTTCCATTTTGTGACATATGACTGATCTAGTAATAAAGTAATAACTTTTACAATAGAAGAGATAGTATATAAATTAAAGTCTGGAAAAGAAATACCCCTTGAGACCAGCTATTAGTATGTTTCTTTAATGCAATCCTAGGTCTATTAGGTGCCCATAAGAAATTTAACATTAGTGTGTTCAGTTTCTTGATAATTATTTTTGTAGGTGGAAGTATTATTGATTGTATTAAGTATAAAATCTTGGGAAATATTATCATTTTAATAATTGTAAGTCTCTCCTCCATAGTAAAAAACATATTATTCCAGGTATTAAAAAGATTTTGTATATTAAGAAAACAGGTATTATAATTATTATATATAATAGATTTAATATCTTTAGATAGTATTATACCTAAATAAGTTATCTGACCTGAATTGGGTACATATTTAGTAAAATCACTAATGAGAATATTTTTTCGTGTATATATAGGTAGTATTTTATTTTTTTCTTCATTGAATATTAAACTAGAAATACTTTTAAAATTCATCATGTTATCAAATAGAGACTGTATAGAAGAATTAGATCCTGCTGATGTAATTAGAACATCATCTGCAAAAAGTTGAATTTTGGATGTTGTATTTTCATCTATTTCAAAACCCTCTATGTCAGTACTGTTTCTGATCAAATTAGCCCAAGGCTCCATTACTAAAGTGAATAATAGTGGAGAGAGTGGACATCCTTGTTTTGTACCTTTAAGAATGGGTATTTTTTGTGAAACATATGTTCCTACCTTAATATAAGCCAACGTTCCTTTGTATAAATGTTCAATTAGATTTACAAATGCATCCGAGAAGTTTGTGCACTTCATTAAGGTAAACAGATAGTCCCAACTTACTGAATCAAATGCTGAACTTATATCAAGACTAATAAGTGTTAAATCTTTCTTTTCCTATTTGCAAAATCTATTAATGTTAAAGTTCTTCTTATATTATCAAAAGTATTTCTATTTACAATGAAGCCTGTCTGATCTATATCTATAATGCCGGGAATGATTGTCTTCAATCTATCAGCAAAGATATTCATAAACATTTTATAATTAACATTAAGTAATGAGATGGGCTGATATGAAGAACATCTAGTTGGATCTTTATTAGGTTTTAAAATTGGCGAAATAAATGTATATTGCCAAGATGGGGGGGGGTTATTAACTCAGTTTGGGCCAAAATAAAAACCTTATGTATTAATGAATATATATTTTAGAAAGGATTTTATATATCTCTGGTATAATACCATCATTACCCGGTGCTTTGTTTGATTTAAGCTTATTTATTTGTGTAATAACTTCTGTATATGAAATACTCTTGTCCAATAGTTTAATCTGTTGTTTATTAAGCTTTTATTCATATTTTTGGTTATAAACTCCTTTATTTTATCTTTAGGTTCCATGTTAATATTATTATGGTTAATTTTGTGAAAGTGATTTCTAAATTCATCTAGTATTTCTGGTATACTAGAAACATTCTTCTTTTTCCTTAGAGAAAAGATTTCTTTGATATGGTTTTGTTTATTCAACCTTTTTGTTTTATTTTTAAGTCTATGTAAGTATTTGGGGCTTATTGAATAAGACAAAACTTGTATTTCTCTAAAGTTATTTTAACTTTATGAGTTAAAATTTCTTTGTATTTCTCATTTAGTTTGTTTATTTCTTCAATAACTTTCTTGTCCATAATATTTTCTTTATTATTATGTTTATAAGAGTCTAATTTACTTTGAATATCTAACAATTCCTTATCCCAAGATTTCCTTTTATTATTATACCATCTGATACTTTGTCCATATAGATATGATTTTAAGGCATCCCAAACATAAACAATGGAGACTTCAGGAGTGTTATTTATGTCTAAAAATGTTTTACTTCTGAAAGTATATATTCTTTATAGTCTTTTAGTTGAGTTAAGTATGCTGGTATCCTTTTGATCTGAACATTATGAGTATTTTTATCATGAATTCAAAAACAATTGAATTATGATCAGATATAGGACATGAAATGATTTTGGAATTAATTAAATCTGTTACCATCTGGTTAGAAATAAAGACCCTATTTATTTTTGAATAAGTTTTGTATCTGTTAGAAAAAAGGTGTATGGTAATGATTTTGAATCTATCTGATTATTAATATCATTCAAATGATAAGAATTAGCAAAATCCTTTAAATGTTTTGCATTAGATGTAATTCTTCTCTTTCCTATAGTGGTAGTATCACTTTCATGTAGTATACAATTAAAGTCACCAGCTAAAATAATATCTCCTATAGAGAATGATATGATCTTATCAAGATGATGTTTCACTGTATTAATACCAATTCCAGGTATCCAATATACATTAATTAAAGTGTAAGTCTTCCCATTAATTTGTATTGTAACCATACAAAACAAAACCCACTTTTTCTAATAGTTACCTAAGATATACAAGTTCACATCCAAAATATCAAAAGAGGGGGATAGTCAAGGGACAGTTTGTCCGAACATCACGGATGATGTCCGATGACCTTGACTATACACATGAATGTTCAGTGCTTACAAGGTTGGTTTTGGAGAGGGAATACCCCTTAGAACTTATTGAAAATGTTTGTAGAGAAGTTAATGCAGGGAGGGGAACAAAATACCAGCCTATTTTGGGCATAGGTAATTTGCCTACACCCTCCCTTTCTAGTGATATCCAGGACTCAAATAGAAGTTATAAAACAGTATTTGTTACAGACTATAGTGCCAATTCAGGTACTATTAAAAAAAATAGCTGAGGAAGAGTGGGGACATTTCTGTGACATTACTGATCTCACCAATCTAAAAGGGAAAACTATGAAAACTGTTTTCCGTAAGGGCAAAAATATAAAAAACATTTTAGAATGGGAGATGGAGACCAAAGCCTCCTCTAACCAACGCAAAGGTACATATAGATGTGGAGCTTGTGGGCAACGCAAATACATAGCACATACTGATAAAGTTTACATTCCAGCCAGAAATAGATGGATTAATGCATCTAACTATTCTAATTGTAACAGTCAAAGATTAATTTATTTGAGTGTATGCCAGGTTTGTCAGGGGTTTTATGTAGGTAAAACAGAAAGACATCTGAAACGGAGGATTTATGAACATCTTTATGAAATACAAAAACAGAATTACAGTAATGCTTTATACTGACATATCCTGACATGCACACAAGCCACATTCACATTTTTTGTACTTGAGACACAAAGGAGGGATCACAGAGGGGGTCCATGGGAGAACCGGTTAGAATACCAGGAAACTTTTTGGCAGGTGTTGCTGGAAGCTAATAGATTGCCTGGTATGAATGACCATATATCTATTTTACCACTGCTAAAATTAAAAGCTGCCAAATTATGATTTTATTTTTATACATTTTTTATAATTTTAATATATAAAGTTCTTTTTAACAAAGATTTATATGTTTTTGAAATATAATTTTAACCAATTACACATTAGTCTCACCAACCATGGTATTGTTTAATATCAGCATTTTTAGAATCCTTTGCCTTTAAAAACTAATTAAAGTAAATCAATTGGTGTATATTGATTGTGAAGGAATATATAAATGGACTGTTTGTGGAATGATATTTTATCTAAAGAAGTCAGACAGTTATACTGACGAAACCGTTGTGATTTCATTTTGACGTTAATAATAAATATTTTATTGTGGTTGCGGTCTCCTCGTTATCTGGTATTGGTTTTGTGAGTTTATACTATCAGTAGAGTCTCTGGTGTTGTTTCTTAGTATAGTACATACCGAATAGGGCATTATACTCAATTATGGGCCAAATAAGTGCTGAGTATAGGGGGGTTATAACTTCTTTTTCTCCCAAGGTGATGCCTCGGAAGTTGAATAACAGACCTTAGATAAATTGGGAAGTGGAATACTGAGTGTCCAAATGTCCCTAGAGAGAGAATGGTCCTAGCAATATCTGCTGTAGACCTGGAAAAGTCATTTTGTATTGATTTGTGAAAGTATGCACAATGAACCAAGTTACTGCTTCTAGAATACGTCTACACCCCGCCCCTTTCCAAAGAGCCACTGAAAAAGCCAAGGCTCTGGAAGTGACTTGTTATGATGAGAATAACAAAAATGTAGTAGCATGTGACGACCATTTATACATTGTCTGCTATGACACTGGTTATCTCTTTCTCCCATCCTCATAAGAAATTAATGATTGATCAGAATTCCTGAAGATGTTACTTCTGTCATGGTAGTATTTGAGTTGTCTGTGGACATTCATAGTATGTAAAACCCTTTCTCCTCAAGGTAAAATCAGAAACCACCAAAACAGCTTGTCATTTAGAAAATCTTCTTGCAGTCTTCAGAGCAATACATAGCACTGTTTTATCAAGTTAAGAACCTTATTTCATCCTGATGTGCTAGTTCAAACTGAGATAGTGTTAGTTTTTCCAAAGATCCCAAACAGGATTTTCTTGTTATTTTGGTGGACGAATATGTAGAACCTCTTTCAAAAAATATGTTTTACTTGAGAATAAGTAGAAAGGGGGGGGGGGTTCTATGGGCAAACAAGCAG
>NC_056741.1:112076715-112284779 GCF_019279795.1 Protopterus annectens | reverse complement strand
TGTGGAGGTGGCCAAAGACTTGAGATGTTTTCATGCACTTGTAGTTCCACAACTGCCAAACGCAAACCACAGCTGAGCTAACAATTTCTTGCAGTAATATAGTCGTGTTGCTGGCATAGTTTTCTGGTGACTCATGGATGGCTTTTTACAGAGACATATGGAGTCACAGTTGGGGACTGACCAACAGTTGGTGCAGTTACAGTAAGTGCTATTTCTGATGGCCAGTGTAAGTATCAAACCAAAATCATGTCTGCTATGTTTTGTACGAAAACACTAACCGGGTATGATAACCCATACACTACTTGCTGGCATTTGAATACTATACCATCGTGGACAATTGGAAATGAGCAATCTAGTAACAATCCTGCCATCACCCGAGAAAGAAGAGCACTGTAAATATATATTGACATGGGGGGAATTGATTACATGGTTGATGACAAACATAAGAAACAGCTTTTAAAACCTCTGAACTACAAGCAATGAAACTCTGTAACTCAATTGTTAGTGTTGATGAACTAATAACATTAGTATAGCATATTTTACAGATTTGGTTAGAAACAGTAGACAGGTTTAAAAGATATTTTGTAGCATTTAAGAAAAAATAATTCCAAAGTTATCCAAAGAACTCTAATATTGTACAAACTTTAGCAAAATGTGTATTAATTGACACAATGCTTAAAGTTGAATTTTCAGCTTCTAAATCTAAAACTGTAGCAAGCAATGTGCCATAGTCTATGAAACAAAACATAGCAAGTACGTGCGTTAAATGTGGGGGAAGGATCATATTGCAAACTTTTGCACTACCGATAATGAAGAGAATGTTTCTAAACAGAAATGTGAAAATTGAAATGCATATTTTGACTGTCATTATTCCTTAGAAACCTGATCTAATGACATCTAGGATAACTGAGTCATTGCTTTGTCATTGTGTTACACTCAAGCTAGTGAAGTGTATTTTTAGAAAGAAGATGTTAGATTCTGGAAGCATGCTTCCCTTTGTTATGGGTCTCCTGGTATTTATCCATAGAATTAGTAACAACAAAAAAATTGACATAACAGATTCATGGTGATAAGAAAGTGTATCCCCTTACATGAAGAAATTTAAACAGTTCTATGAAAATATTTGTATTCTGTGGAAACAACTCATGATACAACTGATGATATACTGTTAGGAAAAGATTTGCCCTATTTTAAAGCATTATAGAAAATGTGGGGGGATGTAGAATCTACAAAGTGTTACAGGCTGATACACTTAAGAAAGAGTCATAGAGCTTTATACACCCTTTCAGTATACAGTAGGGAGAGAACAAGGAAGTGACACTCATACAAAAAGAAAATAATGGAGTTGGTGTAGAAGCTAAAAAAGGAGAAGAAACCAACATTTGGTTGTGGTAAGGCATTAAAAGGATCATGTCTTCTGTTCAAATTATGTCCAAAAGGCAGAGCCTCAAAAACTTAAAGTAACTGAAGTTGAACATACAGGCAACATTGAAGTAAAAATAATTATGTGGCAGAAGTCTGAACAAAGACTTGCAAAAAAGTGTGGACAGAAAAAGAGGGAAAATTACAGGCGGAATAATTGTGTGAGGACCCTTGTAACAAATTAAACATTACAAGCGAGATAGACAGAAACATGTAAAGCTCAAAAACAATTTCTGTTAATGCATAATTAGATATTGAAATAATGTCAAATTCTCAGTTACATGTATCATCACACAAGGAAGGAAGTAAAACTGAATATAGTTACGTTTTGCTGTTCCCTTTTTAGAGGGATGGCAACACAGAAACTGGAAACAAGCTTGGAGGGTGGTATTCACTACCAGTTAAGGCAGAGGGAGTGCAATTTAAAAGAACAGTCAAAGGCATGTGCTGATAGCACAGCCAGTAAAGCAGCAGGTAATATTTGCTTAGAATTACTATTTGCTTAGAATTACTCTTTGCAGAAGAAGATATACAAAAAGCTACAGTGTGAGTATTTTAGGGGGAAGAAGCTGCACTGTCACCCACTGAGGGATATCACTAAAGAAAATAACCCTGAGGTAGAAGTCTTACAGATAAGTCACATAAATATTAATGAAACACAATAAGAAGATGATCCCATAGAGAGTTATTAGGCATGTGGTTTAGGAAATATTTGAGGAGCCCAGACCAATTTTCACAAGAGCCCAAGGGCACTCTCTTGTTAAGACACTTTCTCATAGTCATGCATTATGCAAATGGAAACTGACAAATCAAACTCTGCACTACATAAAGCAGATCATTAATAGCTAATAAACTTACTTTTCTGAGCTAACTTGTCTTGCAAACGTAAAAATCAGAACAGAGTACAAGAGGAAATATAATTGATATTGTAGGAGAAAACAGGGAACAAGATGTTCCCATTATTTCTTTACATATTTTGATTTATAAGATGACCTCCATTGTGGAATAAGTAGAAAACAGAGAGAGAGTGAGAGAGATTCTAGCATCAACTAATTACTAATTTATTGTAAAATTAAACCTTCCAAGATACTGGTAATGAAACTAGCACATTGGCAGGAGTTGGAAGCTCACATAAGAATGGACAAAAGTTACCTAAGAGGAAAAACTAGACTTTACTGGCTAGACCTAATAGAAGAGATAGAAAATGTCCATGCCTTTTGTCCAGAATGTCTGAAAACTGCAACCATCCTCATTGTAAAAGTCTTTTTATTTCAATGTCTACCACTGAGACATTATTAGAATGCTTTGCCATGGATATTGTGTTGCCACTAGTAAAATGTAAAAGTGATCATCTGGAAAATAATTGCAATATGTTCATAGGTTCTTACTAGGCTATTTATTGATCCATCAGGATCTTTAGAAGCATAGGCATACATTCCATGAAGATCTTAGGCCTTATATTTTAAATATGAATAACCCAGAAACAAGCTGCACATTTATATGTTGCTCCTATCTATGAGGACATGGTTGATAAACCAGGGATATATCTGCGATCAGCATCCATTTGTCCAGATTACATCTGAATAGCATAAGAGAAGTATTTTGCTTTATAAGATGGAAGATGATCACAAAGAAGAGGTGTTCTCTGTGACAAATATCTGTCCCTCCAACATGTTCTGTTCATGTCACAAAAGAGGTTTAGATCTCTTGAGTGGGTATTTATGCCCTCATTGAACATGTGAATGTACAATAAGAATGACAGTAAAGGGTCTGTTGAAGCTCTGAAGCCAAAGCAGAGATCACCACTCAGTAGCCGGTATTACACCAAAAACAGGGACAAGGATTTCAGATGGTCTGCAAAGATTTTTATAATTCAGGTCCTTGATCATTTTAGTAGGAAAGCATTCTGGGAGTTTGCATGGTGTCATATGTTTGGACAGGTATATACCGACAGGGGATGTTATACTCAATGATCAGACTGATAAGAACAGAATATAGTAGAATGATCACATCCCTGGAGCTGGATGCCATTCTCTTAGTAATACGCTATGCAGTGAAAAATGTGTCTTCTGACAAGAGTGGTTATGTGGTGATCAACGGACAATTCATTGTCAACATAGGTTGCCAGATCCCTAACTACTGGATTTATTTTCAGGGATGTGTTGTCAGTGTGATAGTTACAAGACATGTATTGCTTGCAAAAGGATACTATTATATATTCCTTGGCATTCAATTTTAATCTAGGGTTTTGACACCAGCTATTGGTTTGGCAAAGGCCCTCTTGGAGGATTTTTGTGTCCTCTGGTGAGTTTCTGATGGCACCACATTTACAGTCACCTGCAAAATAGTTTTTCAGTCATAAACCCTTAATAGTAGCATTGACCAATGAGAAGTATTTATTTATTTATTTATTTATTTAACATTTGTTTACCAGGAAAGTCTGACTTGGAACAAAGCCAATTTTCAGTGGAGGCCCTGGAGAAACATTCTGGATACATGTCTTTGTAACGTGGGAGGAAACCGGAGTACCCAGAGAAAACCCATACAAATGCAGGGAGGACATGCAGACTCCACACAGAAGGCACTCCAATGTACTCAAGTAAATGCAAAGAGGAATGCCCCAAGGACTGACACTGGGGTGCACCACTAGTGACAAGTCTTTGGGGGGAGATAAAGTAGCCCACCCTAATTTCCTGGTTCTTTTTGAGAGTCAGTTTGTATCCAGTGAATTATATATGGATTAAAATATAGCCGGGATAGTTTATCTAGAATACCTAAGTGTAGGATGGTGTCAGATGCCTCTGTGAAATCTAGATAAGTGGGAAGCACTGATTTGCCCTCATCCCTTACTTCAGTGACCTTCTAGAAGAGGTCAATGATGTTAAGCAGGCAAGATCTACCCATAGTAAATCCAAACTGTCTTGGGTTGAGAGTTTGTAGGTTACCTATATCTGTATTTATTAATTTCATAATGATCCTTTCCATACTCTTACAGATTAGGATAGTCAGAAGTAAGATTCAGTAATTTCACAGTTCCACTGACTCCCCACCTTTGTTCTAGGGGATGATATTTGCTACAGCCCTTTTATCTGATGCAAAAATTGTTTTGTGACTGACACTGAATAGTCTCTGTAGGTGGTCTCAGATGTCCTGCTTCAGGCTGGCCAATAAACAGCCTGGTATGTTATCTAACATAATAGTAGAAGTGTTCCTGGCCTTAGGTGGTACGTTGAACACACTTCTTCATGGGAGACTTTAGAGAGATGTAGATGCACGTACAACACTTGGGAATGTAGGAAGGGAAAGGGGAGTGAAGTTAGAGCTAAAATTGTCTACTGTTAGATTGGCTATGTCCCCTGAGTCCAAATATGTAATATCAGTCACTATTAGAGCTTTTCAGTGCTAACCATTGTTTCTAAGATTTCTAACACAATTAAAGAAGGCATTGTGGTTATTCATTGCCTAGATGGCAATTTGTACCTCATATTCGCCTTTAGTTACCTTGATCAGAGTTCAGGCTTCCTTGTTCTGTTTAGCAACAGTGTTCTGCATCTTAAGAGTTATGTTTATTTTTACATGCAAGGAGTTTTTTCTTTTATAATAGTGCCTGTTTATATTTGCATTCCACCACATGCATTTCTTTTTGGATTTGTCACTGTATTAACTTCAGAGGGTTCAGATGTTATCTATGCATCTATTCAAATGTGCATCGAATATGGCACTGAAGGATTTCTTATAAGCAGTGGGGACACTGAATTGGAAGGGGATGTCAAATTTAGCCAAGTTCATAGGTTATAGGAGGTTACTAGTCTATTGGCCCTAGGGTCTTTGTAAGCCTAGTCATGTAAAAAAATCCATGTACCCTAATTGACCATAGCTAGTCTTTGCTTGCACAGCAATGCTATGATCAGCACTGACTGCCCCTGTCCACGAGGGATATAGATGCCACCCCCTGGGAGGAATTTTCGGTTACCCATCCAGTTGTGAAGGTTGCACTTAAATAGGGTCATTGAGGAACTCTGCTTCACATGAAGTGGGAGCTTATTCGATATGAGTGGCAATCTCTGGGAGACATATCTGTCTCTCCCACATGTTCTGTTAATGTCACAGGCTAGGGTGAGATCCCTGGAGTGAGTGACTCTTGTCTGATTTGATTTAGAAATATGTAGCATATCCATTAGGGCAGGGTCAGAGACTGCTCTGTAGGCCAGGTACAGCTGCACAGGTTATCTCTCAGCAGCCTGTATGGTACAGAGTACAGTAACTCGGCTTTCAGTCTTTCCATGTAGGTCATGTTTTAGAGGTCCTGAATTCTCTTGGTTGGAAACCCCTGTGGTCTCTCCAGTTGTTGCAGGTGTCTGGTGAGGTGCATACAGAAGGAAGCATTGTACTCAATTAGTGGTCTGATAAGGGCTGAGAACAGCCGAGTTATGACCTCCCTGGTCTTGGATGTGATGCCCTTATTTATGAGATGTGCAGTGTAGAAGGCTTTCCTTACCACTATGGACACATGGTGTTCAAAGTTTAGATTGCTATCAACATGTGTTCCCAAGTCTCACACCACTGGGTTTGAGCTTAGAGGGGTGTTAAATTATCATAAATAGCAGGGTCTACTTCTTTGCCAACGGGGATAATGAGGTATTTTTTTGCATTTAGTTTTAGTCCATGGCTTTGGCACCAATCATTTGTCTGTGTCAGTCCCTTCTGTAATATGTTGACATCGCTGAGGGACTCTCTGACTGCGCACAGTTTACAGTCATCTGCAGACTTAGAAAGCCACAAGTTATCTACTTTTGCCTGGACTTCAGAGAAATAGATTCCAAACAGTAGTGGGCCCAGTGCAGATTCTTGTGGCACACCACTGGTAACTGGTCTACTGGTGGAAGTGGACTCCCCAACTTTGACAGTGTGTGTTCTATTGGTGAGCCAGTTGGCTGCCCATCTAGTGACATATGGGTTAATCCCCATCTGAGAGAGTTTTTCAATGATCTGTGAGTGAAGAATTGTATCAAACACCTTGGCTAAATCAAGACAGGCAGTATGTGCTACTTTCCCCTCATCCAGGACTTTGTTGACATTCTCAAAGAAGTCCACCATGTTTAATAAGCAAGATCTACCCTTGACAAAACCAAACTGGGTCAGATCAAGAGTTTGAAGGTTGCCTGTGTCCTGGTTGATAAGGTCCATGATGATTTTTTATATGACCTTGCAGATAAGGCTGGTCAGGTTAATGAGTCTATAGTTATCAGGGTCGGTTGATGGAACACCCTTGTGTGAGGGGATTTCTGTTGCTGTTCTGCACTCTACTTGCACAAAACCAGTGCTCAGGCTGTTGTTAAAGACAGTGCCAAGTGGTTCCACTAGGTCTTGTTTTAGACTGTTAGTAAGCAGCTTGATATGTTATCTGGTCCTATAGAGGCAGTATTTTTGGTCTTGGAGAGTGCTTGTATGACCTATTCTTTGTAGACGCTCGGTAGAAGACTGGTGCCAGGAATGCTATGGGGTATGGCTGGTGGGGACAAAGGGAGTGAAATTATCACCAAATCTGTCAGCTAGCAGCTTGGCAATTTCTTCAGGTTCAGTATAAGGGGTGCCATCAGCTATATGTTCGGCACACAGCTGGGCATTCCCTTTTAAGTTTCAGATGTAGCTAAAAAATGTCTTATGATTGTCTTTAGCAAGGGATGCTAGTTTTGTCTCATTAGCAACTTTAGAGGACTTTACAAGGTTTCTGATTCACTAAACTTTAAGCTGTGGAGGATATTCTTCCTTTGCTAAGATCTCTCTTGTTCTTAAATATCAAATTATTTATTTTATTATATAACTTATTTATACTTGCAGTCAAACAGGGTGGCTTTTTTTTTTAGATAACCTAGTTTAGGTCCTGTCAGTTACAACCGAGTCAATATATTTGCTTAAGTGGCTATGTAGGATGTTTGTGTACTCCTCTACGTAGGAGACATCGTTGGGTGTGTTGGCAGGGGCTTTGAAACCTTTTTTACCATCACTTAGAAGGTGATAGTTTGGTTTGGAGAAATTTTTCATTTTTGTGCTCCTGTGGAGGTGTCAAGTGTGATCTTTACTTCAAATCAGACAAATTTATAGTTTCATAGTTTCATAGTATAGTACTAGGCTATCTGCCCTGGGGCATTTGTAAGCCCAGCCATAGTGATGTGGCTTTTGCCACCCCATGAAATGGTACAAAAAATGTACAGAATAAATTTAGAATACTGTGCCTCTGTCTAGTAGTGACACAATGAAGGTCTCCTTATATAATAGAATTAGTTTACTGTGCCCCTGTCTAGCAGTGACACAGATGTGACCCCTGGAGTAAACTTACGATCTCCCATCCACTCATCAAGATTTCTCTTGAAGAGAGTCAGTGAGGGGCTCTGCCTAATACGAACTGGGATCTTGTTCCAAAGCATGGGAAGCCTCTGGGTTATGAATCTATCCCTCCAGCATGTCCTATTCATACTTGTGCCGAGGTTTAAGTCTTTAGCTCTCGTGGTCCTGATGGATTTGGATTTTTTGAGGTGGAGCATGGCCATCAGATCCTGATTGGACATGGCCTTGTACGTCAGGCAGAGATCACCTCTGAGCAGGTGGTATGCTACTGAATAGAGCTGAAGTTTCTTTAGTCTGGCAGAATAAGACATATGTTGGAGACCCTTGATCCTCTTGGTGAGGTACTTTTGTGGTCTCTCCAGCTGTTGCAAATGCCGGGTGAGGTACATACCAAATGGGGCATTGTACTCAATCATGGGTCTGATGAGGGAGGAATATAGGGGTACAATGACATCCTTGGATCTGGATGTGAATCCCTTCATGATGAGGTGTGCAAGGTAGAATGTTTTTCTAACCACTTTGGCAATGTGGGTGTCAAAAGAGAGGTCGCTGTCGACTTGGGTCCCTAGGTCTCTGATTACTTTTTCCATACTCAGTGGGTTGCTGTCTATGTGATAATTTGTGGGTACTTTGTTTTTCCCAAAGGGGATGACTGTACATTTTTTGGCATTTAGTTTAAGGTCGTGACTCCGGCACCAGTTGTCCGTTTCTGTGAGGCCTTTTTGTAGGATGTGTGTGTCTGCTGGTGTATCAACTATAGCGCCTAGTTTGCAATCATCTGCGAACTTTGTCAGCCACAGCCCTCCCATGTTTGCTTTAACATCTGAGAAATAAATGCCGAACAAGAGGGGTCGCAGGACAGATCCCTGTGGGACACCACTTGTGACTGGCTTTGAGTCTGACATTGCTCCAGCGATTTTAACTTTATGGGTTCTGTCCTTTAGCCAGTTTGCAACCCATCTAGTGACATAAGGGTTTACTTTTAAGCTGTTGAGCTTATCTATGATGCCTGAGTGGGGTATTGTGTCGAAGGCCTTAGCCAAGTCCAGGTATGCTGTATGGACTGCTTTGCCCTCATCGATGGCTCTAGTGACTGTTTCGAAAAAGTCAACCAGATTTAAAATGCAGGATCTGCCCTTTACAAAGCTGAACTGGGTGGGGGTCAAGTGTCTGTAGGTCCCCTATGTCTCTGTTTATGAGTTCCATAATGATTCTTTCCATAGCTTTGCAGACCAGGCTGGTTAAGCTTATGGGGCGGTAGTTTCCAGGGTCTGTAGAGGCACCCCCCTTGTGGAGTGGGACCACTGTTGCTGTACGCCAGTGTTCAGGTACATATCCCGAAGTAAGGCTAAGGTTAAATAGCATTTTTATGTGTGGGTTTAGCTCCTCTTGGAGTTCACATAACACGCAACCCGGGATACCGTCAGGTCCCATTGATGCTGTGTTTTTTGCTTTGTTTAGGGCAGTTCTCACTTGGACATCTGAGATGACAGGGAGATTACATTCAGCTGGGATAAGTATTTCTTCTTTTGGGGGTGAGGGAGGGGAGAAATTTGCACTGAACCTGTCAGCCAGAATGTTGGCAATATCTGTGGGTTCAGTGTATTTTTTGTTGTTGTGACTTAACCAGGGAGGGCAACACACTGGGGGTAGTGCAGTGAACATCCCCCTTGTTGGTGAGTATTAGGTCATTTGAGTCCCTTGTGGGGGTGCAGACCAGACTAACTGTTCCAGTGCATTTGAATTAACAAAGTCCAGGAACCTCAGAGCAACTGTATTTGTGCTCATGTAAATCACCCAATTGATGGACGGGTAGTTGAAGTCTCCCATGACCAAGGTGTTTGGCTGTATATTGGAAGACTCTAGCATGCCCAGGTAGGCGGTGTGTTTCTCCTGGTTCCTGGTGGGGAACCTACAGCTGGCTATGATGTGGTAGGGTCTTTTGCCTATAGTTATTTGGACCTGGAGTACCTCAAGAGAGTCGTACTGTTTCACCAGTCTGAAGGTGTATTTGGATTTAATGAAAATGGATACACCTCCACCTTTGGTTCTTTCACACTAGTTTTGGAGTCTAAATGTGTGAAAGGCATTGTAGCCTTGTATGGCTGGGGTGCTCTCTGCAGCCTTGAACCAAGTCTCAGTGACTGAACAGACATCAGCATCTTTCAAGGTAAGAAGTGCTTCCAGAGAGTGTAGTTTACTGCTTAGGCACATAGCATTACGTAGCATGACCTTCAGTTTGTTTCTAGTGGATTTTTTTACGTCAGACATTTTGTTGTTTTAACATAGCCTAAAAAAGGCACTATGAGGGAGGCAAGTGTTTTTGCCAATATCCAAAAGTCTTGCAAGACAGGTGAAGGACATCTCTGGCAAAGCATCATGCCTGTCAACCATGTATTCCCAGGATGACATATAGTGGATCCCCTTGGAGTGATGCCAGAAACTAAGCCCATTGTTGGAATCAGTCAGTTTTTCTCTGTACTGCAGTATCATCCTAGATGAAGGTAGAATGATGCTTAGGGCTAGGGATATACTGGCCTAACACATAATCTGACAGTTCTATCATGTCTCTGTTCATATAGTCCAGACAGGTATGTCTCAAGTCATTCACTCCAACATGTACTATGAGAGAGTCATAATGGTAATCGTTGCTGAGTGACTTGAGTGAGTGCGTGACTTGGCAGATCCTGGCACCTGACAGGCAGCTGCCCGTGACCTTCTCCTTGTCCAAACTGGTGAGGAGGACATCTGTATGTCTCACTATTAAGTTGCCTATGACCATGACATTTGGTTTTGTGGTATTTTGCCTTAAGGGCTTAATTGGTGAGACACTGATATGTGTGTTGTTATGTGTAATGGTGGAGCCTGTTTGTGTACCAGTATGTGTGAGCTGTTTGCATTTGGGAGGTCTCAAGTCTTTTGGTATGCTCTTGTTGAGTACCTCTGCATATGTGGATTTATGTGTCTTGACTTTAGCTTGTGTAAGAGGAGAGGTGTGTGTGCTGACAGCCAGTTTGATGTCTTCTTTATTGTTATGTGAGAGGACGGATTCAAGTTCCATGGTATAGTGACATTTATCACATACTGTATTTGCTTGATTTAGGAGAAGGTGGTTGTCAGTATACATGAGGCAATTGCTACATTGCTTCAGGATGCTGATGTCAATCAGGCTGGCTGGAAAAACGTTGGGAAACTGATTGTCCACAGTAGCAGGTAATTCCTAAGAACTAGTTTGTGAGATGGCAAATTAGATCAGTTATTGCAATGAGATTAACAAGGGGATTTAATTCAATAGAAGAGCCAGGGTGAAGCAACACAGTGCTCAGCTGAGTTGCCTACAGTGCAGAAATGCACAGCTGAGTTACCTGAGGAGCAGCAGGGAAGCCTGACAGAGTTTCACTCACTACAGTCTAGGGAAAAAAGTATTTCTAAGCACTTGTATCTGTAGAAAGCACTGCTCCCCCCTGTTGCATAGTGCACAGCTATGCGCAAATGCAAGGCTTATATATAGGCGAAATTAAAGAGTAGATCATCCTTGCCGTAGGTGAATATGACTCATTTGTGGTCTGATTTGACCGGGGGTGGGATTTACAATTGGTAGGAAGCAGAGCTGTGGCAGACTGTTGAGGAACAAGTCTAGGAATTTATTGCTCTTGGATAGGGTGTGGACCACGTGATCTAGAGAGTTTGTACTGATGAAATCCAGAAATTTCTGGGCATACATGTTAGGGGATGTAAACACCTCCCAGTAAATGGAGGTATAGTTGAAGTCTCCTAGGGGACTGGCATTTGGCTTACTTCATAGGGATGCCATACTAGTTAGGCAGGTGTTATGGGCTGAGGGAGACATAAAAGGGATCCTATAGTTAGACGTAATGTGATAAGGGGTCTTGCTACAGGTAAACTGAATGTGTAGGAGTTCAGATTGTTATTGTGTGCAAGTAGTCTGGAGGTGAAGTGCTTTTTAACACATATAGAGACACCACTGCCTTTAATGCCATTATCTGGTGTAACGGGCCTGAACATGACATAGGCATTGAACCCTGTACTGATGGAGTGCTGTCTTAAGACAAATTTCCATAAGGATTTATTTATTTATTTTATTTATTTATTATTTGTTTAATGGAAAAGTCCAACTTGGACCGAGCCAATTTTCAGGGGAGGCCTAGGGAGAAATGTTACAGACACATGTCTTTGTAACATGAGAGGAAACTGGAGCACCTGGAAGAAACCCACATGAATGCAGGGAGGACATGCAGACTCCACATAGAAGGTACTTAGAGGCGATCTCTGCTTGACCTACAAAGCCATGTCTGACCCAGCTCTGTTAGGAATTCTACATCTAAAGAAATCCCAATCCCTCCACACCACACACTCCAGAGACCTCAACCTCAATATCACAATCAACAGAACATGCTGGAGGGACAGGTTCATAACCTCGAGACTCCCCATGCTATGGAATAGACTTCTCATACATGTCAAGCAAAGCACCTCACTGGCCCTCTTCAAGAGGAATCTTGATGAGTGGATGGGAAATAGAAAATTCACCTCGGGGATCACTCCAGTGGCTCTACTTGACATAGGCACTGGAAACTAAGGTCGGGTGACACGATGCCAGGGTAATCCTATGGGTTAGGCTTGTAAAGGCTTCAGGGCCATTAGCCTAGTTCACACCTGTAAACCTATGAACCTATGAAAATGAAGATACTATAAATTACAAGTCGGTTGTCAGTATCATACAACACCACTCAAAACTTATCATAGAGTGATCAGATCAGACACATGGAACTATATATGCTGTGGCTCCTAAAAGTAACCTCCCTAAACCACAAAGGCCTCCTAAATGTAACTGAATCATCAAGTACTATCAGCAGCTTCACCAACACACAACACTGGCTGTACCCACCTTGAAATATACATCAGAGCAACATTGTCACAATTCACAAGACCATAATACAAACCTCCAGGCAATCTAGCATCCTAGTCGTGGGCGACTCCGCACTGAGGCATACAGATGCACCACTTTCCAGGCTGATTAAAGTCAAGGTCACAGTCTACTGGGTGCCAAGATTTGTCACATCCTACATGCACTGACTCAGTCCTTGCACCACAAGTACACATATGACACTGCCGTGGGTGTAAATGCCTTGAGACATACCTGTTATCGATATATCTGGAGTGACTGGGGTCTCTATTATAACATCAAAGTATTACAACTTCGAATGTTATAATATCAAACCCGATGCACTGAACACTTAAAATAGCGAAGCTGCAGAATATCGAATACTTTCCTAGGGAAAGTATTCAATGGGCCGTTTCTGCAGCTTCGCTATTTCCTCGACTGTGGAGCGAAGGTTACGGACCGGGTTAAGGTAAGTGTGCGAACGAAGGTGAGTGTGCGATAGGGACCTTAGGGTTAGGTAGTGGGTAAGGTGAGTGTGCGATAGGGAGTTTAGGATTAGGGAGCAGATAAGGTGCGTGTGTAATAGGGACTTTAGGGTTAGGTAGTGGGTAAGTGAGTGTGCGGTAGTTACGGACCTTAGGGTTAGGGTTGGGTTAAGGTAAGTGGATAGCTAGTAGTGTATGTATGGTTTAGTGTAGGGTTTTGTAAAATTTATGTGTGTGGATTATGTAGTTTAGTGTGCTTGTGTTGTGTGTATGTTTGTTGGAACAGCAAATTTTTTCCCTGGGAAAAAATTCGCTGTTCTGAGTGTTCGATGTTATGGTGTTTCAATTGAAATGGTTCAATATCATAACATTTGAAGTTGTATGTTAAGGGAAAAGTTTTAAAACATACTGTTATTTGTCTCTTTCTCCCATCTAGCAAAATGAATATGCTATTTGCTGAAGTGTTGGTAAGAAAAGGTCATTGAACCATGTTTATTAAAGATGGGCTTTATCTATGATAGATGTAGTTTGCTTATGAACTTGAATAACATCTGTTTTCTATACTTCTTCTATACTTCTGAATAAAGAAAGCTAATTGCAGTTAAATGAAAGCTTGGTAAAAGGATGCACGGCTGAATAAGAGTTAATTTACTGAGGCAGGCTGTGTGTCCTGGAAAATTCCATCTACCACTGTTGAACTAAGTATTCTGTACCTTTTTGAACATTCTGTACTAACTGTGGTTTTGAGGTAAACATTCTACACTAGCTGTGGTTTTGAGGTAAAACATTCTTTTCTGAGGTAATTTGTGATAAACATGTTTATCCTAGATGTTTTTCATAGCCAACTGTCAACTGTTAGAAATGTAACAAAAGCTATTTTGGCTAGTAACAGGAAAGTATAAAAGTTGATGTCAGTAAACAAGCTGATCAGATTGAGATCATCTTGGCCAACATGCTGCTGTAATCTGGTTAGCAGTTAATAAAGGAAATTTTCATCACCTGAGGCAGATGTGACTCGCTTGAATTTTTTCTTCTGACATTTTGGTCCTTCGGACCGAAAACCTCTACGAGGATACGGATCAGACTGACAGAGAGACCGAAAAACCTGTGCAGGTGAGGGTTTCTCATCTTAAGATTCCCTCGACAGAAAGCCCTCCGACTGATTTGTCATTGGAAAGAGGCCAGCCGCTCTCTGATCCCTATCTGAGGGATGGTTTCTGAACCAAAAGGGGAAACGGAGTCTCATCTGGTTCCGGTAGGATGAAAACAATTTTCTTTTAATTTAATTTAACCTTGTCGGCAGGGGTTTTATTTTTAGTTAAGGGTGGGTAGGAATAATTGTTAAGATTATTTTGTTAGGATCACCTGTCATTTTGTTAGGATTACCTGTTATTTTGTTAAGATAGCCCCATTTTGTAATAAGCCCTGTAAAAATAATTTTGATGCAATCCTAAAATATACAGTCCTAAAATAAATCTAGGAAAACATGGGTTCAAGTTGCTGCAAGTGTGAGAGTGATGCCTGTTTAAATGTTGATGCTAAGTATATGAAAAGTTTAAACAAAAATAATGTTAGATTTTTGAAAAAGTGGAAGTTGAAATATGATTTTGATGGTACACTGAATAAGAATGCCTGTGCAAAATTGGTTAGAGATTTGAAAAAGTATGCAGGAACTAGAACTAAAAAGCAAAGACAACTGGGATTTCCCCAAGCACAAAAATGGTTAGAAGAAGCAAATAAATGAGCTATAAGAGAAAAACAGTGTCAGGAAAAAGAGAAAATAAATCAAAAGGGATCACTGGTGCCAAGTGGAAAAGTAGCTTTATTTTTAGATAAGGAGGATGAGCATACAGTTTGTGCAGTACAAAGGCAGGCAACTGCCCCACCGTATGATGAAATTGCTGCTGCCATACCGGGGGAACCTCCTCAATATCAGTCAGAAGATGTGGGATCTGTACAGCAGGGTGGGTTATTAGCTGCTCAAGGAAATGTTGTGACCCCTCCAATTTACCCACAAATTCCCGTAGTACCTAAAGTTGCTTTGCAACAGGTAGACCAACCTATGCAGTTAAGGTCAGGACCAGCAGGGCAAGGACGTTGGGCTATTAAACTTTGACCATTCAGAAGCTCTTCCCTCAATACAAGTTGCAAATCCACAAGCAGGAGTTGTTGGACAAGAACCAACTATTTTAGTTTATCATCCCTGGGCTAGAGAGGATATAAAATGAGCTACGGATGGTATTCCTCATCCCAAGGTTAATTTTCAAAAGTTTTCTGAGGACATAGTTGGTATGCATTTAAGTTATCATCTAAATGGTTTAGAAGTAGAACAACTAGTGTGACAAATCTTAGGTCCAGGTTGGCACTTAGTTTGTGGTACTTGGACATGTAAGGCAGATGACGGCACTACATTAAAGCATAATTCTGGGGTGTTAGCCACACGAGTCACTGATCTGTTAAAGAGAATTTCTGATGAGTGGCATCCAAGAGCAGATTGGACAGTAATAAATCAGTGTATTCAAAATGATGATGAATCTGTAGATCACTATATTGTAAGATTGACAGAAGTGTTCAATAACCATTGTGGAATGATGATTCCGCAGGATCAGACCAATGATAGTCCGTATGAACAGCAATTGAAAAATGCTTTTCTTAAAGGTTGTAAGGCTCCAATACATAATTTTATAACTAAGCACATGGTAGGTCACAGAACATGTAGACTGCAACCTTTGTTTGAATATGCACGGCATGCTGAGCGACATTTCAATTTAAAAAAGAAAAAGAAAGTACAAGTGTTAGCAGTAGGGGATGATGGTGGTATATTCCTGGTACAGGACCAAAGGGGGCAAGGGTGCCGTGGTGGTGAAAAAAATGTGGGGGCCCGCAATGGCACACGTTAAATGAACCGGGTGGACATTCAGCCTATAGGGAAAGGTTAAAACATGGAGAATGTTTTAAATGCGGTAGACGTGGGCATGTCGCTGCCGACTGTGAAGAGTGGCAACATCCCCCGCAGCTTACGAACAAGGGCTCCGCATGACTATATAATACTAAAGAAAGGCGCCATCTTCATTATGGGGATAGTGAAGAGGCAGACACTTTCTACGATGAATGTCAGAACACTCTAATGGAAGGGCGGGATTGTGACTGTGAAGTCATAAACCTGGCAAATTTGGGTATTGATATGCATCTGGATCAGAAACCCATGACAGAGTTTTTGGTTGAGGAACAGAAAGTGGAGTTTTTATGTGATTCAGGTGCATCGCGTACACTTCTGGGTCCAGCAGTTCTGCCTCCGAACTGCGAAACAGATGAGTTTGTCCTTGTAAAAGCGGCAAATGGGAAAATTTATAAGGAACCACTGTCTCATCCTCTACTGTTCAAAGATCCGCAAACAAACCAAACTGTTAGGTGTAGGGTAATTATATCAAAAGTTTGTCCAGTTAATTTGCTGGGAAGATATTTGATGCATGTGTTTGGAATAGCGGCAATTCCCACACCTAAAGGTATTGAGGTGAAAAGATTAGCGGATGGCTTAGTGGTACAGGGAGTACAAGACTTGTTTTACTGGTATAGCCTAGACTTGATTTCAGACAGCCCGGGGAGGGCTGATACAGAGTTGATCAATCTAGCTCTAAGTAAATCTAGGAGCGGGTCACCGCAGGTTGCGGCACACTTACATTGTACAATGTTCTATAAGGCCCCTGGTCCGGATAAAGAATTTGTAAAAGAATTCTTTAAGCACAAGTGTGCAAGGATAATTTTGAATGATATGTTTTGGGATACGCAAGGTAATACAGTAGTAACCTGTACTTTGACTAAGGAAATGAGTTCTTTATATCGCTCAAGTTACAGACCGCATGTTTCAGTTACTAAAGCAGTGGGGATACATTGGGTAGATTTGCCGAAAAAGGTGACGATTTGGGACACAATGTATGAAAGTCAATTGAAAGATCAACAGATCCAGGTACAAAGATTAAATTGGGTAGCTTGGGTAAAACCAAGTGTGCACCTCAGGGATGACAAAGTAGAAGTGGCATGACAAATCCTCCTAACTCAAGAGGAAGATAGTGCGTTAAGTGCCTTGCCTGTAGAGTTATGGTCAAAAGGTAAAGGGGATGTAGGATTAATGAAAACAGCAGGTGAAGTTTGTATAACTGCAAAGTCAGGTTTTAGACATCGTAAGCACCAATATCCGTTAAGTAAACAAGCGGAGGAAAGAATTAAGCCAGTTATTGAACAGCTAAAACTGGTAGGAATTCTTGTTGAATGCCCAGATTCACCCTGCAATACTCCGTTGTTTCCTGTAAAGAAACCGGATGGGTCATGGAGGTTGGTTCAGGATTTACAAGCAGTTAATTCAGCTGTGATCCCAAGAGCACCGGTGGTCCCTGACCCCTATACATTACTTAATGATTTACTACCTCAGCACAGATATTTTTCTGTCATAGATATAAGCAATGCTTTTTTCTCCATACCATTACATAAGGAGAGTAGATTTTGGTTTGCATTCACTTATCAAGGTAAAATATACACATACACCAGATTGCCACAGGGTTATTGTGAGAGTCCGACAATATTCGCACAAGAAATGGCTGCAAATTTAGCTCAGTTTGTTCCCCCAGAGGGAAGCCGGGTTCTGTTGTATGTAGATGATATTTTGTTGGCCTCACCCATGCAGGAAAGTTGTAAAAGGGATACCCTAGCCCTTCTTAGTTTTTTAGCTGAGTAAGGACATAAAGTAAATAAAGGGAAGTTGCAATTGTGGAAAGCACAAGTAAAGTACTTGGGTTATTTAATCTCGCAGGAAGGCAGACAATTGGAAAATAAAAGAAAACAAGCAATTCTTGAATCACCTATGCCTACGACTAAGCGGGAGATGATGTCATTTTTAGGTGTGACTAATTTTTGTAGAAGTTGGATTCCTAATTATGCTGAAGAAGTAGGGCCATTGACCGCACTGATCTATGACACTCCCATGGCAGCTAAAAGTAATATACAGTGGACAGATAAGGCAATACAAGCATTTAATAGAATTAAGCAATTGATAGCAGGTTCCTCTGTTTTGGGTTTTCCAAACTATTCTAAGCCGTTTGTACAAATGTTTGATTGTAAGGGAGGATATATGACTTCGGTTCTGGTACAAGTACATGGGGATAAACAGAGACCGATAGCTTTTTATTCCTCCAGATTAGATCCTGTTGCAAGGGCATTGCCGCATTGTGTTCAAGCTGTAGTGGCAGCCACCATTATTTTAGCTGCAATGTTTATTGTAAAACAAATAGCAGATGGCAAGAAAGACATTCAGCACTAAAAAGACCAAAATAAGAACTGCTGAAATTTTAGCAATATATAGATGCAGTAATGTAAGGTATCACCAAAAGGTCAGGGTTGACTCCAGTGCATTTTGCTTTCTCAAACATATTTTTCTAATAACTTAGTTATCTGCATATTGGTCTTAGACAGATCCTGATCATCTGTTTGCCAACTGAGATTTAATGTATTTTATAATAAAAAAGCATACACTAGATTGAACAATCATTGTAAAACTGTTTCTTCACATACATGCATTTTTCTTTCAATGAATGAATATTTAACATTTTTTAAGCTTAAAGTTAGTATTTTCTGATAGGAAGTGTATGTCAGGAGTACCATCATCAAGTTGTTTAATGCACCAAAAGGAATCATTAACCTATTTATTACTGACCATTCTCAAGAAGTTTGTTCCAAAATTTTAGACTCCGTTTGGATGGTTTTGATCCTTTTTAATAAAAGGCTACATCACAAAAATGACTTTCTACATTGTAAAAAAAAAAAAAAAAAAAAAAAAAACTTTCAGAGAATAAAATTGTGAGTTCCACATTCAGTAGCTACTATACTTTTGCAAGATAAGATAACCTTTTTATCTCCTAGTCGACATTTGTCGTGTATGACAGTGCTGCTGACACAGCCACATATGACCATAGAAAGATGTACTACTCTTAATCTGGCGACACTTTTGCCGACTCCAGAAGAAGGTACTTCACACATTTGTTTAGAGAGCATTCATGACAAAGTACTTCCCCGACCAGATTTAAAGGATATTCCGTTGGTAGATTCTGATCTCGTTTTGTTTGCAGACGGATCAGCAAAGAAGGACACTGTAGGAAAAACACTAGTAGGGTATGCTGTCACCACAGAAACTGAAGTTTTAGAAGCAAAAGGATTGTCAAACATTTATTCTGCACAAGCAGCTGAGTTGGTGGCTTTGACTCGAGCTTGTACCTTAGGGGAGGGTAAAAAAGTGACAGTTTATACAGATAGTCAATATGCTTTCTCTACTGTGCATGTTTTCGCTCAACAATGGAAGAATAGGGGAATGGTTACTGCGACAGGTAAACCAATAAATCACAGAGATTTAATTTTACAGTTGTTAGATGCAGTGCAATTACCACTTCAGATAGCGATATGTAAATGTTCCGCACATACTAACAAAAAAGATCCTGTCTCCAGGGGAAATGCACTTGCTGATATGGCTGAAAAAAAAGGCAGCTCAAGAAAATGATTTGCTTTTGCATGACAATGATTTAGAGCCCGGACACCTCTTAGACTTAGAGACACTAAAAGTAATGCAAACATTGACAACACAGAAGGAAAAATGTCGTTGGGTAAAATATGGTATCACTCAACAGGATGGGTTGTATAGGGCATCAGATGGTAAAATGGTATTACCCTCAAACCTTTTTAGGTATGCTGCATTGGTTAGCCATGGACCTGCCCATGTAGGAGTACAGACAATGGCTCAAATAGTGTCTAAGGTGTTTTGGTGTAAAGGATTTTCAACTTATGCAAAGCAATTCTGTTTATCTTGTTTATTATGTGCAAAGTATCATGCTCAGGGGGGAGTTAAAAAGTCTCAGCAGGCCTTCCCTACCCCTCCATATCCATTAAACACACTCTGTATGGACTTTATTGAGTTGACACCTTCAGAGGGAAAAAAGTTCTGTCTAGTTATAATTTATGCTTTTTCTAAGTGGGTAGAAGCTTTTCCAGTAAAGCATCCTGATGCACACACAGTAGCTAAGCTTTTAACAACAGAAACAATTCCCCGATTTGGCCTTCCAAGGCGCATTTATAGTGATAATGGGTCTCATTTTGTAAACCAGGTTATGCAGAAGTTGGGTCAAGTGTTTCAAATTGATCTCAAACACCATTACGCTTACCATCCCCAGTCAGCTGGCCTGGTGGAATGACACAACGGTGTCTTGAAGAGTAAGCTCCACAAGCTGATGGCAGAAACGCATAGATCCTGGACTGCGTGCCTTCCATTGGCACTCTTGTATATGCGAATCTCACCCTCCTACAAAGGACTTACACCATTTGAACTTTTGTTTGGGAGACCATATTACGTCCCGCAGTGGCAAGGATTGTTGCCAGCGGAATGTGAGGGGGGGTGAGGATCTGGCAGATTATATGAAGAAGCTGCTAAATGTCAAGTCTCTTGTAACCAATGACTCCTTTGCAGATTCCAGAAGTGAAACCTTGTTAAGCGTGGCACCCGGGGACTGGGTGTGAATCCAAATTGTGAGGAGAAAGAACTGGTCATCCCCCAGGTGGGAAGGCCCATATCAAGTACTTATTTCAACACCTACGGCTGTAAAGATTGCAGAGAGGACTTCGTGGGTTCATATCACCCACTGTAAAAAACTTAAGACTTTTCCTTCTACCATTGATTTTGGTCAGACTCCACCGGACCCCTGAACGCAAAGTCTGACTACAAAGGCAGGATGGCCATGTTCAACTGGTACTTCAACTGTTACATGATGATGATTTTGGTGGTGAAAGTAAATATGTCCATACGAGAAGGAACAGTTGTGAGAGAAAAAGGAATGGTGGTGCTGCAGGCGTAAACAGGTGTTACTACTGTGTTCAAGGTAAAACTTTGTGAAGGAATTTTGGACTGTGCTAAATGGAACAATGATAATTTCTTGACTCGTGCAAAATATTTGTGCAATAGAGACTGTGCATCCTGGTCAAATGTTTGGTGGTCAACAGATGTGAATGGATGGGAAACAAGTGGTGCAGTGATACCGGAGAAAGATAAAAGCAGGCAACAAAGAATAAAAATTGCGCATTTCCAAGGTACTGAAGTAATTACTATAACCATCGTGTCACCACAAGAAACGACACAACGGTGATTCAGGAACTTATGGAATCGGAGTGTCCCTTCCAACTAGAACTGATCCGTTGGGGACCCTCCAACTTAAAGTGTAAAGCCTTAAAAATACAACAAGTAAAGCAGATTTTGCCTTCACGGAGGAAGAACAGTTGTTACTCGAGACGGGATTCGTACACCATAATGAATGGTTATCTTGGGTTAGATATACTACCCGAGAAGTACATTGTGAAAACTGTGTTTCTTGTGCTGAAGGTAAACAGCAATTAGCGACAGTCCCATTGATGCAAGCTGAAGGTAACCTAACGTGTCTGTTGAAATTGTTCTTCAACAAAACCGAAGATAAATGCAAAAATGAAACTCAGCGTTTTCCAGTCATAAGCAAAGTTGAGAAACTGCCTGCAGCGATTCCCTATCCAGGTTCGTGTATGTGCATTTTCAGAGATGGCACAGGAAAAAATTATGGCAATATGGGACAGAATTATTGCAACATTACTGTGAATGGCAATGGAAATCCATTTCTGGAGAACCAAACTCATAGTTTAGCAGACGTTTGGTGGCTATGTGGAGACAACAAACTCAGATCAAGGCTTACGATTCCCTGGAAGGGAACTTGTGAACTTGCAAAGTTAATTCTGCCATTCTACATTTTCCCAGTTCCAGCAAGCAATTTCGTAAGAGAACCTGAAATAAAGCCAAGGTGGTTGAATAAGAGAAAAAGAGAGGCACCGAAGCAATCCTTCGACAGTGGTGTCTATATCGATATCACTGGCCTACCAAGAGGCATACCTGATGAATACAAAGCGATAAATCAAATAGTGGCTGGTTTTGCATCCATCTTTGTCTGGATTCAACCCAATAAGAATGTGGACTGGATCAACTACATTTACTATAACCAGCAGCGTTTTATGAACTATACAAAAGATGCATTAAAAGGTATTGCTGAACAACTGGAGGCCACTTCGCAGGTGGCATGGCAGAATCGAATTGTGGTGGATATGCTCGTGGCCAAAGAAGGAGGAGTTTGCAAGATGTTTGGGACTTTCTGTTGTACGTACATCCAAAACAACACTGCACCTGATGGAAGCATCACTCGAGCTTTGAAACGTTTGGAAATGTTATCCGAAGAATTGGCAGAGAACTCTGGGGTAAATAATCCCTTTACAGACTTTCTACAAGCGTGGTTTGGAAAATGGAGTAATCTCATCAGCAGTTTCCTGGTGTCTGTCGGAGTTGCTGTGGCTATCGTGGTGGTATGTGGTTGCTGTTGCATACCCTGTATCAGAGGTCTTCTACAAAGACTGGTTGATACTGCTGTTACGAAGACGATGTACCAGCAGTTGCAACAGACTGGTGAAAGTGAATACATTGAAATGTGACTTTTTGCAAATGTTTTTTGAAGTTTAAAAGTTTGTCTTGCCTATGAAGTAATGTATGCAAAGAAAAGCTTAAGTTTTTACCATATATTGCTGAAATAAAAAGACAAAAGTGTTTTGAGGGGGGAAATGTTAAGGGAAAAGTTTTAAAATATACTGTTATTTGTCTCTTTCTCCCATCTAGCAAAATGAATATGCTATTTGCTGAAGTTTTGGTAAGAAAAGGTCATTGAACCATGTTTATTAAAGATGGGCTTTATCTATGATAGATGTAGTTTGCTTATGAACTTGAATAACATCTGTTTTCTATACTTCTGAATAAAGAAAGCTAATTGCAGTTAAATGAAAGCTTGGTAAAAGGACGCACGGCTGAGTAAGAGTTAATTTACTGAGGCAGGCTGTGTGTCCTGGAAAATTCCAGCCGCCACTGTTGAACTAAGTATTCTGTACCCTTTTGAACATTCTGTACTAACTGTGGTTTTGAGGTAAACATTCTACACTAGCTGTGGTTTTGAGGTAAAACATTCTTTTCTGAGGTAATTTGTGATAAACATGTTTATCCTAGATGTTTTTCATAGCCAACTGTCAACTGTTAGAAATGTAACAAAAGCTATTTTGGCTAGTAACAGGAAAGCATAAAAGTTGATGTCAGTAAACAAGCTGATCAGATTGAGATCATCTTGGCCAACATGCTGCTGTAATCTGGTTAGCAGTTAATAAAGGAAATTTTCATCACCTGAGGCAGATGTGACTCACTTGAATTTTTTCTTCTGACATTGTAATACTTCGATGTTCTAATATAGACCCAGTGACTGCATATTATTATTATTATTTTAGCTGCAATGTTTATTGTAAAACAAATAGCAGATGGCAAGAAAGACATTCAGCACTAAAAAGACCAAAATAAGAACTGCTGAAATTTTAGCAATATATAGATGCAGTAATGTAAGGTATCACCAAAAGGTCAGGGTTGACTCCAGTTCATTTTGCTTTCTCAAACATATTTTTCTAATAACTTAGTTATCTGCATATTGGTCTTAGACAGATCCTGATCATCTGTTTGCCAACTGAGATTTAATGTATTTTATAATAAAAAAGCATACACTAGATTGAACAATCATTGTAAAACTGTTTCTTCACATACATGCATTTTTCTTTCAATGAATGAATATTTAACATTTTTTAAGCTTAAAGTTAGTATTTTCTGATAGGAAGTGTATGTCAGGGGTACCATCATCAAGTTGTTTAATGCACCAAAAGGAATCATTAACCTATTTATTACTGACCATTCTCAAGAAGTTTGTTCCAAAATTTTAGACTCCGTTTGGATGGTTTTGATCCTTTTTAATAAAAGGCTACATCACAAAAATGACTTTCTACATTGTAAAAAAAAAAAAAACTTTCAGAGAATAACACCAGGAAACGTACATGGAAAGCATCCCTAGGTTTTACTCAGAACTTTGGAGGTAAAGCAGCAAATTTATCTTGAATTTTAATAAAAAAAAATTTGTATGAGTCAACTAAATTAATCTAAATGTCATATTTAAACAAGAATAAATAGGGCCTGATTTAGAAAACTTTTCTGCATCATAGTAAGTGAATTCACCTAAACAAGCAGTGATGTGCAGGGTGTGTATGATTCAGAAAACCTTCTGACAAGGCATGGCCAACTAAGAAAAAACAGGGTTGTCTGTGCTACATGGTAATGACTGTATAATGGACTGCTAATTATGCTAATAAAGAAAAAAATAGTAGTGGAGCAATTTATAAAGGTTTAAATGCTGTCCCACAGAGTTGCACCTGCTATCAAGAAGTGCACTGGATCTACCAACATCCCAGGTTAAAGTCTGTGCTCTAGAGCTTTTTCATTAGCTAGGTGCATCTCTCTGCTTGTCATCGTGCAGGTTCACCTGTCAGGTCTTGAGGAGTATGCTAATTAAGGCTCACCGTATTACTGCTATTATTGTTTCTGAACCACTCAATTTGTGTGATGAGCAAACCTGATAAAAACCATGATGTTTACTACATGATGCTCTGCACATGTCCAAGCCTCTGTAGTCAGATGCACAAATGCACGGGAAGTCCTTAATTATAGGGGTAAGGGAATTGTCATGCTATTTTCACCCACCTGAACATGTTGTTGTTGTTGTGCATACATTCTCAGCAGGAAACAGAGAGATGGAGGGCTGCCCTGCTTTACACCTTAAAGTGTCATTAGAAGAAGAATAATACAGTGCCTATATGTTACTCTTCTGCCATCCATTACACAGATTAGATTTCCTTCGGTGCCTGCCATTTTGTAAAGTAACGGATGTATGACAACTGTTTCGGGCATCAATTGTCTGGCATTTTTCCTGTTGTCTTTGAAGGAAATGAGACACTCATGGCCAGAGAAAGTAAGGACAGTCCTCTGTTTAGAGAACAGAAGTGGTGTGAGGAGAGAGCAATGGGGTAAGTATGTCTGCATAGTGACAGTTGTAGCCATTAAAAATTGGGTCTGTGAACTCTTTGACATTTAAATGTGAGTTATTTTATATAATTACTTAAATATCTATGTTATAATTCATAAAATATGTCAATTATAATGATTTTAAATGATGCAGTTTCTTGTAGTAAGTAAATGTCTTATTTTAGAAGGCATAGAAAATGAAACATTTATTCAAGTGTTTTTGAAAATCTACCTGACTGCAGCATACTAATCTGTGTTCAAAACTTATGTTCCAAACATATACATTACTATAACTCATTTAATTCATCTGATTGACAAGCATAAATAACTTTATAACTCTATTCTGGAAGAAATTGTCTTGTGATATGTTTTAAAGCAGTAGTATAGACATACAAAATGCAGATTTTTTTTTTTTTTTTTTTACAATAATGCAAGTGTTTCTGAGAATTTGCATAACTATGCAGTATGATTTATAACAACTTCTATAAATGTAATATTTTATTCTATTGACAATAATGAGTATGAGTAAAATGCTTATATACAAGCAATTCAAGGTTTTTTTTCTGGAAGCTGTAGACTGCATTTACATGACAGAAAATAGATGCATCTTAATATATGTAATGTCTGAACCATATTAGCCAAAGTTTTTCATTTAAATGAATGTTAGAACTTATTTTTACATACTTTCTCTCTCTTTCTTTCACTCTCTCTCCCTCTTTCACGTCTTTTATTTCTCTCTCTCCTCTTGGTTCCTAATATCAAGTTTATTTGAATGCTATTTGAATACAAGTGTATTATATTACATAGATGTATATAGTAGTATGAATAGTTTTTTAAAAAAAGTTTATTTTAGTTTATATGATGCTGTTTTATCAAATGTGTAGTCTTGTCTTGCTAGATAATTGAATTGAAAGCTGTTAATTTAAGTTAAATATAACCAGTATTAAATTGATAAGGTGGTAGCTGAGGTACTGCTGCTTAGGGTAGGGGGTTAACTTGAGTGGTAAATACTACTCTAAGTTGGAGTTTTAACTCCAGGCTGGATGCAAGGTTTAATCCTTACATTATTTTCACTTGTTCATTGTTATATGTATATAGTTTTGACATCCACAATATATTTTGTACACTCATTGTCACTACAAACAAAATTGAATCCTATACAAAATCCCATAAGAGATTCAATAAATACAGCTATATTTAAAGGTACACCTAAAGGAGGAGATGTAACATTACTTTTGTTGTTATTTGTTATTTTGATCATAAGATTCTTAAGTTTTAAAAATGCCAAATGACATCTTTAAAAGGAATTTCTTTAAACATTAATGGATTGAATAATCCATGTAAAAGGGCAAGCCTAATAAGATACATTAATTTACATAAGGCCAACTTAGTCTTCCTGCAAGAAACACATCTCTTGAAAAAAGATATTGATAAACTAGCCACAAACAAATATACAGTATTGGTTAGTTCAGAGCACACTCAGAAAAAAAGAGGAGTGGCTATTTTATGGAATAAAAGTATGCCTATTCCTAAAACCATTAAGTCTTATCAGGATGACAAAGGAATGTTTTGTATGGTTACAATACAAATTAATGGGAAGACTTAAACTTTAATTAATGTATATTGGATACCTGGAATTGGTATTAATACAGTGAAACATCATCTTGAAAAGATTATATCATTCTCTATAGGAGATATTATTTTAGCTGGTGACTTTAATTGTATACTACATGAAAGTGATACTACCACTATAGGAAAAAGAAGAATTACATCTAATGCAAAACATTTAAATGATTTTGCTAATTCTTATCATTTGAATGATATTAATAATCAGATAGATTCAAAATCATTACCATACACCTTTTTTTCTAACAGATACAAAACTTATTCAAAAATAGATAGGGTCTTTATTTCTAACCAGATGGTAACAGATTTAATTAATTCCAAAATCATTTCATGTCCTATAACTGATCATAATTCAATTGTTTTTGAATTCATGATAAAAAATACTCATAATGTTCAGATCAAAAGGATACCGGCATACTTAACTCAACTAAAAGACTATAAAGAATATATACTTTCAGAAGTACAACATTTTCTAGACATAAATAATACTCCTGAAGTCTCCATTGTCTATGTTTGGGATGCCTTAAAATCATATCTATATGGACAAAGTATAAGATGGTATAATAATAAAAGGAAATCTTGGGATAAGGAATTGTTAGATATTCAAAGTAAATTAGACTCTTATAAACATAATAATAAAGAAAATATTATGGATAAGAAAGTCATTGAAGAAATAAACAAACTAAATGACAAATACAAAGAAATTTTAACTCAAAGTTAAAATAACTCTAGAGAAATACAAGTTTTTGTCTTACTCAATAAGCCCCAAATACTTACATAGACTTAAAAATAAAACAAAAAGGTTGAATAAACAAAACCATATCAAAGAAATCTTTTCTCTAAGGAAAAAGAAAAATGTTTCTAGTCTACCAGAAATATTAGATGAATTTAGAAATCACTTTCACAATATTAACAATAATAACATTAACATGGAACCTAAAGATAAAATAAAGGAGTTTATAACCACAAACATAAATAAAAAGCTTAATAAACAACAGATTAAACTATTGGACAAAAGTATTTTATATACAGAGGTTATTACACAAATAAATAAGCTTAAACCAAACAAAGCACCGGGTAATGATGGTATTATACCAGAGATATATAAAATCCTTTCTAAAAGTACATATTCATTAATACATAAGGTTTTTATTTTGGCCCAAACTGAGTTAATAACCCCCCATCTTGGCAATATACATTTATTTCACCAATTTTAAAACCTAATAAAGATCCAAATAGATGTACTTCATATCGGCCCATCTCATTACTTAATGTTGATTATAAAATGTTTATGAGTATTTTTGCTGATAGATTGAAGACAATCATTCCCGGCATTATAGCTATAGATCAGACAGGCTTCATTGTAAATAGAAATACTTTTGATAATATAAGAAGATCTTTAACATTAATTGATTTTGCAAATAGGAAAAAGAAAGATTTAACACTTATTAGTCTTGATATAAGTTCAGCATTTGATTCAGTAAGTTGGGACTATCTGTTTACCTTACTGAAGTCTACAAACTTCTCAGATGCATTTGTAAATCTAATTGAGCATTTATATAAAGGAACGTTGGCTTATATTAAGGTAGGAACATATGTTTCACAAAAAATACCCATTCTTAAAGGTACAAAACAAGGATGTCCACTTTCTCCACTGTTATTCACTTTAGTAATGGAGCCTTGGGCTAATTTGATCAGAAACAGTACTGACATAGAGGGTTTCGAAATAGATGAAAATACAACATCCAAAATTCAACTTTTTGCAGATGATGTTCTAATTACATCAGCAGGATCTAATTCTTCTATGCAGTCTCTGTTTGATAAAATGATGAATTTTAAAAGTATTTCTGGTTTAATATTCAATGAAGAAAAAACTAAAATACTACCTATATATATACACGAAAAAATATTCTCATTAGTGATTTTACAAAATATGTACCCAATTCAGGTCAGATAACTTATTTAGGTATAATACTATCTAAAGATATTAAATCTATTATATATAATAATTATAATACCTCTTTTCATAATATACATAATCTTTTTAATACCTGGAATAATATGTTTTTTACTATGGAGGAGAGACTTACAATTATTAAAATGATAATATTCCCCAAGATTTTATACTTAATACAATCAATAATACTTCCTCCTACAAAAATAATTATCAATAAACTGAATACACTAATGTTAAATTTCCTATGGGCACCTAATAGACCTAGGATTGCATTAAAGAAACATACTAATAGCTGGTCTCAAGGGGGTATTTCTTTTCCAGACTTTAATTTATATACTATCTCTTCTATTGTAAAAGTTATTACTTTATTAATAGATCAGTCATATGTCATAAAATGGAAAGATTATTGGGAGCTAATTAGTATGCACTTCATGAAAATCTCCTTAACACATAAAAATATGATTGTAAATAACTCCATGTTATGGTTACTAAAGGAATTTTGTACTTCACCTATTTCACCTAAACATATGGTTTGTTACCCATTAAATATTATTATTAGCTATCGTAACTTTATATTCATGCACCCTAAGTATAGGGAATGGAATTTTATTATATTTCCTATAATGTATACTCAGGGTATGCATTTGTTATCTACTTCTGAAGGAACTCATTTAGCTATAGATAATGATCTAAAGTACTGGTATCAGTTGATATCTGATAATAAAGTTAAACATCTAGATTTCTTAAAACAAGAATTTGATCTAAGAGAAACTTGCTGGTTAGAGGTTCAGACCTTTAGACAACATCTCATTGATAGAATAGATCTAATGTCTATAACAGTTAAAGAATCTATTCCAACACTGATTGATTACTTGATATTAAATTTACAACATAAAGTTTCTGATAAAGGTAAACTTTCATACATACATAAAATTATCAGACAAGAAACTTTTTACAGTGTAGATACATACTGGAATTATTTCACTTCTATTAATGGGGACCCACCAAATCAACAAGATAAACAATATATATTGGAATCTGCCTATAGAACTACGTCTTCCATTGTCTGGAGACTTTATACATGGAAATTTTTACATAGATATTTTTATACACCTTTGATGATGAGTAAAATAAATAATAAAGATAATCTATGTAAGAGATGTAATGTAGAAATTAATGCTGACTGGGCTCATATGTTTTATGACTGTATAAAATTGAAAGAATACTGGAAATCAGTTAATGAATTTTTGCAGGCTCTTTTTACAGACAATTTCATTATTTCTAAATCTCTTATATTATTCAACACACCTGTACCTCAAAGTGTTAAAAAGGTTAAGCTTCCCTTGTTATGGTCTATTTTAGCAGTGGCTAGGAAAATAATAACCAGAAATTGGATTTCAGATACACCTCCTTCGTTCAATGAATTTTAAAATGTTATGAATATAGTGTGCCATATGGAAATAAACACAATTAGGTCAAGAACAACTAGAAAAACATCTTATTATATTGTATGGGATAATTTACAAAATTTGTTAAAAAAATCCTAATTTCAATAGCATGGTATTTTAGTTTAATTAATTGATCTGATTGTAGTGGATGTCTTTGTAAATACTTTAGTTGTTTTGTTGAATGTTATAATCATATCTATTTTTAATTACTTGTATAAAATTGTTATGATATTTCTCTTGTATGTTAAAACAATAAACCTGTTTTAAAAAAAAAAAAAATTGGGTCTGTATAATGTTAATACAACAGTACCATTTCTAGCAGTATCAGCATACCCGTGTGGAATTAGCATGACTGTGCAATGTTAGAAGTGTACTTCTGCATGCCCCTTCCTGTATAGGTAGACAAGTGGTTTGTCATGTTTAGTCTACATGCACAGAGAATGTTATGATGACTGTGGGTTCAAGATCCCCCCTAAAAAAAATGTTTTATTGCCATGGCAGAGAATATGTGTTTTCCCAGTAATATCAACACACAACTGCAAGGTCCATATATTTAATATCCACAGTTATCTGTTGGTTGGGCATTTGGCAAGACACAGTACATGTATTTGTCTCTTGTCTGTCACTTGAGCTTGACATTTTATGGTGCGATTGGCATGTTTCTTATGTATGTGTGCTTTTACTGTTGCATTATGGTCCAAACTGAAAGAGCACGACTGACTGACCACAAGCATATATGTGTTGTCCTGATAAGTAACTCCTGCATTAAATAGACTGTTATGGCAGACTGCATGTGAGGATGACTTCTGGCTTAGCACCCTCTAACTCTCCCCAGATGTAATGCTCAGACTAACAGTTTGATAACATACTTGTGGAAATCGTACTATTTAAAATCCTATTTCACTTCACTTTATGAGTATCGGCCTAGCTACAAATGCACTTTCATTGCTCTTGTATGTCTCCTCCCCCACCTTCTTTGTTGCTATCCTTTCTATTTCATCTTTTTAATTCTTTTTTTCCTCCATTTCTCTTACTGTTATTTGCAACACAGCAAACTGCAACAATGACACTTGCAAAGCCTTTCACTCATGTACAGGTAGCAGCTGCAGAAATGCCACCACCAAAGGCAAACAGCACATCTGGGCCCCAACCTGAAACTGTTGCCTCCACAGCTTCTGCCCTATCAGTACCACCTATGTGAGGTAGCCCTGTCCTGGAATATGGTACACTGGTACCCACCGATAGTTCAAGTGAAGATGACAACTTTGTTACAGGTCAGTAGCTGGCAGAGCTTGTGGGGGAGATAATAAGCAGAAGTTTGGATGTCTGCATAGATTCTATGGGGGCCATATTCTGGCAATGTATTGAGTCACGTCCCTGCCCAGTGCTGTCTTCAACTTCTGAGGCAGAATCCAGTTGTAATGGCTCCCATAGTGATGAGTAATCTCCCACTAGTTTTAGCTGGTAAAAAATGCATCTTTGAACACCCATTGCTGTCCTCAAACCCAGAGTCCCCTTCCTTTTGTGACTATGCCCACCCCAGTCTGTTGTCCAATCCCCACTCATCATTGACTTCCCACTGATTATCTGACATCTCCTTCAATACTGTGTTCTCCCTCCCTCATTGTATTACCCCACACCATATCAATCATGTATGTCTGTCCCTGCAACCTACCACCTCTTACCTACATCTTTCTTCCTAGACTTCCTTCCCCAACTTTCCTTTCTTAACAAAAAAGTAAGTAAGTAAATAAACAAGAAAACACTGTAAAGTGCCAAAACTGTAGGAGAAACAGTCTGAGGCAATGTCAAAGGCTTTATTCAAAACTCCACAGAAAACTCAGTAGTACACATAACATGAACGCCATTAACCAAACTGGGTTTTCGTCTCAATAAAGTGACTTCATCAGATAACCAGTAAATCCATCATTAAACTTTTAAATACTCATTAAATACAAAACAACCAATCACATACAATCATCAATTAAACCATTACTTAAAAAAAAGTACCTAAACTTTTCATTCATTAAAATACATAATACTATATTATAAGTGACAAAATTTTATTCAAAATTAAGCAATCTAAAAATATGAAAATGTAGATTTACCTAAACACCTTAAATTAACATGTATCCACTCTGCAGATGCGCTACATTTCTCTGATATATGTCTTTTTAATGACTCCTTGCAGTCTGACAGCTTCAGTGGCTCCTCTTGCATTCCACTGTTATGGTGAATATGATTAGGGAAGGCTGTTCCCTTACATCTTTTTTTTTTCTTGCTACCAGTCTGCAGATGTGCTACATTTCACTGGTATACATCTTTTATTGCCCCTTGCAGACAACTTCAGTGGCTCCATTTGCTGAGGCAATATTATGGGGAATATCAGTATGAAAAACACGGGTTAAAATCCATTGATGTCTGTCTTTCTTCTTCACCCATCCCCATTCTGCTCAACCCTTATTTCCTCTCTCTGTGTTATACACTCTACTTCCTTCCTGTTTTTGTCTCTGTCCTTTACCCTTTTCTGCTTTATCTGTTTGAAATATACATCAACACACTACACATACACAAAAAGGCTATATAAAAAAAAAAATCTTTCTATGATTATGTGTTGCTCTAAATTTGCAGGGAGCAAAGTTAATGTTCATACATAAACTAAGAGGAATAGCACTTCCTAACTCAGATACAAGCTGATCATTGACACAAATTACCATGCAAATATGAATAAGCTAAACCTAATGTGCAACTTCCCAATTCTAGTTATGAAAACAAAAAAAAAACAGAGCCAAAACACATTTCGACAATCACTTTGACAAACAATAAAAGTCAGTTTTAATACGTTTGAGTACTTTCATCCAGTTTATAGCATACAGTTTTTCAGAAAAAAAGAAACATAAAAGTGCTACAAATTTAAATGCCCTCCAAATATATCACATGCCCACCTACAGCCAATCAAAAAATCACACCTAATAGCTCTCCCATTCATAAATTACTGCAACACAAGTTGCAACCATATGAAAACTGTTATAAAATATTCTTATGATTAAAAAATGACATCACTTAAATCACACTTCATATGAACGAAGTTTTAAAATACTGCTAATCAAAATATTCTCATTTAGACCTGGAACATTATAGGCATTCAATTTAATTTGCCACTTTAGTCCTTTTTGTCCAAGCAATACTTTCTAAGGTCCCTCTCTAGGATTTTCTTTAACCACATCAATGCCCATGAATAAGAACTTATGCCCAGGGAACTTCAAGACATGTTTAGTTAATGAATTGTTAGTGTTCTGTTTTCTGATATCCAACAAATGTTCATATGCCCATTCACAAAGCTTCTTTTGGGTCTTTCCTACATAAAAACAGGGGCATTCTTGGCATGAAGCTAAATATACAATGCTATGCATATTACAATCACAATAAAAATGAACTCAACTTCATTTTATTAACAGTAATCATATGCCCTACCAAGATATGCTTAGACTGTTTACAGAACCTACACCTATAAGTCCCAACCCTTTTATGGGTAGGGGTCACTGTCGATCTGTTGGCATGCTCTAAATAATTCTTGATAGTTTTCTCTCTTATGCACTGTGGGCTCTTCCCCAAGATTTCCATATAGCCATCAAAACAGGAGAAAAGATTTCAATTTTTCCTTAAAATTTTATTGATATACTCATATATACCATTGTATGTCATTACAAATGGAAATGAGAAATCTTTTCAACTTTAGATGTCTTTGTTATCAGAAACATTTCTGCTCCTGTGTCTGTCCTAAGCAGTGGTCCAAGACTGCCTTCACGTCTTTTGACATCAACCTCCTCCTTCACCTTTTATATTAGTGTACTGGGCTAACCTCAGGCTCTGAACATGTCAGCTAGAAGCAAAGCTTCCTTCTGGTACACATAATCTTCAGATACTAGATACTAATCTAGTAAGTCATGCATGCTGCCCTTTAATAATGGCTTTTTTCTGATCCAGGATGACTACTATTAAAATGAAGAATACTGTTACAATATGTTGGTTTCCTATAGATGTTACTATTAAATTTACCATCAACCATATCCTTGGAAACTTGAACATCCAAATAATTTATGTTAAATGCATTAAAAGAAAAATTGAATCTTAAAAAAGATGTTGTGTTATTTAGATACTCAATAAAAAGATCAAACTCAGCTGACATGTGTTTCCAAATAATAAACACATCATCCAAAAAGCGTTGATATAACTCCCAGGGAAATGGGCCCTTTATCCCAAAAATAAGCTTTTTTTCCCAATAGGCCATAATGATGTTAGCAAAAAATGGGGGCACGTGCTGCCCCCATTGCTACATCTTTATTTTGTAAAAAATACTGCCCATCAAGGTAACAGGTAATTATTTTTTCAAAACCAATTCCATTAAAGTAACCAATAAATTAACCTTGCTATCTTGAAATCAGTAAACTCTGACAAAAATTCATGGAACCAGAGTAACCCTAGTTCATGTGGGATAATATTAAATAAGTTCATGACATCAACTGTGGCAAATGAAAAATCTTCTATATATACCACTTCCCTAAGTTTCAAAAGAAAGTCCCATGAGTATTTACATATATATATATATATATATATATATATATATAGGGAAAACCATCCAAGACATTTTTTTATGTAATGTCAATGTATTCAGCTAGTGGGTTCATCTTAGATCTAGACACATTCACTATAGTCCTCACTGGGGGATTTTTAAAATCTTTATGTATCTTTGGGAGCCCAAATATCGAAGGTACTTCAGGGTATTCACAATGTAAAAACAGCCATTCATCATAACGGATTTGTTCCTGATCCAAAATATCTTGTAATAGCAGATCAATTTTAGATTATGAAATGTGTATACAATTCAAAGATGTTTCTTCATTGAAGTAAGTGTCAAATACAAATTCATGCATCCTGTTCATGTAAACTTCATAATCCATAACAACAACCCCACCCCTCTTATCGGGTTTCATAACCCTAATAGATTTGTTGTTGCACAACTTTTTCAATATTACAAATTCCGTCACTGTAAGACTAAAGTTTACATTGGTCATTTTATTCTGCCACGGGGTGCGAATATCAAACTTACAAAGCCTTTCAAAAACCAACAAAGAAAAAGCCGGGGGGGGGGGGTTGAAGCTACTACTCCTTTTCAAAACACTGAAGTTCCACTCCATACATTTATTATTAAACCAATGTTTCAAGTTCAGCCATCTCAAATACATTTTTAAATTAATAATTAATTGTTCAATAGAAGGTTTTCTCTCAGAAACAAAGTTGAGACCTTTATTCAACAAGTCTGCATATTCATGGCCAGAAATGGTATTTGTAAAGTTAAAAATGAAATCACCCTTTGTGTTACACATGGCCAATGGCCCATTATCTACAGTTAAATCCTGATCATTGGGCCAGACTCAGAAATAATACCACAATTGTCTAAACAGTCATCAAATGTTTTAAAAGTAAATGAGTCCTCTGATTTATCTTCAACTAAGCAACTGGTATCCGTTTCCACTGAAAAAAATGGACCAACTCACCTCCATGCTTTCTAAAACGTCATTTTCCTCTTGCCCTTGTGTCAGACTGTAGTGGAATCTGTCCTTTGATAATTCTGCTGAAAATGTCACTGGCCACCCCTGTTTTTTAACCAATACCGAACGCCTCACTGTATTGTGGTCTAAATGGGTCCGGGCTGTTTCAGAATCATCCATCTGGGGCGTGATGTTGTGCTCATTGTCATTCAACAAGTGTTTAACCAATGATTTTGTTTTAGGGTAAGAAATCCCATTTGAATATTCCAAATTATCACGGCTGAATTTCTTCTTCGTGGCTATAATGCTGGAAGTGACTTTATCGATATTCACAAAAACACAACGGTACCAGTCACTATGCTGTTCTAATAATAAATCGTTAGTAATGACTCAATCCAAGTTCGTAACTTCATGTATTAAAGAGTCAATGGCCCACTGATTGTGCTTAATAAGAAGTTCTAACAACTCACAACCCTGCCAGTCATATAAATCAATAAGTTCTTTGTATAGTTGGTAATTGTTGTCAACGCCATTGGGAAATTTCCATTGCCTAAGCCCCTTAGGTATCCTTTTTACTTTAATACTCTCCAAAAAATAACTATTTTCAATTTGCTTTGATCTCGTAAGTGTCAATGGTTTGTTGTAAGGTACCATGATTGTAATGTTCACCCTGGTTGATATGAACAGACTGATTCAACCAGGAATTAAAATTGAAATTAGTCATATCAGGTCGATTAGGCTCACCAGAGAAGTTCAAACTTGGGAACAGCCTAGGGAAAGTTGATTCTTCTTGCCCTAGTGTTTGTCCCAGTAGTATGGAGGATGCCTGTGAAATATCCATATCTGTGCCGTTTCGTAAAACCATGATGTCAACTCGTTGAGTTAACTCTTGCAGTAAATGGGTGAGCAAGCCAATGCTGTTGTTTAAACTATCCATTGTTTGAGGAGCCTGGACACCGTTTCCATTTTCCACAACTGATAAGAACATAACAAACACCAAACTAGGAAGCGATAATACACAACTTCCCAATTCTAGTTATGAAAACAAAAAATACAGAGTCAAAACAGACTTCAGCAAACACTTCGACAAACAATAAAAGTCAGTTTTAATAAGTTCCAGTGCTTTCATCCAGTTTATAGTATAGACTTCTTCAGAAACAAAAACATAAAAGTACTACAAATTTAAATACCTTCCAAATCTGTCACGTGCTCACCAACAGCCAATCAAAAAATCACAACTAATATTTCTTTCTTTCTTTCTTTCTTTCTTTCTTTCTTTCTTTCTTTCTTTCTTTCTTTCTTTCTTTCTTTCTTTCCAGTTTGTTGACCGGGAAAGTCCATTGGGCCCAGTGTGCCCATGTTCAGTGGAGGCCCGGGGAGAAAAGCTCCAACAAGCAAAATGCAGTAAAGTTTTATGATACAAGTAAAAAGTAAAATGCTAGATACAAATACACAACATATGCTTAATACAAATACTAGATTATTTACAGTAAAGAGAGGTATATTTACAATCTAGACATAGGAAAAACATTTTTGATTATAGCTCTCCCATTCATAAATTATTGCAACACAAGTTGCAACCATATGAAAACTGTTATAAAATATTCTTATGATTAAAAAATGGCATCGCTTAAATCACACTTCATATGAACAAAGTTTTAAAATACTGCTAATCGAAACATTCTCATTTAGACCTGGAAAATGATAGGCATTCAAGTTATACACCCTTCTCTTAATTCCACCTCCCAACCCTTACAACTGACCTACCTATTACTCTGTATACCTAGACATATCTTTGCATTCCCACTCCTTCAATCATACCACACCTCCCCCATCCTCAGTCCCACACTAGAAAACTCATCCTAATCTTCTATCATTCAACATTAGATAGCTATGCCTCTTATATTCACCATCTTTCTTTTTATACTCACTATCTACTTTTCCCTCCTTCTAAGACTATCATCCTTTCACACAAGTCACATACCCCCCACACCATCCCCCTCCACATCAACCCACATACATACCCTCCCCGGTAACTCTGCCATCTGCCCCAGTCTCTATAGGACATATATAATATTACAAAATAAACTCATCACCCTCTCCCAACACAATAACCTTAATTACAACCACAACTTCAAATTCTTCCATTACCAAAAAAAGAAACCCCTACCTACCATCTTCCCTGTTCTCAGTAATTAGTACTCTGTGGTGACATACATCCTAACCCTGGCCCTTCTCCTCCCTGTCATAATTCCCCTAACTGCACAAAATCCCTAAACTTTACCACAATTAATCTCCAGAGCATTAGAAACAAAATGTCCCAATTGCACACACGACTAAATCAACATAAACCAGACTTTACTGCTGTCACTGAAACCTGGCTAAAACCGTGTATCAAAGATTCTGAATTTCTACCCCCAAACTATTCCTGTCTTAGAACTGATAGACTACATAAAAAAGGTGGAGGCATTGCCTTACTATTCCCAAGCACATTTACAGTAATCTCATACTCTAAGCCAATTCCCATTTTTCCACTGCAGAGCTACTTGTTACCTTCCTAAAACGTAATGATTGCAAAAGCCTTTGCATCCTAGTCATATACATCACCCCTGGCAATAATGCTCCTATTCTTGAAGAAATTCTTGCCTGGGCAACCAGCAATATAAAAAATGAAACCATCATCTTAGGTGATGTTAATATTAACTGGCTAGATATTTCTAACAACAGCCCCTCTATCGATATTAACCTTCACACCTACACACAGCTAATCTCTGACATTACTAGACCTAACAATAAGGAAAACAAAGGCTCAGTCTTGGATTGGATCTTAGTATTTGACCCACAAAAAAATCACCTCATCAGGGACTCTCCCAAACAGTATAAGTGATCATTCCCCAGCATTCAAAATACATAAGCCCACCTCCATACCTAACCCACACCAATATCGTTACTCAAGAGATCTATCCCATTTCTCCCCATGTACATTCAATGACATCCTGCAAAACACTAACTGGAGCCCACTAAAAATTCTCCCACTCAATGAAGCTGTGAAATTCTTCAATTCTTCATTTCTTAGAATTCTAAATAGTCTTGTCCCACTGTGGCTAAAAAGAATCAAGGCAAAACATGCAATATGGCTTACAAAATCCACAAAGCAAGTTATGTCTTCTAGGGACAAAGCCTGGAAAGCCTGGCAAGAAAACAAAGCACCATCAAACCTCACTCAATATAAACAACTTCATAATCAAGCAAAACGACTAGTCATCAGAAATAAAAAGAACACTTCCAGGCTATCCAAGACCAACATAGACTAAACCCCAATAATTTCTGGGGAACAATCGACTCCCTTCTCCACTCTAGAACGAACAACAACCCTTGTCCTAACCCAGAAAAAACACCATCTGAGATAGCCACCCTATTTAACACATACTTCATCTACACCATCAAAAAATGTACTACTATCTTCCCACCCATTTCAACTGACCCACCAGGAACTCTGCCTGTACAGTCCCCCTCAAATTCTTTACCTTCTTTCACACTAACTCCTATACTCACCTCCACCATCAAAAAACTTCTTCACAAACTCAAACCCTGTTCCAGTGCCCCATACAACGTACCTGCAGAAAACCTACAACTCTCAGCCTTCTCCATTGCATATCCAATCAGTATCCACCTCAACAGGTCCATTTGTGAATTCTGTATACCGACATCTAGAAAAAAGCATTTATCCTTCCACTTCATAAAGGCAGCAACAACTCTGATATCTCAAACTTCCATCCTATTGCCATTCTCTCACCAACCTCCAAAATACTTGAGAAATATATTCATACTCAGCTCCTCAGTCATTTGTTACAACACAAAATCCTCTCCTCCACTCAAGATGGCTTTAGGCCTGGACATAATGCTAACACTGCCCTCATTTTCTTCCTGGACACAGTAAATAGAGCTCGAGATACAGGCTGCTTGGTCTCAGCACTCTTCCTAGATTTATCAAAGGCATTCAACACTATTTCTCACTCCCTTTTTCTTACTAAACTCTCAAACCTCAGTCTATCTCCTTTTACTCTACAATGGTTTACTGACTATCTCAGTAACAGGCAGCGTCTACTAAATGGCAACACTCTTCCTCCCCTTTTATAACCACAAATACAGGTGTCCCCCAAGGTTCTATATTGGGAACCCTCTTATTCAGCATATTTGTCAACAACTTCCATTCCTCTCTAACCCACAGTACTGTTATCTAATATGCAGATGACTCAACTATCATCTGCTCTTCTAAGTATGCCACTGCACTACAGCATCTCACCCAAGAAGCATGTACTTCCACAGAAACCTGGGTGTCCCAGAACCATCTCGCCCTCAACCCCAATAAAACAAAACTTTTAATATTTACACCCACAAAATCCAGCCCTGTTGATGAGTCACTATTCTCAGTCCACTCCCAAAACAATACCATCATCAAAGTCATCCTTAGCACCAAATTATTAGGTGTCATCATTGATGGCAAATTAACTTTTGACCTACGCATTTATAGCAACATCAAAAAAAATCATCAAAAACTAGGTGCCCTGTATAGGCACAACTATTTTCTTAGCCCCTCTGCAAAAAAAGCTCTTGCGTCATACTTCCTGCTTCCAACACTTATATATGGTGCTCCCATCCTCACCAATCTACAGTCCTCTTTATAAACCAAACTAGAATCTTGTTACAACAAAGTCGCTAAATTTGCGACTAATACAAAATTTTCCACCCATCACTGTTTCTCTCTGCATCAGCTAAATTGTCTAGAATCCTCTCACTATCTCACTTTTCTACAATTAACTACAGCCCATAAAATAATCTTCCAACCAGAAACATACCCTTCCCTCTCCTCCATACTAACCATGTACCATCCTAACTGAGACCTCAGGTCTGAAAATGCTACTGGCCGTAGAGAAACCTAAGCTCTCAGCCGGTCAAATGCTGTACTCCTATACTGTCTCTAAAGCATGGAATGTCACTCAGAACTACTAGCAATCTTGGCTCCTTTAAAAAAATCCCTGAAACGACAGCTATCGTCACATTGGCTATGCTCCTATTCCCCAACACACAATCCCAACTTCTGGCCTCTCTCCCTGGTATTAGGTACCTCTAATATTACTATCACCTCTTTCCCTTCACTCTGCCTACTTACTGCCTTCGTTGTCACTCTAGCCTGACTTTTCCCTCCTTATCCCTTCTATGTCCTCCTATTCTTACATTGTACTTAACATCTCCACCACATTTAACCTACAGACATATTACATTCATGTGTAATTTGAATATATGCCTCTTCACTATTTCTATTTCCCTGCTTGAAATTATTTCTGCACTACTGTTTTATTTTATCGCTCAGTGTAATAGCACTGCTCATTATTCTTTATCACGTGTATAAATGTGCTCTTTGTATGTTACTATTGTGGAGCATTTCTCCCCTGGCCTCCACTGAAAATGGACTCTTTCCAGGTCCAGTGGACTTTCCTGGTTAACAAATGCATTAAATAAATAAATAAATTGCCACTTTAGTTAGTTCTTTTTGTTCAAGCAATACTTTCCAAGGGCCCCCTCTAAAATGTTCTTTAACCACATCAAATCCCATGAATAAGAACTTATGCAGTGATGTATACCGTGCCACTTGGCATAAAGTTTTAATCGTCTGATGGCTGTATGTTGTTTTAACAATGCTCAGTTTTCAATTATCAATAGTGTTCTAACCTTCTTTATATTTTGTTTTAAAGCAGCTATGTCTATGAATGCTTCTGTGGCACGCCTTGCAAATGCACTGCACTAGGAAATATCAGTTAGAAAGGCAGTGGTGCACATGGTGCATATCCTTTTTTTTTTTTTTTTTTTTTTTTTGCTGTCATGGGTCCCATTCCCCTGAAATGTATGTTTCAGAAACCTCTGCTTTGAGTTTTTCCATGGTATTTCTTGCTAATAATCTAGTTCAGAAACTATCAGTGACAAAGGCATGGGTTCAAATACATTCAGGTGTGGTTCTCTTTTCTTGCTATAATGGGTTACATTCCCTTGAAATGCGTTATTTTGACACTTTCCCTTTAAATGATTCTGTGGCACCCTGGCTCAGAGAATATGCATGAGAAAGGGACTAGGTCAAATACATTAAGATGTAGTTCCCTTTTCTTAGTATCATGTATTCCACTGCTCTGAAATAAAACATTCCTATCATCAGGTTATAAATTTTGTCAATAAGTTTGGTGCTTTCTAACCAAATTTATTTATGGATTTGTCTACGATTGTTGAGCTGGGACATTGATAGATCCGCTCATACCCCCATCCATCCTGCTCATTTCTTACTTGTTCACCTGGTGTTCTCCCCTCTGCTTATTTGTTCACCTGGCGTTCTACCATCTGCTTTCTTCACCTTTTTCATATCTGTCCTGTACTCTTACTTTCTTCCTGCAATCTGGTGAAAAATAGAAAGGCGCAACACACACATGCCAACAAAGAGCTTATAAAAAAAAATCCTCCTGTAGTCAGTCATACATTGTGCGATGGTTGGCAGAGAGTGATGTTGATGGCCATATATAACCACAGAGAAAGGTACTCCATGTGCTATGGCAAAATGAAGAAACATTTTTGCTTATGCTAAACAATCACACATATAAGATAAGCACTGCTGCATATAACAGTAAAGTACAGTTAATGTTTTTATTCTTACTTCTATGGTTCAGTGTACTCATGCAGTTATTTTCACAGTGTCAATGCACTGGATGATGGTTTTGAATCCCCCGTGTGGGTTGTATCTTGTTTTGCAGTCTTTGGTTGCAATATGCACATGTGCTACATTTCCCTGATATGTGTTTGTTAAGACTGATTTTACTCTGAAGCTTCAGTTGCTCCCCTTGTCATATCTCATCATAGGTTCATAGAAGGTTACTAGGCTAAAAGCTCTAGAGCCCTTACAAATCTAGCCATATTTATCCCGAGTTGTCCCAATTGTCGGTGGTTAGGTGAGTAAAGTTCACAGAGGTAAGGGTCTATGGTAGTTCATAGGTTCGTACTAGGCTATCAGCCCTAGGGCCTATACCAGCCTAGCCATAACAATTCCCTGGCTATTTCTTCCCACACTATTTACTTCCCTGGACCCCTGTCTAGCAGGGCGACTGACATGATCCCCAGGGTGAATTTCCTTTCTCCCATCCAATCGTCAAGGTTCCTTTTGAAGAGGGCCAAAGAGGCACTCTGCTTGACATGTATGGGCAATCTATTCCAGAGTCTGGGGAGTCTCTGGGTCAGGAACCTATCCCTCCAGCATGTTTTGTTTATTGTGATTACAAGGTTTAGATCCCTGGAGTGTGTGGCTCTGAGGGATTGGGATTTCTTTAAGTGTAGCATGTCCAACAGCTCTGGGTTTGACATGGCCTTGTATGTTAAGCAGAGATTGCCTCTGAATAGACGATATGCAACAGAGTATAGCTGGAGTTTTTTAAGGCGGTCAGTGTAGGGCATCTGCTTTAGGCAGGGGCGGCTTGTCCTATCGGACTGCCAGACTGCAGCCCTCCCACCTACAAAAACAGAAAAAAATATCTGCAAAACAAAAAATTAATTTGAGCTCAGACTGCCTTTATCAGCAGTCCGGATAAGGATTAAGAGGTACCCAGCAATCATTGCTGTGAGATACCAGAAATCTGTGCGGTGACAACCGCACAGAATAAAGGAGCTCCGGACTGCTTCAGCCACAGTCAGAGCCAATGAGGAGGACTGAGCTGCTCTCGCAGGGCGGGATGTCAGTGTGCGACTGCGCGGGCTTCAGGACAAAGGCGGCAGGTAGGTGTTTGGATTGTGGGCTTGCTGGATAGGTGTTTGTTCAGTCGCTGGAGTACCGGGTAGGGTGTTTTGGGCTGGTGTGTGTTTGTTCGGTCGCTGGAGTACTGGGTAGGGTGTTTTGGGCCGGTGTGTGTTTGTTTGGGTTCGGTCGCTGGAGTACCGTGTTGTGTATATATAATCGCACACACACACACATATATATATATATATATATATAAGTACACTCATCGTAGATGATTAGATTTAGTATGGAATATGTATCAGCGTGTTAGTAGATTTATTTAATTAGCATTGTTTAAAATACTTACAGATTTGAGACTAACTGGTTGGGTTAAGTACCTTTTTGAATGGAAATACTATTGGCTAATTTCCGTTCAGTATTTACCAGTTCTTGTTGTAATATTCCATTGAATGTGTTCTCCAGTCGCTCATTTGCTGCATATTTTATTATAGGACATGTAGTTTATCAAAATGGTAGTAAACTAGGCAGAAAATGTAAGTAAGGCCATACGTTACCTGCTGTCAGTCTACATTTCTTTGTAATATAGAATGCAGCTATTCCATCACTGAAAGACTGAATTTTTATCCTTTAAAATTGTTTACGAAATATAATTCTTATTTCCTTGTGTATTGTCAAAACCTTTTACCTGTGACAAAAATGAAAAGAAATCTACTGTGTATTCAGGAAGAATATATATTTACTATAGTTGCATGGGAATTTAAACTCTTGTGTATATGCTAGAATAATGAGTGAGAGAGGATGCTCTGCTTTATTACAGTTTCTAATAACTTCTTTCTCTGTGTTGCTGTCTGATCATTTTGACTTAGAATGAAAATGGAAATAGTTTTGATTATCAATCTCTTCAATTACAGCTACTGTTGAAGGGTATAGTGCTGTGTCTGTGGGAAACAAACTGCAGTCTGTGTTGACTCCCTCAGTTTTCATATCCCATGTGACTGAACAATTCCCTTAACTGGTATAATGCTGCTCATTTGTCTTGTGTGTTTAAGTAAAATAGTTTAAATCATTTTAATTAACATACAGTAGGTATTATGAAGGGAGTAAAAGAACTGAACAAAGCAGCATAATGCCTAGCGGTTCAGATCCTGATGTATAGTTTGTGTGCCAGGCTGCTAATATCAGTCCAATAAGCAGTGAGTTTTAAGTTGTTGAATGGAATCATGAGCCAGTAACCCACACCAAGCCTCCAACCCTCCCACATAAGTATGCTGACATATCCACTGTAATCAGTTCATTCTGTTTCATGTGATCACAGCCAGTGTGATCACTTCACCACATCTTGAGTGACAAGGCTAATGTTTTCCATGATGAGCTGAATTTTTTTAGTGCTTACACTGGGGAACTGTATGTCTGCCAGAAACAGAGAGCTGTTTTTATTATACCCATACTAGGGGGCTTTGTGATGCCACATCACAAAGTTGTATAGACAGTAAAGCAGCCTATCCCTTGAAAGCTGATTACTAGAGATTGACTAAAGTAGTTTATTTATGAGAGAGTGCACATAGCTTGCCAGAATTATGTGCTTTAAGGAGCAATCTTAATTTACCTGGTATTAGCATAGTCCTGTGATGTGACTATGATTTTGTTATTGGGTACTTTAAAATAATGGGAGAGTCAGTGCTATTATATGTAGACATGAGCTGCATTTCTGTAAAAATAAAGGAAGAGGAAAAAAAGCCTGACAGAGAACACTGCATGCTTGCTGGATAGGGCAGGGGGTGGCACTGAAACTTAACTCTAGAAAGATATTGATCCACTGAAGTTGCATAATTACCCTTATAAACAGGAATAGTTTAACAGTAAGTGAAAATGTTCAGGTACAAATAACTTTTAACCTTCACGGATAGTCATATTGTAGAATAGACTGAGCATAGTTGTCAATGAACAGTGTGGGTTTAGACACCTAAATACCTAGTTATGTATTTGATGTAGGGATATGGATTTTCAGGAGTATGGCATTTTAAGTTTTTCATGAGGCAACTCTTTGTTTTATCTACTAAGTTAGTGAACTGAATTTGGAAGTCATCCTCAGTCAGGCATAAAAGAAAAAGTAACATTAGGGTAATATTTTTGAAGCATGTTAAATACATATAACTGAAACAGTTCCTTATTTAACATGCATATATGTCATGAGTTGGACTGCTGTAACTCTGGTATTTAATTTACTTGAAATGTAGGACTTGAATTCCAGCAATCATTTGAAATGCTGGGGATCCCCATGTGCGAGTTCCAAAATACAGAGTGAATAGGTGAAAAAAACAGACTTGTATAGATCAAGTCTGAGATGGTAATTTCTTGGAATATTCTCATTTCTGTACTGTATAGTGATGTCAGAGTAGATATGTATACATTCAAGGTTGTTGGGGGGGGGCTTGCCTCTGCAAAAAAAAAAAAAAAACAAATTTAGAGGCGAAGATTGTTGGTCAAAATGCACTGTTCTCATGCAGTTTTGATTTTTTTCTCTGTTGGCACTTGGCGTTACAAGGATTGACATTTCAGTAGGGATCCATTAACTTCAATCTGACACAATCACTCACTGACAAACATACATGTGTGAGTACACACACACACACACACACACACACACACACACACACACACACACACACACACACACACACACACGCATACACATGACTATGGCAATATCTGGCTCATCTAGTACGTGGTGCTAATCCCTGATCCACTCTCTCAGTACTTCAGCTGAAGAGCAAAGAAAAAAGGCCTCCCCAAGTTTGGCACTCCACAATAGATCAGTAAATCCTTTCCCCACCTCCGCTCAGCTCTGTGAGTATATGATCTGGCTGGCAAAACTCAGGAGCCAGCCAGGTTCCATTTCTGTGTCCCACCCTTTGCTACCTTGATGATGAGAAAAAAAAATACTTCTGACTTTTAAATTTAAGCAAGCCACATACTACAACTTTTAGCACATACCAAGTGATGAAGCTCTTTAGTAGCAATATTGAAATTGATATCTGTACTTGCATTCATAAAAGAGCGTCTCCAGAAAATTGCTAAATGATAGTGTTGTATCTCTAACCATACTAAACTGTAACATAAGCTCTCTTAGTCTGCATACTTTTATGTCAACATTTCTCAACTATAACCCTCTCATTGCATAGCTTACTTAATGCACTAACAATTGATTGGCATGTCCCAATCATACCCCCTGGCACCTTGCACACTAAGCAGTTGCCTCCTTCACCCCACTTTAGCTGGGGTAGTGTATGACTCTTTTATATATGTATTTTTAATGTAGGGAAGCAAAACCTCTGAAATAATCAAGAGGTATATATTTTATTCCATTTTACTGGTGTATTTACATAAATGACTACAGATCTGTACATGTAATCAATTCCAGGGAGGCTCGTACCTCTTTAATAAGTGGAACATATAATCTTGGTATACACTGTTTTTTATATATCATTTGATACGTGTGAAGCATTTTTCTTACTGGATCAGTTAGAGCCAGTCAATAACAATAAAACTGTTAAGTTAAAACAGGAAGTGCAAATTGATTTATAGCTTGAACTTTATTCCTTGATGTCAAGGCTGTTTTCAGTTAGTTTAAGTCTTCTGAAGTATTCCTTACTTTTATTCACATTTTGTCATGTTTTATTGCTAATCCTCCATCAGTTCACAATTTTGTATACATTCCTTCCCCCTCAAGTTCCTCCTCAAGTTCCTTTGTATCACATTCCTGTCCTAGATTGATATTTTCTTGGTAGAAGTTAGATACTGTATCTGTGCCTGAGGTTTTTAACGTAGGAGCCTCTTATTTTTTTCGAATTCTCTAGCAATTACTTCAAAGAAATGTATAGGATATAAAATAGAATGAACTCTTTACTGTTCCTTTCTGTCCATTCAGCATCTTTGTTGTGGTCCACAGGGCTTTTCTACTATTCTTACAAAATGTGTCTATTCTCTTTTTGGTGGTGTTTCTATTCCTTTTCCTTTGTTTTCCAATTCTCAAACTTTTGGGGTCACCAATGAATTGCATATGTTGTACTTTTCCTTTATTCTCACCTGTATATCTTCTAATTTTTTTTGCCTGTGCTGACATCTTTAGTTTATTATTTGCAATAGTGAATGACAGACAGTCTGCATGTCCTCCCTGTGTTTGTGTAGGCTTGCTCTGGTGTCCTCTCATCTTACAAAGACGTGTCTGGAGTGTTTCTTCCTCTGCCCAAAATTGGCATTTGTTTCAAATCAGACTTTCCTGGTTAACACATGTTAAATAAAAATGACAAGCACTGGAATTTCAGACTTCATATTCTTCAGAAAGTACATGGTAACACAAACCTACTATAGCAAGTTTCTAAGTTTATAAGAAGGATATTTGAAATGTGTGACTGTATTCCCCCATTATTGGCTTTGTCCAGGTTTTTTGTGCCAAGGTTGAGAGCTATGGTGATAACTGAACTCACTGAATATGTTTGGGGGCTGTATTCCCACATTACTGGCTTTGTTCAGGTGTTTTGTGCTAAGATGTTGACAGCTATGGTGAGAACTTAATTCACTGAATGTAGCCATTTAAGTTTCAGTCTTCCTCTTTCATAAAATAGTTGATTTGGCATAGTGGTATGTTGTTCTGACTGTTTTGCACAGGGTCCTGGGTTCAATACTTGAAAGTGAAATGTATGGCGGTAACACAGCATTTTATTCTAGCAACTTTCCAACATTATACAAGCAATGTTTAAAATGTGTCCCTGTTTTTGGTCTTTTGCACCCCCCCTAAATTTTTTTTTTCTAGAATACTTGTGCTGCAAAGTTCAGAGATGCAGCTGAGTGTCAAGTAGATTTTACAAGATGCTGAGAGCTGCAGGGGAACAAAAGTTTAGTGATGCTTATCTGCTTGCATTGTTAATAGCACAACAGGTAGTGTACTTGCTTTTGATGCAGAAGGCTGTGGGTTCAACTCCCACAGTAGGTAGATGCATTGCTGATACTGTACTGTATTGTAAAGGGGGTGGATGCTGCAGTCCTTTTTGGTGAAAATACCTAGTAACTCTGAACCTGTTATCAGTTTGTCATCCAGTCCCTATTGCAATATTACTAGCTTATTGTTTTTTTTATTGAAACATAGGCAATTTATTCCTCAAGGGCAACAGACACTTTATTTGTAGATGGAACAATGAAATATTAAGTTGTTTGCCCTCTTCATTAGTCACAGATTTCTTTAATGTGGAATTATTTAGATGACTTTTACTTCAGAGATTATGCATATTTACTGATACTGGTGGACTGTAGAAGTCTGAGTAGACTTTTATGATAGAAATGTTCTTAATTGGGCAGTTTTGTCATTATTGGTGCATGCATTTTTTTTATTTGTTTACTGGAAAAATGTTCTGAATTGGGCAGTTTTGTCATTATTGGTGCATGCATTCCAGTATCATTGTTTACTTGAAAAATGTTCAAAATAAATTTAAAACACCCTCTACAACTGTACTATATTGTACAAGGAATATAATTTAATAAAATCAGAAAGGTGTATCAAAGACCACGTGTATGTTTCATGTGCAAGTGGCCTATGATTTGAAACCAGACCAAAGTTAATCTTTATCTGTCACTGGCAGAGAAGTTTTAATGCTAACTCTGTTTTCATTGTGAGATTGCATTACTTTGTTTAGCAAATGTCTTAGTGTTTGTGCTGTAAAATGCAAAATAAAACTTTCAAATGAAGTCCAAATCATCGTAGAAGTAAAGCAGTATGCACATTAGTGTTTATGGTAAATGGGGTGAAATAGCCAAGTAATGGTTCATTGGAATAGCTGAAGGGGGGAGGCTCCATTCGACCATGATTTTGTGAGGGGGGAAGGGCGACAAACTCAAAGACAGCCCCGGCTGAACTATACCTCTCAACTGTCCAGATTTTCACAGAAATGAATAGATTTTTGCTTCTTATTTTTGGTTTGTTCCTCATTAAATGTGTGGTTTTCTGGCAAATAATTTAGGAATTAAGTTACTAATGACACACTGAGTTTCAGATTTCATAACCTTCAGACCTGTTCTAAAAACTGTCTCAGTTTATACAACAATTTTTTTGTATTGTTTATAAGTATATTTGTCCTTGTCCAGATTTCCTGCATTAACAGGTTTAGAGGTACATGCAAATTGCTTTAAAGAATTAGGCATATCTAAACTTTTCAACTGTCCCCGGTTTTGGCTCAAAATGTTGCTCTTCCCCTAATAATCCCGCTGCAAAATGGCTATTTTGGAAGAAAACATGGAGGGTTTACAATTAAGAAATAACTGTAATAATCAGAGTTATAGATTACTTTGTTTCAGAAATGCATGTAGATTATTTTATTTTGTCAGCTGCTCAAGTTAGCAGTACTAATATTAAAACAATGTCCTTTCTTTGACTGACAGGTTCCCAGCTGTATTGTGTGGCTATTTTATATTTTTGCATTCCATTTTTCATAAAAATTGTTTTTTTTTTTTTTTTTGGCAAATCAGTAGCAAATCATTAAAGACTGAAGTTAGAAAATAATGACAGACATTTGTGTTTCAGATTTCATACCCTTCAAAAATTCATACTTATGCAAGACCTACTACTCCTTTCTAAGTTTATAAGAGCAATATTTAAAATTGTTCTTATTTTTGGGCCTTGTCCCACTTCTATGCATGGCTTTGTCCAGATTTCTTGCTCTGAGGTTGAGAGGTATGACAAATGTGTCAGGGTCATCACAGTCAGCCAGAGACATTTCAAATTGTGACATACTCGTTGCACCCCACTGCCCCATGTAGCGACTCTGGATGTGTCCAAGCAAGGCAAGGAGCAGTTATGCAATGTAAATGTGTCTACCTTGGATGGGGGAATACTCTGCACAAGTACTACTTTTATTCTGTCCTTGATTTTGCAGAATGTTCTGGTTTGTCATATTTTTATACTATTGATTTATGCTTATTACTCAAAGTGCCTGTTGCTCTGTGTTTAAGTAGCAATGCTTTAAAGACCATCAGGTAAGCTTGTCTGAGATTGTAAGATGCAAATAAGCTTTAATAAGCATACTGTTAAAGAATTGCCAACAGGGAAAGCCTTTCTGTTGCCATGCAGAGAATACTTGCATAACTAGATAATGTATAAGCCTTGGGTATTGAAATGCATATGCCAGTATTTGTAATAAAGGACAGGATTACATTATTTTAAGAAGCTCATTACATTTGTTGGAGACTTGCAGTCATCTTTGCAGGCTTTACCTGTAAACTAAACAGAATGCCAATCTATCATATGTGGTCCGTAACCTGAACAGTAATCCTTTAAGCAATGTATCATGAGCTTGTTTCTTGTTTGCTTTCCATTTTTTACTTTGATCATGTTTTCCCCATGAAACAAGTAGGTAGTTGTCAGGCAGCAGGTCTTTCTTGGATAAGAAACATTTTTACAAGTGGGGGTATCACAGCGATTGCTACTTTCAGCGTGTTACTTGGTACTTTAATAAAGCTGAATATAAATTATAATTAGTACTGCAGTGCAAGGAGAAGTGGTTTGAGTTGAGTGCTGCTTGTTTTTCGTATACTTGACTTTGACTGGCATTCCAGTAATGTATTTAAAAAGTAACTTATTTTTTCATGCCTCACAACCTTTTTGTTTCCATCTAGATATTAAGTAAGCTGTCATGCAGCTAATGCACTGAAATATTCTTCTACACTTCACATTGTCTTGACTGGACTTTCATAATGATGGTTTGGCACCCAGGGCAGAGTATTTAAGGTTCCGGTTTTTGTGGTTTTGAGCATAGCCCCTCCCCATTCTAGTTGGCCACACCCCTTCCCATTAGACCCACCCATTCAGCTGTCTCCTGCAGCACCCCTTCGATTTGAACTCACCAGCTGCCACTGGCTTTAGGCCTGTGATTCTTTTAGTGAGGTATTTCTGCAGCCTTTCCAGTTGCTGCAGATGTCTTGAGAGGTACATACCAAATGAGGCATTGTATTCTATAATGGGTTTAATGAGGGATGAGTACAGTGGGACAATGACCTCCTTTTTTCTGGATGAAAAGCCCTTAGTGATGAGGTGTGCCACATAGAAGGATTTCCTGACTGTTGTAACGATATGGTTATCGAAGGTGAGACCACTGTCCACCTGTGTCCCCAAGTCTCTTATCACACTTTCGGTGTTTAGTGTACTGCCACTTATATGGTAATTCACGGATACATGTTTTTTCCCAAAGGGGATAACTATACATTTCTTGCCATTGAGCTTGAGCCCATGGCTCTGGCACCAAGCATCTGTTTTTGTAAGGCCCTTTTGTAGAGTATCCACATCATTTGGGGATTCAATAATGGCTCCCAGTTTGCAGTCATCTGCAAACTTTGTTAGCCAGAGTCCCTTAGTGTTGGCCTGTACTTCAGAGAAGTAGATGCCAAACAAGAGCGGTCCCAGGACTGAACCCTGAGGTACTCCACTTGTCACTTGTCTGGAGCTAGATTTGGAGTCTGCTACTTTTACAGTGTGGGTTCTATCAGTAAGCCAGTTAGCAACCCATTGGGTGACATAGGGATTAATGCCCAGCTTAGTAAGTTTATCTATGATTCCAGAGTGGGGGGTGGTGTCAAAGGCCTTGGCAAGGTCTAGATAGGCTGTGTGGACCACCTTACCATTGTCCATGGCTCTGGAGACTGATTCAAAGAAGTCAATCAGGTTCAGGGGACAAGATCGGCCTTTCACGAACCCAAACTGGGTGGGGTCCAGTGTTTGAAGGTTGCCAATGTCTTTGTTTATAAGTTCCATGATAATACGCTCCATGGCCTTGCAGATAAGGCTCATCAGACTGATGGGACAGTAGTTTTCAGGATCCAAGGTGGATCCCCCCTTATGGAGTGGGATAACTGTAGCTCTGCGCCACTCCGTGGGCATGAAACCTGAGGTGTGACTATGATTAAACATTAGGTGAGGTGCCAGTTCATATTGTAGTTCATGCAGTACACAGCCCAGGATGTCATCTGGTCCCATGGATGCTGTATTCTTAGCTTTGAAGAGTGCATTTTTTACCTGTGTGGCCGTTATTACCGGAATTTGGCAATCTTCCTGTACTGAGATGGGCCATTTAGGGGGTGAGGGGGGTGAAGTTGGCACTGAATTGATCTGCCAGGATATTGGCAATATCCTTGGGATCAGTATATTTAATGCCATTCTGTTTTAGCTCAGAGAAGATCTGAGCACTGCCATTTAGATTCTTGACATAGTTATAGAATGCCTTGTGGTTGTCTTTGGAATCTTTGGCAATTTTATTTTCGTAACTAGCTTTGGAGGATTTTATGAGGGATCTCAGTTTCTTACTCAGGCTGGTAAGGGAGTTTTTTGCATCCTGGGATTTTCCTCTTTTCTGCAACAATTTCTTCCTTTTGTTGTAAAGTTTGTTTATGGCAGGGGACCACCAGACTTGCTTCCTTTTTTGGATGAGAGCATCTTGGTTCTATTTGGGATCGCATAGTTAATACTGACTTCCTCTGTCCAGGATGGATATGGGTGCCACCACAGAAATTTGCAGTCACTCATCTATTGATCACTCATTCCAGAGAAGTGGCAATCTCTGGAAGATGTATCTGTCACTCCAGCATGACTTGTTCATGTCAGAGGCTAAGTTAAGATCCCTGAAGTAAGTGACTCTCATGCAGTTTGATTTACAAATATGTAGCATTTCCATCAGGGCCGGGTCAGAGACTACCCTGAAAGGCAGGCACAGGTCACCCCTTAACAACCTGTAGGAGACAGAATAAAGTGATAGGGATTTCAGTCTTTCTGCGTAAGGCTTGCTTTGTGTAGCCTGTAATTTCTTGGTGAGAAACCTGTGTGGTCTCTCCAGTTGCAGGTGTCTGGTGAGGTACATGCAAAAGGGAGCATTGTACTCAATTACTGGTCTAATGAGGGTCGACTATAATGGAATTATAACACCCTTAGATCTAGATGGGATGCCTATGCTACATAGAAGGATTTTCTTACTACTGTGGATATGTGGTGGTCAAAGTTCAGATTATCATCAACCTGAGTACCCAGATCATGTACCACTGGGTCTACACTTGGAGGAGATGCTGTCTATAATGTAATTAGCAGGGACGTCAGCTTTCCCAAAGAGAACAATAATGCATTTTTTTGCATTTAGCTTTAATCCATGACTTTGATACCAATCATTTTTCTACATTAACCCTGTCTGCCGTATATTAACATTACTGTGGGGCTCAGTGATTGCTCCCAATTTGCAATCATCAGTGAACTTGGCTGCCCACAGGCTGTCCAAGTTTGCTTGGGTTTCTGAGAAATAAATTCCAAACAGTAAGGGGCTCAACATAGAACCCTGTGGTATGACACTTGTGACTGGTCCTTTGCAAGAGGTGAAGTCACCCACTTTGACAGTATGTGTCCTGTTGGTAAGCCAGTTGGCTACCCATCTGGTATTGTAGGGGTTAATTCCCAATTAAGAGAATTTCTCAATTAATTTCCAATTAGGAGAGTTTCTCTGTAAAACCTGAGTGGGCGTTGTGTCAATTGCCTTGACTAGATCAAGACAGGTGGTATGCACTGTTTCCCTCATCCATAGCCTTGGAGACTTTCTTGAAGAAGTCAACCATGTTTAACAGGCATGATCTACCTTTAATGAATCCAAACTGGGTTGGTTGTACAGTTTGGAGATTATCTATGGCCTTGTTAATAAGGTCCATAATGATTCTTTCCATGGCCTTGCAAATGAAGCTAGTCAAGTTTATGGGCCTATAATTCCCAGGGTCAGTTGATGATCCCCCTTTGTCCAAGGTATTACTGTTGCTGTCCTCCATACCACTGGAACATAGCCAGTTTGCAGGCTGTGGTTAAAAAGGCATCCAAGTGGGTCTCCAATGTCATTTCTTAAGTTGTTTAAAAGGCAACCTGAGATTTTGTCTGATTCCATTTATGCCATGTTTTTGGCCTTGGAAAGTGCTGAGATGACCTGCTCTTTTGAGATAATAGGCTGAGAAATGTTGACAGGTATACTTTGGGGGATGACTGGAGGGGACAGGGGTGAAATTTGCTCCATATCTGTCAGCTATCAGGTTGGTTATTACCTCTGGTTGAGTGTGGGTGGTACCATTCACAGCCAGTTCAGTGCACAACTGGGTATTCCTTTTAGATTTCAGATGTAGTTAAAGAATGCCTTGTTATAATCCTTAGTTATGGATGCTATTTTTGCTTAGTAATTGGCTTTGGAGGATTTGGCAAGATCTTTAATTTGTTTGTTTAAGCTAGAAAGGGATTTCTTCCTCTGCTGAGTCATTTTCCTGCTGTTCTTGGGCATTAGCATCTTTCTCTTACTAAATAGTCTGTTTATACTAGGGGTTCACCAGGGTGGTTTGTTTTTTGGCAAGATCTGGTTTTAATCCAGTCAGGTACAGACACTTCTATACAACTGCTTAAGTGGTTATTGGTGTACAGCTCTGCATAGGAGTCCATGTCATCTGCAGTTGAGGGGGCTTTGAAATTAATTTCTTGTACCATCACATAGTAGGAGGTAATTTGCCTTTGAAAAATAGCGTTTTTGAGCTTGATGGGGTATCTGGTCTTATAATTGCATCAAATGAGTTTGATCTATGGTCTGATGTTACAAAGGAGGACATCACACAGGGGAAGTGCAGTGCTCTCCATTGTTAGTGAATACTATGTCTAGGACATTTGAGCATCTTGTGGGTTCACTGATTACCTGTTCCAGAGCACTTACATTGGCAAAGTCCAAGAACCTCTGAGCCAGCTTTTTTGTGGCAGTGTATGTTTCCCAGTTGATGGTAGGATAATTAAAATCACTCATGAGTAAGATGTTGGGTTGCATGGCAAGTGACTCTAGTAAGTCCAGGTATGCAGTATGCTTTTCCTGTTTCATGGTAGGAGACATGTAGCAAGCCATGATGTGGTAGGGGCCTTTGCCTATAGTTAATTGGACATGGAGTAGCTCAAGAGAGTCATACTGTTTGACCAGTCGTGAGGTGTAATTATCCTTAATGAAGATGGAAACACTGCCTCATTTTATTCTTTCATACTCAGATTGTGGTCTGAACATATAGAAGGCATTGTAGCCCTGCATGGCTGGGGTGCTTTCTGAGCGTTTGAACCATGTTTTGGTGACTGGACAGATGTCAACATCTTCCAAAGTGAAGAGTGCTTCCAGGGAGTACAGTTTCTTGTTTAGGCTTCTAGCATTGAGCAGCAGTACTTTGAGCTTATTTAGAGAGGATTTTGTTATGTTGGGAGGTTGGTTATTTTGACACTGCCTAAAAAAAGCACAGTAGGGGTGACTAATTCCTTTCCAATATCCAAAAGCCTAGAGGAGACAGGTTCAGACCATCTCTGGCAATGCAGTGTGGCCTGTCAACCATGTCTTCCCAAGCTGACACATATTGGATCCCCTTGACTGATGCCAGAAGCTAATCCAATTGGTAAAGTCAATTTTTTTTTGTTTGCATTGTGGCATCATCCTTGGAGAAGATAGAATGCTACTCAGTGCTAGGCTCATACCTGCCTGCCTGTGATACATTTTTTGAGAGCTCAATCATGTCTGTCTTCATATAGTCCAGGAAGGTACATCTCAGACCATTAATGCCCACATTGACTATGATGGAGTCATACTGGTAGTTGTGGTGTAGTAGTTAGCATTTTTGCCCCACAGCAAGAGGTTCTCCAGTTTGATTCTTGGCAGGGGCACCTTCTGTATGGAGTCTGCATGTCCTCCCTGCAGTCAAGTGAACTTTAAATACATGCAGGTAGGTGTGTGTGGGTGTGCCTTCTGTGTAGGTTGGGAACTGACTGGCAACTCGACACCATAAAAACTCACTGCCAATCAATAGCAGACTGGTGAGCCACTGTGGTGATCCCTAACTGGGAAAAGCTGAAAGACATACATACATTGTGGCATCATCCTTGGAGAAGGTAGAATGCTGCTCAAGTCTAAACTTAAACTTGCCTGTGACACATAATCTGAGAGCTCAATCATGTCTCTCTTCATATAGTCCAATGAGGTACTTCTCAGTCATTCAACCCCACACGGACTATGATGGAGTCATACCAGTACTTGTGGTTGAGTGACTTGAGTGCTTGAGTGACTTAATAGATCCTGGCACCTGACAGGCAGCTAACTGTAATCCACTCCTTATCCAGCCTTGTGAGGAGAATATCAGTGTGTCTTACAGTGGAGTCGCCTATGACCAGTCCATTAGGTTTTGTGGTGTTATGCATTATGGGATTATTTGCTGAGACTCTGGTGTGGGTGTTTTTATGTGTCATGGTTGTTTTTTTCATTGTTATATGTGTAAGTGGTTTCCTTTTGGGAGGCCTCTGATCTTTAGGTAAGTTACTTGAGAGTACCTCCGCATAGCTGGGTTTATGTGTTGTGCCCTTGTATAGTGAGACAAGTGTGTGTGTGTGTGTGTGTGTGTGTGTGTGTGTGTGTGTGTGTGTGTGTGTGTGTGTGTGTGTGTGTGTGTGTGTGCTGACAACCTGTTTGGCATGCAATTTATTCTTAAGTGAGCGTCTTGCCTCCGATTTTGTAGTGTATCTACATCTTTCACAAAGTATTTGCTTGTTTCAGGAGAAAGTGATTGTCAGTACACATGAGACAATTGCTACATTGCCTCAGGACATCCATGTCTATCCGGCTGGCCAGAGAGAGGATGGGAAACTGCCCATCCATGATAGCAGGCTCTTACTGCATATTCTATTGGGGAAGGGAATGGGTTAATTTGACAGAACTGTACTGGTAGTGCTGAGACTACAAAAGGGACCTATAATTTGTGAAGACCAAGGTTGATCAATAAGGTAACACTGCTCATTGCACAAATCAGTTGCTCTTAGAGCAGCAGAAAAGCTTGGAAGTGTTTCACTGACAGCTCTTTAGGCAAAAACTGATCTTCTAGGCTTTTGCATCTGTACAGGACACTGCTAACTGACGTGAAGCTTAAATATGAACAAAGAGAAACACATTTTAAGCTAACTACCAATCAGGAAAGCACACAATAAGCCTTCCAGACTCAATTGAAAATCCACTGACCACTTGATGTATAAACAAGTGCTTGCTACAGTGTAAAAATAAACTACTTTATCCAAAAGCTAGCAAGATAATGAAATCGGAGCAAGTATAGAAGAACTGACAATGAGAGGCAAAATGCACTTTTTCAGTATAAACACAAGGAAAGGCAAATAAATAATTCAAGACATCCGTAGCAGTGTAGAAAGGTATGAGATTATTAAGCTCAAGTTACAGTATAAGCACGTGACATCTGGACAATGCCAAATGTAATGGAGTGGACAAAGGCCCAGAATTATTGACAGATTTTAAATATTGCTGTTACAAACTTAGTTGCTAGAATAACAGCTTTTGCATTTGCATGCATTTTCTGAAGGATATTTATGTCTGAAACTGAAATGAATGTCATTATTTCCTGACTTCAGCCCTCATCGATTTGCCAGAAAACTACAAATTTTACAAAGAACAGACCAAATATATGAGGCATAAATCGAGGCATTCTGTAAATGGGCAATTAAGAGATATGTCCCTTGCTAATGCAATGGTCATCAGAATTTCAGTAAAAAAGTCATGGGTGCAGTTCCCTTTAGAACTCTCTTTCTTTTCTTGTCATCAGGCTGCACTTGTGCAACATTCCTGATATGTGTTTGTGTGATATGACTGCTTTTACTCTGACTGCTTCAGTAGTTCACCTTACTATGAAAAAGAGGATATACTGCTATGTGGATTAAAATGGTGGGTCAGCTCCCGAGATGGTAACATGTCTTCCTTTAATAATGAGAATAACATTATTGTACAGGTCCACTGATCACACTCTTATGCTTTACAGGATTGGTGCAGGTCAGTACATTATGTTACTTTATAGTATCCCACTTCTCCTGTCTAGGTTTTACACTATCCTACATTCATGTATTATCATAAAACTTTCTCCATTCTGCTTTTCTGCCATACTATGTTGCACAATGCCCTTTGCATTTATTTACGTTCATCTCTGGATTCTGTTGCTGTAGTATATCCTCTACTCCACCCTCAGTCATCCATGTTATTTTCCCTTTCATTGCACATTTCTCTCTCTCTCTCTCTCTCTCTATATATATATATATATATATATATATATATGTCCGTGTCTGTCTGAAAATTATCAAACGTGGAAGTAAACCAAAAGTTCAAGTCCAATGAATAAACACTAGACGTAATGTCTCTTCAGACCATGAAAAATGAAAACCTGAATGTTTCTTCAGACCAAACGGTTCTTCCAAGATGCAAAGGAACAATGTCCACACCACTCTCGAAAAAACAAAAATGCAATAGCCACAAGATTCCTTCGATTGAAGTACTTTTAATAGGTAAAACAGATAAAACAGGTGAGCGCTTTCACTAAAAATAGCTTTATCAAACCATCAAAGAATGAAAAAGGGAGGTTCATTATATATAAAAGTAACAGCTGAATTAAAAATGACATCATAATTAAATAACGAATCATTTTGTACCATTCAATTACAATACTATATGTCAATATACACTTAAACTAAAATCATTAAAAATCTTAAACACAGTAACAAAACCTGACAATTTCATTTACAAATATATAAAAGTACTCATATATATTTTTAGACATAAAAATATATAACAAAATTAATCAATACACAATTTCATTTAAAGTGCAACCTTCTATTTCTAAGTACAGGTTTTAAAGGAATTTTATCATTAAGCCCTGGTGAAATATGTGCTTGTAAACGAATAATCCAGTTAATCTCTTTTCTCTCTGTATAATTTATAATATTTCCTCCTCTAAATGTGGGTGTATTAACTTGGACAACCATAAAATTAAAAGTGTGTGTTGCATCCGTTTCCACTACATGCTTGGAAAGGGCATTAACTGTTGAATGGATACGAATTTGGTATAAGTGTTCACGAATCCTGTCCCTTAACCTTAGATCGGTTTTACCTACATAGATGGAGGGACAGGAAGTGCACATGGCCAGATATTTAACATGTTCAGTATTACAGGTGGCATTAACATCAAATATAAACATTTTAGAAGTATTTGGATGTATAAATATGTTAGAGGCCATAATTAATATTAGTACAATAATTACAACTATGACAAGGTATAGTCCTAGTAAATGGTTTCTTCTCATGTAATAAGTTGGAATTATTATAACACAAAAGTCTTTGTAAATTTTTCTTATTCTTCAATAAGAAATGTGGCTTTTCACCTATTAATTTCTTTATATCTAGGTTAACTGTAAGGACATTCCAATGTTTAATTAATATCTCCCTAATTTGGCAAAAGTCATGTTGTATATCTGGCCATGTGCACTTCCTGTCCCTCCTTCTATGTAGGTAAAACCGATCGAAGGTTAAGGGACAGATGTGGCATTTCTGAATCCTCAAGGTATATCAATAAAAAGACATGGAAATCATAAAAACAGTTTATAATAGAATAGAATACATAGGTATTTATCAAATGTAATCATAGATTAACAACCTCCCCTTCACAATTCTGCCAAAGCTTAATTTTCTAAACCACTTTTCATAAAAAATGTAAACACAAAAAAATAACCATCACTACTTGCAAAGTAGTAATCTGGATGGCAGATATTGATTAATGTTGGAAAGAATAACCCACTCTGTAGTCATGAAGACCAAGAAAGAACTGTGTCCCCAAAAGAAGATTAATGATAGCTGTAATGATCAATATTCCCAAATAACTGGATACAAAGATAGTTAATATTATAATATTGGTCAGTAACAATAAACCAAAATCTTTTAATTTTAAGACACATCCACCATTGATGTTCCTAAAATACAAAACTGCTTCAGCTATGGCAACAAAACTTTCCAGGGAAAATCCTAACTACATTAGCAGGAAAGACATCAGCAAAGTGAAATATCTTAAAGTGAATAATTCTATTCCTTGGTAAGCAAATCACTTCTCGCATGATCCCTGCAGACACAATGTGTCATGATGTACAGCATAAATGCTCCTGAAAAGTCTTATTGCATCTTTCAGTTAGAAGACAATTTTTCTGCATAGTAGAAGGCATACATTCATATAACATTTAGGAAGAAAGCTCTTAGCAATTATTCTGGCAGTGCCAAAATATTATCATGAGTCTTGTACTTGATGTTAGAATAGCGAAATATGTAAATCAGAAAAAATAGTAATTCTAAGTGCATTATAATGCAAAGAATACAAATATAAAAATGTTATGTAGCACAATTCTCTAAACTGAATTTACTGAAACTATCTGGAAGCTGGTACACACCTGACATTGTATACTGAGGAAAGGATTAATACCCAGGAGATGTTCATTTTTACATAATAACTTAAAAAGCGGGAGAAATTTGCAGGACTGAATGCCCAGAAAATCAACCACATTTGCAAGCTTATTACTAGTTTGTTTCAATACTTGAAGAAATGAAGAGGTTAAAGTACAATACCACATTAATAATTAACTTGAATTTGAGCTAACATATGCAACATTAGATTGGGGACCTGAAAGCACGGGTATCCATAATCTGTGTAAAACAGACCTCCATAAAATTATCCTCCAAATTCTGTGGAATTTAGTATAATAGTCATATACTGTGGAATGAAGGCATTGCTAACAATGAGTGTTCAATCTGAAATTAGCATGACGTTTATGAATATTTCCAAGAATGATTGACCGCGTTTAAACTAGTGAAATTATTTCTGAAAAGTACTGTTTACTTGGTTCTGTATGCTATAAAAGATATTCCCAAAGAATGTCCAATAATTAAGCTTGGCTGAGTCTAAAGAAATGAAATTCAAATAAAAACTTAAAATTTTAACTTCCTGATGCTGTAAATATGTTCATAGACCCTGTCCTTGAATCTATGGTCAGTCTTACCAATGTAGAAATAAGGGCAGAGAGACATTCCCGGTCAACACATGTTAAATAAATAAATAAATAAATAAATAAATAAATAAATAAATAATAAAAAAGCTTTGTTATTATATAGAACTAAAGTTTTAGGTTTTCAAACAGTAAATATATCTCCAGTAATCTTGGCCACCATCGTGGCTAATGAAAAAGAGCATTAGTGTTTTATATCTCAGATAAAGAGTAGAATGCCATCAGCATACACAAAACATTTATAAACAAAATCAATAAAGCATGCAGGTACAATATTGGAATTATCATGGATTCCCAATAAGAAGGATTTAGTGAAAGAAAAGAACAAACTAGAAGGGTACCCCTTCCTGACCCCAGTGTGTTGCAGTTTCAAAAGTGACATAATACCATTACTAAAACTGCATTAGATATGATGAAAAAGAGCCATAACAACATTCATTATATGTGCTGAGAACTGTATGTGAGAAATGGCATCAAAAATGTAAAATCAGCTGATCTTACTGGAAGTTTTATATGTATCAGATGAGGCTAAATCCAAATCCATGCTATACATAGCTTGAATGGCTTGATTAGCAGTGAATATACCCTTACCAGGGATAAACGCAAATTGCAATGGGTCAATAAGAATGACTAAATGCATTGAGAAACAATTAATAAGGAGTTGAGCACAAATGTTATAATCAGTGTTGAGGAGTAAAACAGGATGCAGAAAAACAACCACAGGTGGCAAGACAAATCCAAAGAACAAAATATAATCCACTGAGACAAGTTATAATCCACTGAGACAAGTTTTAATTCCTAAAAAACAAGTTGTGTAAGCGCTTTTGTCTTGCTTCTATGAGCAAGACTTCATCAGACAAAGAGAACTAATGTAAAATGCAGCTATTTAAAGTGTAGCTGTTTAAAATGTCATATGCTAAACATCAATTAGCTTCTAAAAGCAAAAGTACAGATATTTAAAAACATTTCAATATAAATACAAATACTAAATAAATAAGCTTGAATAAATAAGCAAGCATGAATAAAACTGACCAAGAATAAACATGCACACTGAGGATGGCCTGATTTTAAGAAAATTATATAAAAAACATTGTTTAAAAACTGTACTAAATAATTAATGTGCAAAATGAGCAATTCATTTAAAACAGCAATTCATTTAAAAGAACTAACCACTAGTAAAATCATATATCCCCTATTACCCAGCCTGTCAATTAACTAATATAATACAAAAAAATACAGATAATGTAAGTATTTCTACTAAGGTTCAGTTATGTAAACAAACAACAAATGTACAGAAGAAATGTTCAATTACCTCTGCAGACTCTTCAGTTTTAAAACACAAGATAAAGAACATAAATCATTTAGTCCTGGTACATTATAGGCATTCAATTTTATTTGCCATAATAATTCGCACAGCTCTAGCTTAAGGGTGAGCCCCCCCCCCCCCCCCAGGATCTTGTTCAATCTATTCAATCATCTTAAACTTGAAACTGTGCTGAGGGTGCTCTTGCACATGCTTAGTCAGTGCATTCTCCAATTTTAACTTCCTGATGCTGTAAATATGTTCATAGACCCTGTCCTTGAATCTATGATCAGTCTTACCAATGTAGAAATAAGGGCAGAGCTTACAGGTTGCTAAATAGACCACTCCCTTGGTGGCACATTTAAATCTTTTATTTATGTAGTATTTTCTTCCTCTAATAGAGAAGGTTTTACCCACCTCCATAAATCTACACTGGGAGCAACTCTCTCATTTATACATGGCTGGGGCTCTGGGAACTGGAATCCTACCCCTCTCCAACAAACTTTATGGTTCTGCCCTCTTCTATAGACAATTCTGGGTCTGGGTTCAAGGATAGAAGTCAAATTTGTATCAGAACTAAGTAAAGTCCAATTTTTATATATAAAATTTGTCGTACTAACTTGGCATCGATATTGAATGATGTGATAAAAGTCACCTTGAGTGGGTTTGCTTTATATGACTGGCTCTGCTCAACTAAAGATGTCAAAGTGTTGGGGGGTGCATGCCTAGTTGAAAGTATTGGACTAAATGCTCCATTATTTCTCTTGTATTGGACCTCAAATTTCATCTCTTCTAAAAGTTGGTTGGGGTACCCCCGTTTCAGAAACATTCCCCTCAAGGTTTGACATTCCACAAAAAATTCATCGTCATCAGAAACCATGCCAGCCGCCCTCACCAACTGGCCCTTAACAACAGATTTCTTTTGTTGATAAGGGTGACTACTGGTGTAATGAAGAAAGGAATTGGAGTAGGTCAATTTTCTGTGAATCTTAGCTTTGAACACTTGGTTCCCTCTGTTTTTATATAAATCTACATCCAAATATGCTATGTTCTCTGTACTTGAACTATATGTAAAGGACAAAAAATTTGTAGAGGCATTTAAATAATCAATAAACTTGGGAATATCTTCGATAGTGCCATCAAACATAATGAACACATCATCCAAATATCTGGTATAGTAGTAGATGTTGGCACTAAACTCGTTGTTGTTAAAGACAAAGTGTTGCTCCCAATAGGTCATCATGAGGTTGGCAAGGCTAGCCCCACATGGAGAGCCCATTGCAACACCCGTCTTTTGTAAATAATATCTCCCTTCAAACATGAAATAATTGTTTGTCAAAATTAAATCCAAAAATTCTTGTACTAGCTCAATTTCTCTTACGGAACTGCACTTATCCGTCATGAAATTGGAAACCCATTCAATTCCCGTATCCACAGGTATGACAGTATAAAGGTCCTTCACGTCAATGGTCAGGAAAACAATGTGATCTCTGTATTTGAGGCCATTAACGTGACTTAAAAAGGACCAAGAGTCTTTGCAAATATGCTCCACATGTTCAACCAATTTCTTCAAAACTGTGTCAACGTACTTAGCAATGGGATAAGTGATGGACTTTCTTCCGTTCACAATAGGCCAGAGGGGTGGATCCTCTAAGCTCTTGTGAACCTTCAGGATTCCAAAAATTATAGGCATCAGTGGGGCCAAGCATAGCAAATAATTATACAGTTCCAATGAAATCCTAGACTCTATGAACAAATCATTCAGACCTTCACTTTCTGTTGTGATTTGTTCATTTAATTCAATGAGGCTGGTGTATAATTGTCAGTATTCAATATTCTCAGCATACGATCTCTATAATCAAATTCATCAAAAAACACAAGGTCACCTCCTTTATCTGGTTTAACTATTTTAACATTCTGAAAATGCAAGGAATTCAACCTATCCCAGTCTAACTCATTAAAATTCAAAGTTTTGCTGGAAGAAACAGATCTACTACATCTAAAATATCACGTAAATCCAATTCATATACACGTTCAAAAGTCAACAAGGCTGGAGGCAAAGGTGGGTTAAATACACTGGGTATTCTGCATTCTCTATCTACTATGGGTTGGTTCATAAACATACTCTCCAAGTTTAGTTTACGTGTGAAGAGTTTTAAATCAAGGACTGTCCTTGCTAGATTAGCTCTCTGGTCAGGGACAAAAGTTAAGCCTTTGGTAAGAAGGTCAGCCAAAGGTGTGTCCACAGCCATGCTTGAATAGTTAAAAATTAAAGTCCTGGTCGCTGTTAAACACAATACTGTAAGAACTGGTTTAGCTCTATCAGAAGCACCAGCTAGGTTGTAGCTAGCCAGAGTAGCAACTACCTCTGGGATGACCAGTTCAGTCTCAGCCCCTTCGCATTCAATGGCCTCGGCTTGTTGGTCGAATTGGTTTTAAAGTGGCCTCGGTTCTGTGAAAATTCTGAGAACTAATCTCATTATTCAGAGGGTTGTTGCCAAAAATAAGTTCTTCATTGGGCGAAACATAGTCCCGGTTATTGTTCCTTTGATTGGTGTTATTCCCTTGGTTGGCATTAGTGACAATACCCCTTGACGTGTTCGTACATCTGTTGTTGTTCCGCAATCAGCCATTCCAACTAGAGCCCTCAGGTTGTTGCTCCCATGGTTCACTTACTGCCTCGGCATAGCTATATTCAGAGGGCTGAACACTTGGTCTATCTGGACCTTGGTTAAGCTCAGTACTATTAGATCGAATCGAGGGATTAAGCCAAATCTGGGCAGGTGGAGGTTTGGGGTAGGCTGATCCTTTACTGTAGTCATTACTGTCCCTTACCAGTTTTTTGCTTTTTGTGGCTTTTAACTTGGATATCTGACCATTAATACTTGTGAAAATATGGTTATATTCATATGTGTATCTATCAAAATCTGGGTCCATTTTAATACCTTGGTCAAGTGCTTCTTTCTTTTCATTCAGTACCTCACTAATGACTGTATAATGTTTAATGTATAATTCAATCAACTCAAAGCCATGTTTATCAAATAAGCATAATAAATCCTGATGAAAAAACAGAATTGCCTACTAGGCCTGTTGGAAAATGCCAGGTTATCAACCCTTTAGGTACCAGGCATCTTTGTAGGCATTCCCTGAAGTAGGCAATCTCTAGTTGCAGCTTTTTAACTTTAAAAAGCTTGTTGTCAAACATTTTTAACTTTTCTACAATGTTAAAAATAACAGCTTTGCTAGACTGATTGCCATTCGAACAGGAACTGTCAGTATTTAATGAAACAGGCTCATTTAGCCAAGTTTTAAGGTGCATACCAACAAAAGTATTTGAAACAGAGTTTAAAGCAATGACAGGTTGGGCAACACTCGTGTCACTATGAGTTCCCAAACGATGGTTAGAATCTGCACAAGCAATGTTATTTGAACTAGCAATGTTTACACTAGAATTAAGTTGGGAAACCCTTGTTTCACTCCGGGCTCCCAAGTGAACAGCAGAGTCAATTGTAAGTAAAGATTTACCTCTACAGGCTTCAACCGTTGTTACGGGATTCCCCTTCGGGTCAGGCTCACCATTTAAAATGCTGACATTTCCATTGTTGTTAGCAGATTCCTGCTGGTGATTAGAATCAGAGGTACAAGGCCTCAAGGATAAGTTATTAACTGTAGTTGTAAGGTCATCTACTTTCTTGGTCAGAGCAGACACAACATTCAGCAACTGTTTTAAATCCAAACTGTTGCAGCTAGTGTCATCCAAAGGGTTGTTTTCTTGTGAAAACAAATGTTCCTGAGTGGAACTTGCACTTGCAGCCATGTGGTTAACAAACAAAACCACTAACAAACTTGTAAACAAAAACTGCAACAAATGCTGAAAAACAACCACAGGTGGCAAGACAAATCCAAGGAACAAAATATAATCCACTGAGACAAGTTATAATCCACTGAGACAAGTTTAAATTCCTAAAACACAAGTTGTGTAAGCACTTTTGTCTTGCTTCTATGAGCAAGACTTCATCAGACAAACAGAACTAATGTAAAATGCAGCTATTTAAAGTGTAGCTGTTTAAAATGTCACATGCTAAACATCAATTAGCTTCCAAAAGCAAAAGTACAGATATTTAAAAACATTTCAATATAAATACAAATACTAAATAAATAAGCTTGAATAAATAAGCAAGCATAAATAAAACTGACCAAGAATAAACATGTACACTGAGAATGGCCTGATTTTAAGAAAATTATATAAAAAACTTTTGTTTAAAAACTGTACTAAACAATTAATGTGCAAAATGAGCAATTCATTTAAAAGAGCAATTCATTTAAAAGAACTAACCACTAGTAAAATCATATATCCCCTATTACCCAGCCTGTCGGTTAACTAATACAATACAAAAAATACAGAGAATCTAAGTATTTCTACTAAGGTTCAGTGATGTAAACAAACAACAAATGTACAGAAGAAATGTTCAATTACCTCTGCAGACTCTTCAGTTTTAAAACACAAGACAAAGAACATAAATCATTTAGTCCTGGTACATTATAGGCATTCAATTTTATTTTCCATAATAATTCGCACAGTTCTACCTTAAGGGTGAGGAGTCCCCCCCTAGGATTTTGTTCAATCTGATCAATTACCCTAAACTTGAAACCATGCTGAGGATGCTCTTGCACATGCTTAGCCAGTGCATTCTCCAATTTTAAACTTCCTCATGCTGTAAATATGTTCATAGACCCTGTCCTTGAATCGACAGTCGGTCTTACCAATGTAGAAATAAGGGCAGAGGTTACAGGTTGCTAAATAGACCACTCCCTTGGTTGCACAATTAAATCTTTTATTTATGTAGTATTTTCTCCCTCTAATGGAGAAGGTTTTACTCACCTCCTTAAATCTACACTGGGAGCAACTCTCGCATTTATACATGCCTGGGGCTCTGGCAACTGGTATCCTACACCTCTCCAACAAACTTTTAAGGTTCTGCCCTCTTCTATAGACAATTCTGGGTCTGGGTTCGAGGATAAAAGTCAAATTTCTATCAGAACTAAGTAAAGTCCAATTTTTATATATAAAATTTGTCGTACTAACTTGGCATAGATACTGAATTATGTGATAAAAGTCACCTTGAGTGGGTTTACTTTATATGACTGGCTCTGCTCAACTAAAGATGTCAAAGTTTGGGGGGTGCATGCCTAGTTGAAAGTATTGGACTATACTCCATTATTTCTCTTGTATTGGACCTCAAATATCATCTCTTCTAAAAGTTGGCTGGGGTATCCCCGTTTCAGAAACATTCCCTTCAAGGTCTGACATTCCACAAAAAATTCATCGTCATCAGAAACCATGCGGGCCGCCCTCACCAACTGGCCCTTAACAACAGATTTCTTTTGTTGATAAGGGTGACTACTGGTGTAATGAAGAAAGGAATTTGAGTAGGTCGATTTTCTGTGAATCTTAGCTTTGAACACTTGGTTCCCTCTGTCTTTATATAAATCTACATCCAAATATGCTATGTTCTCTGTACTTGAACTATATGTAAAAGACAAAAAATTCATAGAGGCATTTAAATAATCAATAAACATGGGAATATCTTCGATAGTGCCATCAAACATAATGAACACATCATCCAAATATCTGGTATAGTAGTAGATGTTGGCACTAAACTAATTGTTGTTAAACCAATACAAAGGGTGGAAGCAAGTCAAAAGACGACCAAAACCAAAAATACGACTTGCAAGGAGTGTCCAAATGAAGGTCAGAAACCACAATTCCTTCTGGAAATAATATTTATTAAATTCCACAGAACGCTAATAACACCAAACCAATCTGTACGTTTTCGACAATACCAAGTCTTCATCAGAAAGCACATTCAAACCACAGATGAAACATTTAAATAGCCTTTCAATTCATTATTCAATTAATTAAATAATAAACATACAGATTGGTTTGGCGTTATTGGCATTCTGTGGAATTTAATAAATATTATTTCCAGAAGGAATTGTGGTTTCTGACCTTCATTTGGACACTCCTTGCAAGTCTTATTTTTAATTGTTGTTAAAGGCGAAGTGTTGCTCCCAATGGGCCATCACGAGTTTGGCAAAGCTAGCCCTACTTGGAGAGCCCATTGCAACACCCATCTTTTGTAAATAATATCTCCCTTCAAACTTGAAATAATTGTTTGTCAAAATTAAATCCAAAAATTCTTGTACTAGCTCAATTTCTCTTACTGAACTGCCCTTATCCATCATAAAATTGGAAACACATTCAATTCCTGTATCCACAGGTATGACAGTATAAAGGTCCTTCACGTCAATGGTCAGGAAAATGATGTGATCTCTGTATTCGCGGCCATTGACATTACTTAGAAAGGACCAAGAGTCTTTGCAAATATGCTGCACACGTTCAACCAATTTCTTCAAAACTGTGTCGAAGTTCTTAGCAATGGGATAAGTGATGGAATTTTTTCCATTCACAGTAGGCCCGAGGGGTGGATCCTCTAAGCTCTTGTGAACCTTCAGGATTCAAAAAATTAAAGGTGTCAGTGGGGCCATGCATGACAAATAATTATACAGGTCCAATGAAATCCTATACTCTATGAACAAATCATTCAAACAAACCTTCACTTTCTGTTGTGATTTGTTCATTTCATTCAATGAGGCTGGTGTATAATTGTCAGTATTCAATAATCTCAGCTTACGATCTCTATAATCAAATTCATTAAAAAACACAAGGCCACCTCCTTTATCTGGTTTAACTACTTTAACATTCTGAAAATGCAAGGAATTCAACCTATCCCAGTCTAACTCATTAAAATTCAAAGTTTTGCTGGAAGAAACAGATGTACTACATCTAAAATATCACATAAATCTAATTTGCATACACGTTCAAAAGTCAACAAGGCTGGAGGCAAAGGTGGGTTAAATACACTGGGTATTCTGCATTCTCTATCTACTATGGGTTGGTTCATAAACATACTCTGCAAGTTTAGTTTATGTGTGAAGCGTTTTAAATCAAGGACTGTCCTTGCTAGATTAGCTCTCTGGTCGGGGACCAAAGTTAAACCTTTGGCAAGAAGGTCGGCCAAAGGTGTATCCACAGCCATGCTTGAATAGTTAAACATTTTAAAGTCCTGGTCGCTGTTAAACACAATACTGTAAGAACTGGTGTTAGCTCTATCTGGCTGGGTAATAGGGGATATATGATTTTACTAGTGGTTAGTTCTTTTAAATGAATTGCTCTTTTAAATAAATTGCTCATTTTGCACATTAATTATTTAGTTGTTGTTTTTTAATTATTAAGTACAGTTTTTTAAACAAAGTTTTTTATATCACTTTCTTAAAATCAGGCCATCCTCAGTGTGCATGTTTATTCTTGGTCAGTTTTATTCATGCTTGCTTATTTATTTAGTATTTGTATTTATATTGAAATGTTTTTAAATATCTGTACTTTTGTTTTTAGAAGCTAACTGATGTTTAGCATGTGACATTTTAAACAGCTACACTTTAAATAGCTGCATTTTACATTAGTTCTGTTTGTCTGATGAAGTCTCGCTCATAGAAGCAAGACAAAACCGCTTACACAACTTGTTTTTTAGGAATTAAAACCTGTCTCAGTGGATTATAACTTGTCTCAGTGGATTATATTTTTTTCCTTGGATTTGTCTTGCCACCCGTGATTGTTTTTCAGCATTTGTTGCAGTTTTTGTTACAAGTTTGTGAGTAGAACAGGATCATAGGATCATAGGAAATTACTAGGCTATCGACCCAGAGGTCATTTTAACCTAGACTTTTCATCCCAATGTATTACCATGCAAATGCTAGTCAATCCCCAAGATTGCATTTAGTGATGACTGCTCATGTCCAGAAAGGTTGTGGGTGCTATCCGCTGTATTAATTTATGGTGCCCCATCCACTAGTCCAGGTTCCTCTTGAACAGTGCTCTATTTCACATGAACTGGTAGTCTGTTCCAAAGATGCGGTAGTCACCGGGAGATAAATCTGTCCCACCAGCATGTCCTATTTAAGTTGCAGGCCATATTTAGGTCCCACTCCTAGTCCCATTTGATTTACTGATATGCAGCAAGTTTATTAGGTTTGGGTCTTTGATTGCTCTGTATACCAGACATACATTTACCCTAAGAAGTCTATATTACACAGAGTATAGACAGGGACTTTAGTCGGTCTGTGTAAGGTACATGCTGGAGCCCCTTGATCTTCTTTGTTAGAAACCTTTGAGGTCTCTCCAGCTGCTACAGTTGATTTGTATGATGCATGCAGATTTGGGGTTTATGCTCAGTTATGGGCTGGATTAATGTTGAGTATAGAGGGGTTATAATCTCTTTTGCTGTCAGACTAAAGTCCATGGCACTTGTCATATAGACTTCTTAATAATCATGTGTGCTATGTAGAAAGCCTTCCTTACTACAGTAGACACATGGCAGTCGAAATTAAGGTTGCAGTCAACTTGTTATGCCAGGTCCCTTCTCACTTCGTCGGTACTTAGGGTATTGTTGTAGATTTGATAGTGTGAAGGAACATTGTTTGTGCTGAAGGGAATAATGACACATTTCTTTGCATTCAGTTTGAGACCTTGACTAATACACCAGTCTTTGGTCTGTGTGAGACCCACCTGGAGTATGACATCATTTGGAGATTCAATGATTGCACCTAGTTTACAGTAGTCTGCAAACTTGGTTGGCCACAACCCTTTAGTTCTGACCTGAACTTCTGACAAGTATGTACCAAACAGTAGGGCTCCAGCATTGACCCTTGTGACACCCCTCTGGTAACAGATCTGCCGGTTGATGTGGAGTCACCTACTTTCATAGTGTGTGCCTGGTTCGTGAGCCAGTTGGCAACCCATCTTACAATGAAGGGGTTTACATTCAGTTTGCTAGTTTATTGGTAATGCCTGAATGTGGGATTGTGTTGAAAACCTTTTCCAAGTCAAGGTATGCTGTGTGCACAGATTTGCTGTTGTCAATGGCCCTGGTCACAGTTTCAAAGAAGTCTACCAGTTTTAACAGGCAGAATCTGCCCTTGACAAAGCCAAATTGGGTTGCCTATGTCTTTATTAATGAGGTCCGTAATGGTACATTCCATGGCCTTACAGATGAGGCTGGTCAGGCTTATGGGTCTGTAATTCCATGGGTCTGTTGCTAGGCCACCTTTGTGGAGGGGAATAACTGTTACTGTTCTCCATTCCACAGGAACAAATCATATGGTTAAGCTATGATTGAAAAGTGTACTTAATGGTGATGCCAGCTCATGTTTTAGCCTGTTTAGAAGACAGCCTAGGATGTCATCTGGTCCCATACAGGCTGTGTTTTTTTTTACCTTGGACAAGGCTTTGAGGACCTGTTTTTCAGATATGTGGGGGGGGGGGAGGTTTGTGATAGGTTTGGTGAAAAATTTCACTACCTTATCTACTAGCAGGTTTGCTATCTCTGTGGGGTCAGTATGTGTGATACCATTGGTCACTACTTCTGCACATGCTTGGGTCCTACCTTTTAGGCTAGGTACATAGCTGTAAAAGGCCTTATGGTTATCCTTGGCTGTCTACGTTTCTCTCAAAGAAGCCCTTAGAGGATTTGACAAGTTGTCTTATTTGCCTGTTGAGGCTGAGAAGGGTACTTTTCCATTGTTGGGGGTCTTGCCTTTGCTTTCTTGGACAGCAGCTTTTTGAATTTATTGTAAAGTTTGCTGATGCTGGATGTCTACCATGGTAGCTTGTATTTACTTGGGTCTCTAGCTTTGATTCTTTCTGTATGGCCAAGTTTATACACTTATGCAAATGATTGTACATGGCTTTAGTGTAAGCTTTGGCATAGTTACCACTTCCAGCTTGGGGTGGGGCATGGAATGCATTTATACATTTGCCTAGAAGGGTATAGTTTGCCTTGGTGAAGCTTTTCAGTCTGATTTCACCCTTTGTGAGTTCTGGTGTTAGTGGCAGCTCAAAGGGGACTGTTTTGTCATCAGAGTTAACTAATGAGTGTCCAACAGTTGCAGCAGTGCATCTGTTTGAGATATGAGGACCAGATCTAGAATGTCTGTTCCACTTGTCAGGGTATAAACAATTTGTTCCAGGGCATTTGAATTAAGAAAGTCAAGGAACTTTTGCGCTAGTAAGTTGGGGCTAGTGTAGGTTTCCCAGTTGATGGTGGGATAATTGAAACCCATAACCAGAGTGTTCAGTAAAATTTGTTTTATCTCCAGTTTTGTCAAGTAGGCTTCATGGGTGTTGAGACCCATGGAGGGGGATTTATAGCTGGCTATGACTTGAATGGGGGTCTTACTCACTGTAACCTGGACCTTGAGTAACTCAATGGAGTTGTGCAGTCTGACTAGACAGGAGGTAAATTTATCTCTAATAGAGATTGAAACACTGCCTCCTTTCTTTTTCACATGTTCATTTCATGGTCTAAAGGTGTGGGAGGCATTGCAGCTGTAGAGTTGCAGGGCTGTGGTACTCTATGAGGCCTTAAACAAAGTTTCTGTGATTGCACAGACATCTACATCTTCTAGTGATAGAAGTGCTTCCAGGGAGTGCAGTTTTCTTGTTTAAGCTCCTAGCATTTAGCAGCATGACCCTTGTTTTTTTCTGATTGGTTAATTTCACATTGGTAATGTTGTTTTTGAGACCTTGCCTAAAAAAGGCACTATGGAGAGGAAAAAGCCTTTGCCAGTAGCCAAAAACCCAGGGGTGCCAGGTGCAAACTGTCTCTGGCAAAGCAACAAGGTTTGTCGACCATGGCTTCCCAGGCAGACAGCATCTGGATCCCCTTGGAATGACACCAAAACTAAGATAATTATTGAAATCAATCATTTTTTTATACTGTGGCATCATTCTAGGTGAGGATAATATGCTGCTCAAGGCTAGGGACATACCTGCCTGGGACACATACTTAGAAAGCTCAACCATGTCTCTGTTCATATTGTCCAGCAAAGTACATCTCAGGTCATTCACATCAAAATAAACTATGACAGAATCATAATAGTACTTGTTGCTGAGAGACCTGAGTGCAAGCAAGATCTGATGAATCCCGACACCAGACAGGCATCTGATCGTGGCTTTCCCCTTGTCCAACCTGGTGAGTGAGACATCTGTGTGTCTCACCATTGAGTCTCCAATGACAAAAATTTTTGTTTTTTGAGTGTTTCCCCTTAATGGGCTTGCTGGGTGAGACAATGGTGTTGCTATATGCTATGGGTTCTCTGGGGACTGTGATAGTTGTAGCAGTCTTGTGTTTTGCAGGTCTCTGGTGTTTAGGTAAGGTTTCTGAAAGAACCTCCCCAGGGATTGGGAGGGTGGATTAATGACTAAGGTGTTTGCCTTACAAACACAAGGTGCAGGGTTTGAGTCTCACAAGGGATAATTGGCTAGGCTTAAAATGGCTCACAAGGGCTGTTAGCTTACTACTGATCTATGAGCTGTATGTAGATGTTTTTGTTTGATGCATACTGTGTGTATGAGTAATGGTACTATGAGCATATGTAGTGGTGGGTGACTTGACAGCCTCTTACATATTACTGTTTTGAGTGTGAGAGAGCATGGATTCAAGATTCTTGATGTAGATACATCTCTTGCACTCTGTACTAGAGTGAGTTATTAGTAAAGGGTTGTCAGTGTACATGAAGCAATTGCTACACTGTCTCAAGAGATCCAGTTCAAAAAGATGTAATTCATCTATCTAGACGGGTGCATGTCACTTCACTGAAGTGATAGTTCAGTGAACGGCATTTCAACAGAAATGTCATTAATCGAATTCTACTCATGGGGGGGGGCTGCACCCCCCACACCCCCCGCTACTTATATCTACCAATCTCGACATCACACTACAGTGGGGAAAGCGCAAATTTCCCAGTCCTCACTGTACCATGATCTCAGTATGATCAGTTTGACAAATGGCATGTTCGATGTAAGTAAACCGAAAATTCCATTCATTAATCAAATTCCACTCATATGGGGGGGGGGCTACACCCCCCCCATTACTTATATATACCAACCTTGAGATCGCATTATAGTGGGGAAAGGGCAGATTTCCCAATCCTCACTGTACCATGATCTCAGTATGTTCAGTTCGACAAAAGGCATGTTCAGTGTAAGTAAACTGAAAATGCTGTTCATTTAACTGATTTTTTCACCGAAGTGATATAGACCTGTCTAGATTCCATGTCCGTGTTGGTAGTGCATGCAGAAATTTTCCACGTACAGGAGAAGGAAGGGGATATAAAAGTCTGGAAATATGGATATAATTCCCCTGCAAATGTGCAAAACATACATTGTGGATGTCTGAAAATGGTAGGGAATATGTGAGCTTAATATTTTTTTTTAATAATTCCCACATTGCACAAATATGCTTAATATAAAAATAAAAAAAAAAATTGTAAAATAACATTTATAATGTAGTTTAGACAAATGTACTTAGGACCTTGCATCAGGTCTGTACAATGGTGCATTTGTGCTGTTACCCAGCTTACATGGCTATAACACAAGCACTCAGGTCACTCCAGAACAAGTACAAATATGACTCTGTCATTGTCCATGTTGGTGTGAATAACCTGAGGCGTACCTCCCTGACCTACATGAAAAGAGACAAGGAAGAGCTCTGTGATCATGTAGCCCAGGCTGGTATGACCCTGACCGTGAGCAGCTTCCTGACCTCACCAAGAATGATACCATGGTATAAAGAAAAAATTCTCGATTTTAACAATTGGCTAGGTTTCTGGTGTCATTCAAAGGGGATCCAGTGTCTGTTCACCTGGGATGACATGCTCGACAAGCCATGATGCTTCACTAGAGATGGCTTGCACCTGTCACCCTTAGGCTTTTGGATACTTGCCAAGGCTCTTGCCACCCCCATAGTGCCTTTTTTAGGCAAGGCTCAAAAGACAAACCCACTGCCGTAAATAGCACAAGTAACAAAAAACTGAGGGTAATGCTACCCAATGCCAGAAGTCTAAACCTCAAAATGCACACACTCGAGGCACTCCTCAGTATGGAGAAAATCTATATATGTGCAGTAACAGAAACCTGGTTTAAGGCTCCAGAGAGTACACCAGCACTACCAGGTTACAACTCATACCATACATTTCTGCCACAGAACCCAAACCGAAATACAAAAGGCGGAGGCGTATTCATATTCATCAAGGATACCCACACCTCCAGGTTAGTGGCACAGCATGATGCGTCAGAGATCATCCATGTGCAACTAACAACGGGCAAAACTGCAATTCAAATTGTAGCTTGCTACAGATCACCCACCATGTCGCAGGACCCCCATTCCACGTTTCTGGAAACACTGGGTAACATAAAGGTCATACCAAACACCCTAATGTTGGGTGATTTCAATTACCCAAACATTAACTGGGAGAACTACTCAAGTACTAACTCCCTTGCCCAACCTTTCCTAGAATTTATAAACTCAAACACCCTGGTTCAACTGGTCAACACTCCCACCAGAGGTGAGAACATATTAGACCTGATCATCACCAACATGGGTGACCGGTGTTCCACACCAGTGGTCAACCCCTCGCTGGTTATATCTGACCATAAACAAATCACTTTGGATATCCATATTCCACCCCCTCCCCCGGACAAGAAAGCCACCATGAAAACCTTTTCAAAAGCAAACTTCACGTTACTTAAGACCGAGGTGAAAAGTTTCAAAGCCCCCATGCTGAAAGATAACACTGTCCAAGCTGCAAAATCCTTTATTAATGCATTCTACAGACAGCTACAAGAATGCATGGATCGTGCCATCCCAAGCAAAACCACGACTCACTCCTCCAAGAAAAGGCAACCAGTCTGGTGGACTCCTGCCACAAACAAGCTATACAATAGAAGGAGGAAACTAGTACAGAAAAAGAGTAAAATCCCAAGAAGGGAAGACATCCCTGATCAGTATCAGCAAGAAACTATGATCCCTCATAAAATCATCCAAGGCGAGCTTTGAAAGAAAAATCACCAAGGACTCCAAAGATAACCACAAGGCATTCTTTAGCTATGTCAAGAATCTAAGTGGCAATGCTCAGATCTGCTTGGAGTTAGTGCAGAATGGCACAAAATACACTGAACCAACCGATATCGCCAACATCCTGGCAGACAGGTTCAGCACAAACTTCACCCCCATCTCACCCCCAAAAGGACCCATAACCAAGCAGAAGAATGTAGAGTCCCTGAAATCACAGACACTCAGGTTAAAACAGCCCTTTCCAAAGCCAAAAACTTAACATCAATGGGACCGGACAGTGACCCAGGCTGCATCCTACATGAGCTCAAAGACGAACTATCTCCTCACCTAAACACACTGTTCAACCTCAGCCTCTCCACAGGCTACATACCCATAGAGTGGCACAGTAACAGTTATCCCACTCCACAAAGGTGGAGCCCCAACTGACCCTGGGAACTATCGCCCTATAAGCCTGACTAGCTTGGTCTGCAAGACTATGGAGCTCAACATCATGGAACTCATTAACAGAGACATTGGAAACCTCCAAACACTGGACCCTACCTGGTTTGGCTTTGTTACGGGCAGATAATGCTTCCTAAACCTGGTGGACTTCTTTGAGACAGTTACCAAGGCTATAGACGAGGGAAAGGTGGTACACACAGCCTAACTAGACCTCACTAAGGCCTTTGACACCATTCCTCATTCTGGTATTATAGACAAGCTCACCAGCCTGAACATAAACCCCTATGTCACAAGATGGGTTGCCAAATGGCTCACGGACAGAACCCACATGGTGAGAGTTGCGGGAGCTAGGTCTGTCTCTAAACCAATTACAAGTGGTGTTCCCCAGGGCTCAGTCCTAGGACCCCTCCTGTTCGGCATGTACTTCTCAGAGGTACAGGCAAGCACAGGAGGACTATGGCTGACCAAGTTCACAGATGACTGTAAACTAGGGGCTATAACTGACACTTTGGCTTACACAGACATCCTCCAAAAGGGTCTCACTGAGACGGATACCTGGTGTCAAAATCATGGCCTCAAGCTAAATGCCAAAAAGTGCATAGTCATCCCCTTTGGATAAAACAAAGTACCCACAAACTACCACATAGGTGGCAGTCCCCTAAATACGGAAGACGTAATAAGGGATCTGGGGACCAAAGTAGATAGTAATCTCACCTTTGATAATCACATTGCCAAAGTGGTTAGAAAATCCTTCTACATGGCCCACCTAATCACAAAAGGGTTTGCATCCAGATCAAAAGAGTTCATTGTGCCCCTCTACTCATCACTCATCAGATCCATCTTAGAGTACAATGCCCTGTTTGGGATGTACCTTACAAGACACCTGCAACAGCTGGAAAGACCACAGAAGTACCTCACCAAGAGGATCAATGACCTCAAACAGATGCCCTATGCAGCTCGACTGAAGAAACTCCAGTTGTACTCGGTTGCATACTGCCTACTCAGAGGTGATCTCTGCCTGACATACAAGGCCATGTCCAACCCAGAATTGATGGACATGCTCCACCTAAAGAAAACCTTATCCCCTCGAGCCACATGGTCTAGGGATCTAAACCGTACCACAACAATAAATTGGATGTGCTGGAGGGATAGATTCCTGTCCCAGAGACTTCCCATGCTTTGGAACAAGATCCCAATCTACATTAGGCAGAGCTCATCACTAACACTCTTCAAAAAAAACCTTGACGAGTGGACAGGAAACAGAAAGTTTACCTCGGGGATCACTTCAATGGCTCTACTGGACAGAGGCACAGGGAACTAATCTAAGGGGATGGCGAAAGCCAACACATTCTGGCTAGGCTTGCCTTCGGGCAGATAGCCTAGTACCCACCTATGAACCTATGAACCTATGAACCTATGAACCATGTAGTTTCCAGGCTGTCAGCATGAATATGCATGCAAATGAAGTGCAGTTGCTGAATCACTCAAAGAAGCAACCGTGTCCACATATCCCTTTCAAGTAGGTTTCTACACAGTGTTTATATTCCCACTGGAATGTGGATGACATCAGGACGGTGTGGCATGTTACTTTTAGAATATTTCATGCTCAGTGCATGTGTTTGTGCAGCACACCACTTGCTGCAAATGGTTTGGGAGTAGCTTAGCATGTTCATGTGACCAGTCCACACACATCACACTGAAGACGTACCCAGCTATGAATAGAAACTGGATATATTCAATTAATAATATATATTTTTGTCTAAGCTATGCTGTGCAGTGCTAAGCACAATGCAGCATCATGTAAAAAAGTAAAGCCTTTAAATCATGTCAGTTATATCCTAACCAGCTGAAATGCATCAGAATTAGCCATCCCACATGGTGGACCTACACTACAACTGTATAAAGTATGCATACACCCTACATTCTGATTTTCCCTCAATACTCTAAACCACTGTAGTAGAGAGGGGATTTTTAACTGAGATATTGCTAGGGATTTCTGCAGCTATTCTAAATCTATATGTACCAGATGCTGAAGTCAATGCCACTGATGCTGCTGATGGTAGGCCTAGGCCGAGAAGAAGAAGAAGAGTGTTCAGGCCCAGGGTAACCTTCTAGGAGCTACATGAGCTGGAGATTTAGAGAGCTACAGGGTGGACAGGGACATATCACAAGAACTCATTGAGCTCTGCTGACCTCAACTCAAAGCCAGAGCTAATAGAGGGGACTCCATCTCAGTGGAAACTAAGGTATGTGTAGCCTTTAGGATACTAGCTACAGATAATTTTCAGAGACCACCTGGGGACAAGATGGGGTGTCACAGTCATCTGCATCCAGGATATTCCACCCATTCCTGGATGCTATGCTCTTACATGCCAGTGAGCACATATATTTCCCCTTTCCTCTGAGGTGAGGGCCAGCAATATGCAACACTTCTACCATGTAGCACACTACCCTGAAGTACTGGGTGACACAGATTGCACTCATGTACACATCAAGGCATCATCTGCTGAGCAGGGTAGAATCTACGTTAACCACAAGGGATACCACTTCATCAACTGCCAGGTCATGTGCAATGCCAAGGAGATTATCATGAATGTGTGCTGGCAACCCTGGCAGTTATCACAACTCCCTTATCTGGCATGCATCACAGCTGTACCAGATGTTTGCTAGGGGGGACATTCCACATGGCCATTTACTGGGGGATGCTGGTGATCCCCTGGAATCTTGGATGAAGGCAGCCATCAGAAATGCACCCACAGAGGAATGCCATAATGAGGCACACACACAAACTAAGAACATCAGAGAGCGTGTGTTTGGGCTTCTGACGTCACGGTTCCAGTGCCTCGATATATCTGATGCAGCCCTGCAGTATACTCCAGCCACATGTGCACAGACATTCACAGTATGTGCTATGCTACACAATCTGATCCTATGGAAACACCTGCGGCAGGATCAGCAAAGGGAGGGGATACACAGCCCCCAACCAGTGCCTAGGTCACCAGAGCCACAGTCACAGGAGGACTTGGAAGAGGAAACCCCTGCTGATGTACCTGTAGGCAGATGTAGGTGTTCTCAGTATATCCTGGCTTTGGTTAAGAGACAACACCTACCACATTCACTGACAACCTAGGGACCTAGGGACTAATACTTTCCTCCTACTCACATACATATATTAAAATTGATGCCAGCCAACTCACACATCCTGTACCTATCCATGTATTGACTGTGTACTGCTAGCATCAGACAGAGTCAACCCTGAACTATAGTCATGTCAACTACTGCATTTGCAAGTTATGTCCATAACCTACACATTAGTCTAGTGGATTATTATGATATGTTTTTGTAGCTATAGACCTGGTACACTATACAAGTAACTATAGTAGTCTACTTGGACAGAAATGACATTTACATGGGACTACAGATACCCATTCCACTATCATGTCTCCATTTGTAATCAGTAGGCCTCATTCCTCGAATATTCATGCAGTCCTGTATTAACAGATTACTGGAACATCATTCAAGGGAGATGTTAGAAAGTGAGATTAAATGATAGTCAGACTAGTATGTATCCTAGCAGAACAAGGGTTTTTGTTCCCCCACCCCTCAAAACAGCATTGTCCCCTTGTAACTGCCATATAAGTAACTCATCTATACTATATGAGCATTTTACACAGTTAGTATGCCACACATTCTCAGGACTGTAAAATAGAATCTGATCTTACATTGTATGTGTTAAGTAACAGAAATAGCAATGTACATAGTTATGCAGTTGATTGTGTGATAAGTGATCCCCTTTCTGTGAAGTAGATTCTGTGTCCCAAAGGAGTAAGGCAGTTAGCTTTTGTGATGGTGTTCAGGGTTTTAATCACAAAATATCCAGGTATTTTGGATGTGATAAAGTATTAACTTGTGTTTTACAGACTGTGACTTTGTGTATGCTATACTGTTCTTAACCTCTTTCATATATTAATTAAACTTTTGTATGCTGCTCTGTGTATCTAAGACCTATTTAAAAAGTCTTAGCCAATTTGTGCAAAGTGCAGCAGTACAGAAACAGCCCTACATACCCATATCATAGATAGTAAAGGTGCACTTAGACACATTGGACAAAATACCAGTAAGGGCTGAACATTAGATAATGCACTTACAAAATGTGGAAGTGCATAGAATAATGTATTGCATTTGGAGAGCTATTGGGACGTCTGAAGTTCAGATTTCTGGTGGTGTTTTCTCACGTGATATGTAAATGATGCCACATTTTACAGCAAAACACAATTTAGAGTGAAATGCACATAAATATGAGTCTAACCTGTATACTTGCTGCAAACATCTGGACAGTGGTGAGTCATACCATGTCTCCCTAAAACAGCACGTGGAAACCTTGAAAATATATGGCACAGTATATGAATATGTACATATAATGTGAAGCCATATGTTTGCATCTACGGCGGCAACAACACTCACATTTACTACAGCCCCCTGTGTCTGTTGAATTTCACCATACATACATCAACTGAACATGTTGCCTATTGTCTAATGTATAATGTTGTGTGCTCATTCATTAACAGGGTAAATTGAGTCTTTCCACAGGCTTGCCCATCCAAATACAAACAGACACATATGCCCAAAATGGATACTGTTGTCACATAGCTAGGCTACAAAACAGTTATCTGATTGGTAGGCTAGTAGCTGCAAAGGACAGTAAGAAGTGATGTGACTCTGCAGGCCTCCCAAGCTGTTCAACACATGGCTTGTTTATGTCCCCTAGGATTAGTTCACCTGCAGTCATTTATGAAGCACACTTGAGCCATGGCACATGCATCACATGCATTAAGTACTATGATTTGTAGTATGTAAGACTAGATAGGTAGGGGTTTTAATCTCCCTCCAACCCACTTGGTTTGTAGTGTGTGTGTGTGTGTGTGTGTGTGTGTGTGTGTGTGTGTGTGTGTGTGTGTGTGTGTGTGTGTGTGTGTGTCTGTGTGTATTTACCCAAAGTGCAAGTGTGAATTGTACACTGACATCCAAACTGGTATGGGTTTGCACGTTTTGGCCCTTGCAATTGATGCAGGTCTCCAAACTCTTCTCCTCCAGAAGGCCTGCTGATGTCATCTACCATAAAATTACCTAAAGCTAGGTTAATGGCAGACTTGAGCATTGCACGTGTGATAAGTTGTACATTCTGTAGTGTGTAAATATTGATAGGTAGGGGTTTTATTCTAAGCACAGCCAACTTGGTGTGTGTGTGTGTGTGTGTGTGTGTGTGTGTGTGTGTGTGTGTGTGTGTGTGTGTGTGTGTGTGTGTGTGTGTGTGTGTGTGTGTGTGTGTGTGTGTGTGTGTGTGTTGTGCAGTGTTCTGTAAATGTGGATAGGTAGTGGTACTAGTCTTACTGCAACCAACTTGGTGTGTATGTTAGAGCATTTTACATCAGCCTGTGGTATCATAGAATCATAGGATGTTACTAGGCTAATCACCCTAAGGCCCTTACAAGCCAAACCAAGTTCTTACCCTTATTTCTAGAATCAGCACCTACTACCCCAGTCCAAGATGGACACAGGTGGAACCCTCATGGTGAATTTATGGTCACCCATCCAATCATCCACATTGCTTTTGAAGAGGGCCAAAGAGGTGCTCTGTTTGACATGAAGAGGGAGTCTGTTCCAAAGGTGTGGTAACCTCTGGGAGACAAATCTGTCCCTCCAGCAGGTTTTATTAATGTCACATACCCAGTTAAGGTGGTTAGAGTGAGTAACCTGTGTACCATTTTAGTTACAGATATGCGGCATTTCCAATAAAGCATGGTCAGAGATTGCCTTTTATGCAAGGTGGAGATCACCTCTGAGTAGTCTGTATGAAACAGAATAAAGTGACAGTGATTTCAGATGATCCCCACAGGACAGAAGCTGAAGACCTTGACTTTTATTTGTGAGGAACCTTTGTAGTCCTTCCAATTACTGCAGTTGCTTGGAAATGTACATAACAAAAGGGGTGCTGTATTCAGTTATTGCCCTGATGAGAGAAGAGAGCAGGGAGGTTATAACTTCTTTTTTTCCTTGAGACAATGCCATTATGTATGAGATGAGCAAGATAGAATGCCCTTCTTATCAGTGCAGATACATGATGGCCAAAGGTAAGGTAGCTGTCAACTTATGTGTCCAGGTCTCTCACCACTGAGTGTGTGCTTAGGGTGTTGCTATTGATGCAGTAGTTAGCAGGAACTTTGCTTTTACTGAAAGAAATGAGAATGCATGTTTTTGAATTGAGTTTAAGGGCATGACTTTGTCACTAATCATTTGTTTATGTAAGACCCTCTTGCAGGATGTTGACATCATTTGGAGATTGTATGACCACTCCCAGTTTGTGGTCATCAGCAACCTTTGTCAGACAAATACTTTTAGTTTTTGTTTGTACGTTGGAGAAATAGATTCCAAACAGTAGAGGTTCCAGGACTGAACCCCGGGGAACACCGCTGGTTACAGGTCTGCTGTTGGAGGTGGATTCACCTATTTTAGCCATATGAGTTCTATCAGTGAGCCAGTTAGCCACCCATCTAATGATATAAGGATTGATGCCTAGTTGGGTGAATTTGTCAATGATGCCTGAGTGGAGGATAGTGTCAAAAGGCTTGGCTAAGACCAAGTATGATGTATGCATAGATTGCCCCTCATCTGGGACATTGGTAACTGTCATAAGGAAGTCCACCAGGTTTAACAGGCATGATCTCCCTTTGTCAAATGCAAGCTGAGTAGGGCCAAGTGTTTGGAGCTTACCTATATCTTTGTTGATAAGGTCCATGATGATTTTCTCCATGGCTATGCAGATAAGGCTAGTCAGGCTAATAGGTCTATAGTTCATGGGAACAGTGAATGCACCACCTTTGTGCAAGGGAATAATGTTGGCTGTCTACCATTCAGCTGGTACAAAGCTGGTGCTTAGACTATGATTGAAATGAGTACCCAGTGGTGTTACTAACTCATGTTGGAGCCCATATAGGACACAGCAGGTCCCATAGATGCTGTGTTTTTGGCCTTAGAGAGGGTATTTACAACCTGCTCTTTAGAGATACAAGATAGGGGAAAGGTGGTAGGGATGCTACGGGGTATGTGTGGTGGAGACAGGGGAGTAAAGTTTTCACAGAAACCGTCTGTCCACAGGCTCATTTATGTGGTATCATTAACTACCTATTTGGCACAAAGCTGGCCCTTTACTTTGTGGAGTAAAGGTGTAACTATAGAATGCCTTGTGGTTGTCCTTTGTTGAGGAAGCTAATTTGGACTCATAGTTTGCATTGGAGGAATTTACAAGACATCTTATTGGCTTATTTAAGCTGAGGTGGGAGTGTTTCCAGTCTAGGAGGGCTCCCTCCCTCTTAATCCTGGACAGCATTTTTTTTCCACATATTGTAAAACCTGTTAATGGCAGTTGTCCACCAGGCAGATTTGCTCTTCCTTGAGGAGCTTATTTTGGTCCTATCAGGTATGGGTGAGTCAGGTGTTTGCATAAAGCATTACTGTACATCTTGGCATAGCTGCCAGTTCCATTTCGGAGAGGAGGTGCTTTGAAGCTATTTATACCATCCCATAAGAGGTTGTAATCTTCTTTGGAAAAGTTTTTTACTTTAGTTGCTGCTAGGGGTTTGTCAGGTGTGAAGTTACTTCAAATTAAACTGATTTGTGATTGGATCTCATCAGGAAGGCCCTCACAGTCGGGGTGCTACAGCGGCCCCTCATATTAGAAGCACAAGATCCAGAATATTGGCTCCCTTGTGGGGGTGTCAACCAACTGGTTCAGGGTACTGGAATTAACAAAGTTCATGAACCTTTGGGGAAGTGAGTTGGAGTACCAGTAATTTATGCAGTCAATGGATGGCTATTTAAAGTCACCCATATTCATGGTGTTCTGATGTATCTTGATAGACTCAAGTGGATCCAAATAAGCATAAGAGGTGTCCTGATTCATGCAGGGGTTCATGTAGCTGGCAATGACTTGAATAGGTGCCCTACCAACAGTCAATTGCACCTAAAGTTTCTCCAGGGTATCATACTGTTTAACCAATCTGGATTATCTTTAATGAATATTGAAACACTGCCTCCTTTAGTTTGCACAACTTCAGTTTGAGGTCTGAACATGTGGAAGGGGGTGTAACCCAGTATCTATGGGGTGCTGTCCACAGCCTTGAATGAGGTGTCTGTGACTGCACAAATGTCTGCATCTTCCAAGGTGAGGACAGCTGCCAGTGACTGCAGTTTCATGTTGAGGCTCCTAGCATTTAGCAGCATAATCTTGAGGTGGTTTTTAGATGGGGTTTTTATGTTGGGAATTTTGTCCTTGAGACACTGCCAAAAAAGGCCTATAGGGGTGGCAAGATCCTTAGCCAGTAGCCAAAATCCCAGGGTTGACAGATGATGACGATCTCTGGCAAGGCATCGAGGTCTGTCATCATGTCATCCCAGGCTGACAGATAGGGGATCCCCATAGAATGACACCAGAAGCTAAGACAATATTTGAAGTCAATCATTTTCTGTATGTATTGAGTCATCCTAGATGAAGGTAAAATGCTGCTTAAGGCTAGGGACATACCTGCTTGAGACAGATAGCCCAAGAGTCCAGTCATGTCTCTCTCCATATAGTCCAGAGAGTTACAGCTCAAGTCATTCACACCAACATGTATTATGACAGAGTCATAACAGTACCTGTTGTTGAGAAACATGAGTGCATGTATGATATGGTATATCCTGGCACCTGACAGACATCTGACAGTGACCTTTCCCCTTAAACAGCCTGGTGCGAGAGGCATCAGTGTGTCTCATGATGGAATCACCTATGACTAATATGTTTGATTCTGTATTTTGCCTTAAGGGTTTGACCGGTGAGACACTGGTATGTGAGCTATTATGTGTAATGTGTTCTGCACAGAAAGAATTATGTGCAGTGTGCTTGTGTATGTGTTTGGGAAGTCTCTGGTATTTAAGTATGATGTGGGTTTGGGTGGAGTAAAAGCTGAGGTGTGCATGCTGGCAACCTGCTCATTGTCGTATGTACTGACTGGGTGTGTGAGAGAGCATAGATTCTAGGGTCTTAATAAAGTTTCATCTCTCACATGTTGTGGTCGTGTGGACTAGGAGCAGAAGGATGGGGACACTGTCCACATCTCTGCAACAGACACTCCTAATGCCATTAGCAATAGATTGTGTATACGTCACAACAGGCCATGGTTAGGCAGTGGCCGGAAAGATGCTTAAATGTAAGATGTTATTACCTTGATGGTGTCATTTTAACTCATTGCATACAAGTGACGCCTTCAGGTGCATCTAATATTGCTTGTTCATATTTGCATCAATAATTCCAAAACCAAGCTGTGTACAAGGTTTTAAAAGATTTCATCTTAAAGCTTGTACAATGGCAAACTCAACTGCATTAATATTTGACCTGTGTCTAGTGCAGGTAAATAGATATTAACTGTTGTTTTTATGATATTAATTTGTGCAGCTATAATGTTCACATTTTTCTAAATATCTCAACACCCAAGTAACATAGACAGAACTACTAAGCCTCATACGAATGCCGTCAGCTAGATGAATAAAATGCTGCTGACAGTATGTGTGTAACTTGAGTGGTTGCTGAGACATTTCAAGTTGTTTACAAAATATTACAAATGTAGTAGTTACTGGCCGGGATTCAGTAATCCTCCGTGTAAGACTAAATAAGTCTTACAAGGAAACTGCAGCCTAAGAGTATGACGTCAGCGCGCCATGCATATTCATGAAGGAGTGCTGACTTAACTCTAAGGCTAACACGGAGCATGCACGAGTGCAGGGGTTGTGTCAGACTGCCGAGCAGTCCAAATATCCATGCCCCTGCAAGTGCCTAAATCTGCAAATGTCACCAGACATGAGCGAGTCCGCTCAAATGTGTATATCCCCAACACTACACTCCCCCACATTCTAAACCCCTGTACATATATAATAAAATGTAAAACTTTTTTTTTATTATTCCCGATATAGCTGCCTGTATTTGCACGTGTTTGTGCAGGTTTGCTCATTGCTCAGCTACAGTTAGCAGTTTAGATATCGAAGAGGATAATAAACTACTTATATGCAAATTAAGCCAAATAGCAATAGTGTAGTGGTAGAGCCTTCACACAAAAAAGAGACATTCCTGGTTCGAGTCCCACCACTCCCCTTTCCAATTTCTGTAGGAAATCTGTGCATAAAAATAATTCCTGACATTTACCTTTTAAATTTTAGTAAAATGCATTGAAATAGCCTATGTAGTAGTGAACGATATTTTCTATATATATAAGAAGGTGAATTGGTTATGCATACTGATGAATGCATAAGTAATGTATTTTAAGCAATGTGAAGCACTGCTAAGCAACATTTACCAGTATTAAGCACATTTAAGAATAATTGCCCATAGCTTAGAACTGCTTTAACTAGCGCAATGGCTTTGCACGGAGCTGCGCATCGCGCCAACTAGCGCAAACGAAATATGCTTGCACATAGCTGCGCACTGCGCTAACTAGCGCAACGTCGGGCAACGTCGAGCAACGTAGAGCAATGTTGGGCAAAGTTGAGCAAAGTTGGCTAAACAGCCACACCTCCTAGCTGGTCAGGCCAGTAGTAAAATAAAAAGCAATGACAGGCCTCGAGCCTGGGATACTGTGCACCATAATCACAGTACTGAACTACTAAGCCATGACAGCTTTTGCTGTTCATGCACTGTCAACATACATATACATATTAATCAAAGTTTACTCAGTGCTAAGCAGGTGTGCACTCAGCTGAGAATTTTCAAATCTGGCCAATCACAAATAAGTGTGGGAAATGAGGCATATTTAAGCTCCATAGGCGGGAATACTTGCCATAACTAGTTGTAGCTCCCATCTGCAGGCAGCATGGCTGGTGTCAGAGAGGGCTCTTGGTTTCGAGTGCAACGGTGGGGCATTGAGGAGTCAAAATTGATGGTTTGGCTCCTTGTCCATAATCATGATGCCAGACTCCTGCAGGGCCAGTTCCAGGGCACTGAATACAAAGTGGAAGCTTGGAAACATCTCACACATGATCTCACCAGTGCCACAGACGTCCCTCGGACTGGTGAGCAGGTCAGACACCACTACACAGACCTGAAGAGATGCAAGCAGGACCAACTGAACCAGTGGATACAGGAGGCCCGTGGAATGCACAATGCCCCACTACTGAGTAGGTAGCCATGGAATGGAGTATGTAAGAATTGCTATTGTAGTCGATATTATGGATAGGTATATGTCTCAATATCACTTCATTTACTTCACAGCTGCAGGTGTCTGTGCTACGAATCAGCAAGCCTATGCAGATAGGCTGCTAAGGCTGTGCCACCAGGCAGGTTAGTAATTATTCTGCATGTATTGTTATATAAAATAAGTGAGAGAGCCTGAAAAAGAGTGTTGCAACCCATTAATAAAGGTATAATAAGTCCTGAATAATTTGTTTGCATGTACTGTTATATTAAAGAAGTGAGACAGCCTGAAAAAGAGTGTTGTAACCCATTAATAAAGGTATAATACATCTTGAATAAGTCTTCTGCATGCACTGTAATATCAAATAAATGAGAGCGCCTCTAGAAAAGTGTGTAATGTAATTAATAAAGGTATAATTCCTGGAGTGTGTCCGTGTCACTTAGTTTGAAATGTTGTTGTACTCTTGCATTATATAAATAGTACTGTTGTATTAAGCACTGTCAACCCACACTTGGGCAGGCCCATATAAAGTGGATGAAGGGAGTGCCAGTAGCTGTGAAGCATATATAGAGTCCTCAACTGTTGGTTAACGGCTGGCATGTATAGGTAAATCTGGCACACGAGTAGCTTGTTAATGTGTTCCCCAGAAATGTCAGCGTGCTGCTAGAAATGTAGGGGGCTGTAAAAATATAACGGATAATGTCACCTGATCACATCCAGATATGTAGATATATAAATATAAATAAAATATATAAATACGTAGCAGTAACATCTGCATCTTGGACAGTTTGTATGTCAGATACAGGTCAGGTATATAAGGAACTAGCAAAACCAATTTCACAACTTAATGGACTTTGCCTAGTGTAATAATACATGTAGGGGATATATACCTGCAGTCAATAGGAATGTAGTGTAAACTATAAGTACATATAAGTTGTTAACGGAGGTATCTTTTTACACCCTACTGTATGTGCATAAACAATGCAATTCCACACCTCAATGGGTATGTCTAATCTCAAAACATTTGTTGGGACATATGTCCTATTGGTTTATAAATATCTGCATTTACTTTGATGCATGTGCCCTGTTCAAACATCACAATCTTGGTGGCCTGTTGCCACCAATCAATCCTGCATGCTGTTGGACTGTCCACTGTTGTTCTATATATGCATGTGTTATGCTTGCTGTTCAACTGTTGGAACTCTGGTGTGTTGGGTTAATGGGAATATTACTGCATGCTGTTACAACTAATTTGGAATGCTGTTGGCTGTTACCAACCCATATTGTCATTAAATCCTCCTAAACATAGAACGTATGGGAAGGCCGGTCCCAGCAGACCCACCTGTCCCACCTCAGCTGGCTATGGCACCTGGCACCAGCAGGTCTGGTGCCCAACCCGGCACCTCCTCCTCCATTGGCCCTGTGCTACCTTCAGGTGGAAGCACTGCAGGGATGGGGCTCATCCCCCCCGTGCAAGCGTGGCCGGAGGAGGGCTACCTATCACCCTCCGAACGGTCCGGGCTATGGTGCATAGAGAGATCGAGCGTTCAGTTGCTCTTCCTCTACACCAGCTCGAGGCATGAGTGGCGTGACTCACAGGAGAGCCTGCCCCTTCTACGCAGCCCCCAGCACAGCCACCCTCTGGGCTGTGAAGGTGCAGTGGTGACTGCCCATGGGTGGAGATCTCAGTTCCGCTGTTGCCATCTGTGGACTCATGGGCTTGTGATTTCCAAACATTCTTCCCTGTCAATGGTGTTCATCCACCCCATGTGTCATATTCTGCCCCTGTATGCATTTTGTTTGTCTTGTCTGTTTACCTCCCCAACCTACCTCCCCAAATATACCTACTTCCCCTACCCCACATTCCACTCTCACCTGAAAAAAAAAAAGGGCAGTCTGCTCCCACAAAAAATTATGCCCCATACATAGCTGCCCATTTTGCACACATGTCCACTGGATGCATAAACTGAAATTTAATTGGCAGTATAACATACTTTGTTGTCCTCACACCTCTCTCAGGGGTGGAAGGTTTCAAATTTCCCTCCAAATTTCTAGTATATGCACAGCTGTTGCTGTTAAAGAAATGGGCAGCTATGGACCTTCCCTACACCCTTCCTGCACATCCCTAGCTCTTTTCCCTACTGTCTTTCCCTCTTTGTGCCTCCTTTTTCACCACTTTCCTATCTCTCCATTTTCTTTTCTTTCAAAGAAATGAGCGCAGGGGTTAGCGGGAGTAAGCACTTTTAAGCAGTAGTTAGCGGGTTTGCGCGAGTGTGCGCTTAGCTAAATATTGCTAAGCATCACGCAAACCCGCTTACAACTGCTTAAAAGTGCCTTAGTCACCCTGCATGTGAGGGCCCTTGTTCTGCTCAGCAGCAAAATAAAACACCACTGTCAGTCTCAAACCCCGGACCTTGGACACACTAGACTGCATGAAGTACCACTAAGCCACAGTAGATATACAGCAGGTTGTTGCTGAAATATATATATCATGCATCAGAATGAGTGAATGTAAAGGAAAGATAGGAATGCCATAACATAAAACCTGTTCTGTGGAACTTTACCAGCAGTTGTTGTGGAATTGCATTACATGACTGTGATAACAGAACCAGCCATTCTAGCAGTAAATAATGTTACAGCAGCACTTTACAACCCCCACACAATATCATAGCAGGACAATCCCCACCCAAATGTACAAAATACCTGTGTGTTCAAGGTCCAGCAAGGATGTAGGTAGGCATACTCAGTACTGGAATTGTCCAGTTTTCATGAGCATCCTGTGCTAACGTCAACAAAAAAAAGCACAAACTGTGCAGAAGTGAGTACATTAATATTCACAGTATAGCAGTTCACAAACAGTTCATGTGCCAAATGAAAACATCTCAATAACTATGTATGTATGGCAGCTAATTGTATAAGTAGAAAAGAAACTGCATACTCAAATGTATCTTGTGTTAGCATTTGTAGTGGTGAGTACAATTCTACACTGACAACTGTGTACTGAAAGTGGCAACATTCAGGTCTGAGTACAACATTCAAATCACTGGCTACACCCCTAGCATCAGATATAAGAAGTATACTGTAAGAAAAAATATGTATTAGTATATGTATTAGTAATATGCTTAGTGCATTTAGAGCTTGAAAAGGGTTAACACATTTATTCTATTTTATACTGCATAAATCTGTACAAATTGCAGATGCTTTCTGACCTTGTATTGTCATGAAATATGCACAGCTAAAATCTTTGCTTATGCCTTGGAAATTTACTGAGAAGCAGATGATTTATCCTTGTGTCAGGAAAATAATGAATAGAACAATACCACTTGTATAAATGTTATGAAACTTAGACAAGGAGTTCCGCTTGTGCTGTGAAAAAATACACAGCTGCAGAAGCTATAGATAATTAGAACAAAGACTGCTTGAAAATATGAACTGCAATCAGCATTTGCTTGTGTAGGAGCTAGAAAAGTACCTTGAAATGTAACACATGCATTAGAACTATACAATAGAGGCTTGTAACGGGCTAGTGCCCACCAAGGCCAGGTTGTTTTTCTCAAAAAGTTTCTCATAAATCTAGTCATGTCAGCAGAAAATGTGAGTAACATCTGCTGTAGAATAATACTGAAAGTTGTGTTTGATTATGTCAGCTATAGAAGGCCATGTCTTGTAAAACAGTATAAGAATAGCATACTTCCTGTTAGTAGTTAGGCAAACTCTTGTATTTGCATGTTTTTCTCTCCTTGCTGCAAGTTATTAAATGTGCCTTAACTGAACCTTACGTGTATTGGTCTTTGAAGTTTTTTCCTTTGACAGATTGGTCCTTCGGACCGGAAATCCTCACTTCGCCTCAGATCAGACAGGCCAGGTGGCTTGAAACTGTACGGGGAAGAAACCCCATTGGTTCTTCTTATTTGAAAAGCCCTCCAACGGAATTGTCATACAAAAGAGGCCAGCCACTTTCTGATCTGCGACTGAAGGACAGGTTTGCACAAACTAGGTGATCAATCACGAAGGCTCAGGTAAGGTGAATCTACCTTTTTTTCTGTTTTAGATCAGGGACTAGATTTGCATTTGTTTTTGTCAGGACTATATTTTTATAAGTTAGGGACAAAAAGATTACTGTCGTCATAGATCAGGGAAACAGAGCAGGTACGCAGTCATTCTGAAGAGACTACAACAAAATCCATGGTACCACGTTAACAATAAAGAGTTATGTAACAATTAAAAGGGTAGAACAAAATGGGTAATAATTGCACAAAAAGACCCCAAAATCCGCCGTTAACCGAAGACGCAAAATACATGCAGTCACAGTGTGCTGATAATATTAAATACTACTCAAAATGGGTTAACAAGTATGAATTTGATGGTAAATTAGAAAAATCCTCGCTTATCAAACTTGTCAAACAGCTTAAAACTGATTCTAAAGGTCAGGTAAGAAAGCAACGTCAATTAGGAATTCCTCAGGCACACAGGTGGATTGAGGAAGTAAACCGTAGGTAACAAAATAATAATAATTCAAAAGCAATGTTTTTAGATAAGGAGGACAATAACTTAGTAATAGCATCAGCCCCTCCGCCTCCCTTACCAGAATATAAAGCAAATGAACAAGTTAGTCCACCCCCACGATATCCTGCTGTCACTGTAAATAGAGACACTACAAAAGTGAAACCGTTTATTAGAGATCCCATCGAGACCAGGTCTCGAACATGGGCAGGTAACTCAAAAGGGGACATTGAGTTATATCAAATAGGTAGGAATTCACGATCTATGAGTGAAGAAGAAATATGCCCACTTATAGAAGTGCCTAATCCTCAGGCAGGGCAAGAAGGTCAGGACCCAACTATCCTAGTGTATAGACCCTGGGCTCCGGAAGACATCCAGAAAGCCACTGAGGGAATTCCCCATCCAAAAGTTAATTTTAGAAAGTTCTTAGAAGATTTGCAAGGAATGAGGCTAAGTTATAATTTAAATGGAGAAGAGGTAGAAAAAGTAGTCAGACAAATTGTGGGACCAGATTGGCACATGATTAGTGGCAACTGGAATCCCCGTGACGCTGTGCTCAGGCCCCTCCCACATAGCAGTGCAGAGTTAGACAACAAAGTAAAAGGTCTTACAGACCGCATCTCTGAGAAATGGAAGCCTAGGGCAGACTGGACTTGCATTAATCAATGCATCCAACAAGAAGGTGAAACTATTGACAGATATTATGCCAGACTATTAGAATGTTTTAATAACCATTGTGGAATGCAGGCTCCTGAAGATCAGACACATGATTCCCCATATGAGCAGCAGTTAAAGAATGCATTTTTGAAAGGCAGCATTGCACCCACAATCAGTTTTATTACAAAGCACATGGTAGATCATCATACAAGCAGATTACAGTCATTACTTGAATATGCCAGGCATGCCAAAAGGCATTTTAATAGCAAAAAGAAAAAGAAAGCCCAAGTATTTTCTGTAGAAGATGGAGCAGAAGTTTATGTAGTACAGTCCAGGAAAAAGGGCAAGAGAAATGCCCAGGGAAACAATCTGATCAGTGATCAGAGGACGTTGAAGGGCGAAAGAAAAGGGGTGAATGTTTTAAATGCAGTAAAAAGGGACACTTGGCAAGGGATTGCAAGAAAAACAAGAAGGCAACCACGGAAGACAAGGAGGGTGAGGACTGACTATATGATAGTCAGGAATCACTAGAAGGGGATAGCAGAGAAATGACAAATGAGAATGTGATAGAGGGAGTAGAGGATGTGACAGAAGAAATAGAGGAAGTGCAGGAAGTTACGGATAGTGAAGAAAATGAAATATTGGATTTAGCTTTATTGAGCTTAGAGCTCTATTTAGCAGACATGAAACCAGAAGTTACACTCCTGGTAGAAGGGAGGGAAGTCAGATTCTTGTGTGACTCAGGGGCATCACGGACCCTGATACATCCCTCCAAACTGCCAGAGAATTCAAAGTCATCTGATTACATACTAGTGAAAGCAGCTAATGGACAGGTGTATCGGGAGCCCCTCTCCCATAATATTGCAATAACTGATCCTGTTTCAGGATTGACCCAGAAAAGTAAAATTGTTGTTTCTGCAAAATGCCCAGTAAATCTCTTGGGCAGAGACCTTATGCAGCTATTTAGTATAGCAGTAGTTCCGACTATGCAGGGTATGGAAGCACAGCGACAAATTTATACCTTTGCAGTGCAATCGGAGGGTGAAATGTTTTACTGGTACAGCCAGGACTTGGTTACAACTGGTCCAGGTGCAGTAACCGAAGAGTTGATGAACGTAGCCATCAGCAAGTTCCCCTCCCTTGACATTGATAAACAGCATTTGTTGCACTGTACTCTGTATTATTGTAACACACCAGGACCTGATAAGGAATATGAGCAAAAATTGTTTAGAAATCGTGCAAACAGATTGATATTACATAATCTGTACTGGGACACAGAAGGGAACAGTGTAGCCAGCTGTTCATTGCCCCAGGAATTCTTTGCACTTTATAAATCTAATTGATTACCACATGTTAGCTTAACTAAGGACAAGAATGTAAAATGTGTAGACTTAGGAGAAAAAGTCACGAGATGGAAAAAACAGACAGAGTTAGAACTGTCAGAACAAGGAATACAAAGGCAGAAGTTGAATTGGATAACTCAGACCCACCCAGCTGTACACTTGCAGTCTAGCAAGGACAGCTGATTAGCACTCCTATTGAAAGAGGAAGAGAATGCCTTACAGAATATACCAGAAACTCTCTGGTCAACAGGAAAATCAGATGTAGGACTTATTCATACAGCGGGACCAGTTACTATTATGCCAAAGTCAGCATTTAGACCACAAAAAAGACAGTATCCCTTAAGAAAAAATGCAGAGGTAGGAATCAAACCTATTATAGCAGCTTTACTTAAGGAGGGGTGCTGGTGGAATCTCCTGATTCACCATGTAACACACCCTTATTTCCTGTTAAGAAAGCGAATTGAGAGTGGCGTATGGTCCAAGATTTACAAGTTGTAAATGACGCAGTAATACCAAGGGCACCTACGGTGCCAGACCCACACACCCTGTTGAATGATTTAAAACCTCAACAGAAATATTTTTCTGTGGTAGATATCAGCAATGTATTCTTTTCAATACCGATACACCCTGACAGCCAATATTGGTTTGCATTCACATTTCAGGGGAAAAGGTATACATATACGCGACTACCACAGGGATATTGTGAAAGTCCAACAATATTCTCACAAGAAATGGCAAGTAACTTGGTGGGATTTACCCCACCAAGAGGTAGTCAGATTTTACTTTATGTTGATGATATCCTGCTGGCGGCCCCCACCCAGCAAGATTGTAAAGAAGATACCATAGCGCTATTACAATTTTTAGTCACTGAAGGACATAAAGTAAACAAAAATAAACTGCAGCTTTGCAAAAAACAAGTTAAATACCTAGGATATGTAATATCCAAGGAGGGTAGGACATTAGATGAGGACAGAAAAATAGTGATTTTACAAGCACCAAAACCCACTACCAAGAAGGAAATGATGTCCTTCCTGGGTACGACTAATTTTTGTCGAAGCTGTATTCCAAACTACGCCTTGGAATCTGCACTGCTGACTAACCTGATATATAAAAAGCCTATGGCAGCACAGGATTTGTTACAATGGACACCAGAAGCAGAATCTGCTTTCTGCAAACTGAAACAGTTAATAGCATCCTCATTAGTTTTGGGATTACCAAACTATCATAAACGTTTTTTTCCAAACTGTAGATTGTATTCAGTTACCTCAGAAAGTAGCTATTTGTAAATGCACAGCTCATACCAAGCAACAGGATAGGATTTCAAAAGGTAATGCGAGAGCTGATACAGCTGCAAAGCAGGCAGCTTCAGAAGTATTTTATTTGAGTGAGGAATTACAACCCTCTGAGATTTTAGACTCAGAAATGTTAAAGACAATGCAGACACTTACTACGCAAGTTGAAAAACAAAGATGGGTAAAACGAGGAGCAATTCTCGAAAAGGGGCTGTACATCTCTAAAGAAGGGAAACCAACATTGCCATCTAATTTATTTAGATGTGCAGCTTTGTTGAGCCATGGGCAGTGCCATGTCTCAACAGGGGGGATGGTACAGCTGGTGAACCAAGTGTTCACGACATACGGATTCTTAAACTACTCTAAAAAATTTTGTTCCATGTGCCAAGTTTGTAATAAACATCACGCACAAGGGGTGTTAAAGCCCAAGCAAGGGAGTTTCCCTACACCACCGTATCCATTTCATACTATCTGTATGGATTTTATAGAATTGAGCAAATGTGAAAATAAGAAGTATTGTCTTGTCATTGTAGATATGTTTTCCAGATGGGTGGAAGCCTTTCTGACTAAAAATCCAGATGCGGCAACCGTGGCAAAAATTCTCATTAAAGAAATCATCCCTAGATTCGGCATTCCGGAAAGGATCTACAGTGACAACGGCACACACTTCGTAAACCAGACCATACAACAGTTAAGTAAACATTTTGGTATTTCTTTAAAAAATCATTGTGCATACCACCCACAATCTGCAGGGCTAGTAAAGAGGCATAATGGGATTTTAAAGAGTAAGCTAAGGAAGTTAATAGTAGAAACACAGAGGAATTGGGTGTACTGTCTGCCCCTGGCACTGCTGAGCATGAGAACTGTTCTGAATGCAAAAGGATTGACTCCTTTTGAAAAACTATTTGGAAGGGCTTATTATATACCTCAGTGGAAACCTCTCATGCCTGCAGACCAGGAAGCCGACAGTACACTAGCAGAGTACATGAGAAAGTTGTTAAATTCTAAACATTTGTTGCAGTCAAATTCTGTTTCAGATAAATAACAAATCAGACCGTCAGAAGTGGCAGTGGTCCCAGGTACCTGGATTTGGGTGAAGACAATAAAGAAAAAGAATTGGGCGTCACCAAAGTGGGAAGGTCCATATCAAGTGCTTCTGTCGACACCCACTGCAGTCAAGATAGCAGAGCACACCTCCTGGATCCACCTGATGCACTGCAAACTAGTTAAAAACTTTGAACTAGACAAAAATCTTGTCACATGCCAAAAGTAAAAATGATAGAATCCAGAAGAAACAGGAATGCAGAACAACCCTTTCCTCAGAAGTATTGCATAATCATCCTGTTAACTGTACTAAGTGACAATAATCTTTTTGCTGTGGCCTTTCTTTTTCCCAGCCACACAAACTGAACTGAATAAACGTGAAGCGTTACTCATAGACTGGCATCCAAACTTTAACACTTACCAGGCAATTAAATATGTGTATGCTGAGACTTTCAATGTTTCGAATTGCTGGATTTGCACAGCTTTGCCGACAGCATACGGGGGGGTTATTAATGACTACGGTCCCCCTAGGGGTCAATGAGACCTGGGAAAACTTGATTTATGATACCTCAACCATTACATCACAAGATAAAATAGCATTGCACTTGTCTGTTCCACAAAAGGGAACTGTGTGTTTTTATAAAAATGATACTGTTCAGGTGGGTTGGAGCAATTGCAATGTGACTGTTCCTTATAAATGTTACACTAAATGTAACAATGTAGATTTTTATTGTAATACAAATTATGATTCATTTCTTGGATTGATGCACAAAACCCTTGAAGTAAAACATAATTCTGTTCTTTATAAATAACTGTCTATAATTGACAGAAAAATGTTTCATGCAGGGTAAGTGTATATTCATAGCAAAGTTACTGCTAAAGTAGAGGACTGTTATTTTGTGTATGGCAGAAAGGCATACAAATGGTTACCTGAGAATTGGTCCGGCAGTTGTTTTTTGTGTTACCTGGTTCCGGCCATACGACACACTGCAGTTTTGCCTCGAGGAAAAATTTGAAATGTCCGAGAGGTCGTCAAGAAACCTGTAAATCCAGTGGGACAAATCAATGCGCGTTGGAAAAACCATCATTCTATAGGCAATGGACTGACACATATGGACTTGAGTGATAGTGTTATATCGTGGGCAGGCATATTACCAGCATATGGAGCAGTGAAATCGATCTGGGAGCTGAGAAAACTGTCTAAACTTCTCGAAGTAATGAACAATGCAACTTTTTCCGCTCTCGAATTGGTGACTGATGAACTGAATGCCATGAGAACTGTAGTGCTTCAAAACCGCATGGCTCTTGACATCACCCTAGCGGCGAGAGGTAGTACTTGTGCTTTAATCCAGGAAGAGTGCTGTTCATATATTCCTGACCATAAACATGAGATAGATAATCATCTTGAGGTAATTCAGCAAGTGTCGGCCATGACCAAACCAGGCCCAAACCCACCGATGGACTTTTTCCAGAAATGGTTTGGGGTACCATCCTAATGAACATCTTGATTGCCATTTGTGTAGGAATGCTCCTACTGGGAATATGTGTTTTTTGTGGCATCCCCTGCATGAAAAGACTGATTAAAGACCTTATAGACATATCAGTTTCTGAAACCTTATATCAAAGTACTGAGTTTGAAGAACTGTTAAAAAATTGAAAATGCTTTCATGAGTTTAAACTGAATGACTCTCTTAACTGCAAATCCTAAGTGGAAGAGGTTAGGAGAAGAAAACAAACTGTTTATACTTATTTTGAAAGTAGAACAAAAATATTAAAAGGGGGAAATGTCAGAAAAATATGTATTAGTATATGTATTAGTAATATGTTTAGTGCATTTAGAGCTTGAAAAGGGTTAACACATTTATTCTATTTCATACTGCATAAATCTGTACAAATTGCAGATGCTTTCTGACCTTGTATTGTCATGAAATATGCACAGCTAAAATCTTTGCTTATGCCTTGGAAATTTACTGAGAAACAGATGATTTCTGCTTGTGTCAGGAAAATAATGAATAGAACAATACCACTTGTATAAATGTTATGAAACTTAGACAAGGAGTTCCTCTTGTGCTGTGAGAAAATACACAGCTGCAGAAGCTATAGATAATTAGAACAAAGACTGCTTGAAAATATGAACTGCAATCAGCATTTGCTTGTGTCTGAGCTAGAAAAGTACCTTGAAATGTAACACATGCATTAGAACTATACAATAGAGGCTTGTAACGGGCTAGTGCCTACCAAGGCCATGTTGTTTTTCTCAAAAAGTTTCTCACAAATCTAGTCATGCCAGCAGAAAATGTGAGTAACATCTGCTGTAGAACAATACTGAAAGTTGTGTTTGATTACGTCAGCTATAGAAGGCCATGTCTTGTAAAACAGTATAAGAATAGCATACTTCCTGTTAGTAGTTAGGCAAAATCTTGTATTTACATGTTTTTGTCTCCTTGCTGCAAGTTATTAAATGTGCCTTAACTGAACCTTACGTGTATTGGTCTTTGAAGTTTTTTTCCTTTGACATATACCAACCTTCTGACTTACACAACGGTGTCCACAGCAAACAAGCATGGTCCCCACTTTGGAAAGCTGAAAGGGCTACGCCTACCTGACTTAGCAATTTATAGCATTGGGTTGCTATGACAGTGAGCACTGCAAGTACCACACAGCAGGCTGCATGCAATTGGCAAATGGTGGCCACCAATTGGTGCAGAGGCCATCACATGCACATGTGCAGATATCTATAAAAGCAGGCTGTACTTGCTGTCCACACATGCAATCATTTCATTGCAGGTATGGAGAGAGAGAGAGAGAGAGAGCGAGAGAGACACACAGACAAACAGCGACATCCACAACAACAGCAACAGAAAAAAAATAAGATATAAAAAACAAAAAATTACAAAACACATGGAACTGACAAATACAAACGCATACAAAGGAAAGGTATGTAACAGATATGTATTTACTGGCATGTAGTAGATGTTTTTGAAGAGTACTCTACATAGTTTGAATCATCCATATGTGGCAGCAGTACGTATCTATGCACATTTGCCCTGCATAACTACTGCCATGGAGAAATCAGTGTGCAGCTCTGTGCAGTGGGATATGACTGTGACATATGTAGTTCAGCATTAAATGTCAAACATCTGATCCATGTTATCTGTGTTCAGTACAGTAGTGTGTAGAATGTCTGTCTGGGGGAGTAGCGCATACAGTTATATAAACATGGATGAGACAGAGTAACAAATGCATGATAGTCATATTAACATGTAGCTTAGCACTGGCAACAGCTGTACAAGGCTAGTATGCTAATCTAGTATTTGCAGCTATATATACACCCTCTAATATTACTGTGTGCTCACATGTGACACCTGTTCATGTTGCAGCAAGGCCCAACAGGTCAGCCGTGAGGTATACAAACTTACAACAGTGTGGACCTTGTGTGTGTATGGCACACACATACGGAGAGATCTGTCTGTGTCAGATATATTAGCATCTGTACATGTGCATAGAGCAAGGGACATACTGCAACTGTTTGTGAAGGGTGGACATATATATGTTGTTGAAGGTTGTTATGTGCATATTTCTATGTAGGTTGTAGTGTGTGGCAAACAAGACAGCATACAGTGCTGGTCTGACATGTGGTGGTTAAACGCTGTGGGTATGATTTGTCAGGATTGCAGTGTTGCAGCCAGTAAGGCCTGCTAAAGTTACATGGGCTGAGAGCACCTTCAATGCATTCCGCACAACACTGTGCAATATTATGACATAACTGTATACCTCACAACCTTCACATAATTGATATTCCCACCATGAAAGGTGGACTGTATATGTGCCTATATGTATATCTATATGTACAACAATGGATGTTTATATGTATGTTTTATATATATATATATATATATATATATATATAGAGAGAGAGAGAGAGAGAGAGAGGCAGGGTCATATTTACTACAACAGATGCCTGATGACAAAGCCATGGACTCAAGCTCAATGTTGACACTGCATTGGCATCCCTTATTGCAATAACTCTGTACCCATTAACTACCACATAGGTGGTAGTCTACTTAACACCAAAGGTGTAATAAGAGACCATGGGACACAGGTGGACAGTAGTCTCCCCTTTGATAATCACAGTGCCACACTAGTCATGTAATCTGTCTACGTGGTACACATCATCACAAAAGGTGTGTCATCCAGGGAAATATAGGTCAGTGTTCCCCTCTACTCATCACACATCAGACCCATTATAGAGTACAATGCCTCATGTGGTATGTACCTCACAAGACATCTACAGCAACTGGAAAGGACACAGACACACCTCACAAAGAGTAATACCGGCCTCAAACAGATGCCCTATGCAGACCGTCTCACAAAACCACAGCTAGACTGTGTCACATACCGCCTACCCAGATGTGACCTCTGCCTAACATACAAAGCTATGTCAAACCCAGAGCTGTTGGACATCCTCCAAGTAAACAGATCACAATCCCTATGAGTTACATGCTCTAGGGACCAAAACCTTGTGACCTCAATAAACAGCACATGCTGGAGGGATAGATTCCTATCTCAGAGACATCCCATACTCTGGAACAAACCACCTATCAATAGCAAACAAAGCTCCTAATTAGCAGTCATCATAAATAATCCTGATGATTGTATGGGAGATAGGAAATACACCCCAGGAATCACCTCTGTGGCTCTGCTTGACAGGGCCATGTGAAATTAAATTACATGTGTGTCAAAGGCCAGGGTAGCGTATGGCTAGACTTCTATAGGCGCTAGGGCCAATAGCCTATTACCTACCTATGAACCGATACACACCCACATGTACTTGTTGCAATAATTGGTATGTGAGGTTGACTCAGTGATGGTGAATGTGTTGGTGAATGTGTCAGAGTTCTGTATATGTGTGATAGCTTAGTGGGAAACTGGTTCTGTCATGGTATTTTGTGTCCTAGCTGTTATCCCAGCAAAATATGTGTATGCTGTTGCTAGGCAGAAAAAGCAGTATGGCATATGGTCTGACATAGTCCCTTGGTGTCGACTGGGGTGCCCCATTGTAGGCTAAAGCAGTACATGTATGCTTATTGAGTGTTACTGCTGGTGAATCCAACTCCTGTATGACTTGTAGTACTACCTGAAGCTGTATGCCTAAACAGCACAGTATGGTGTATGTCCACATTTCTTGGAACCACTGTTTTGTGTGTTCCCTGTAGTCCTCACTGATTACATACCTCAGGCATAAGGTTTCATAACTACTGACACACAGTACTGTATGGTACACAGGTAAAGCTCATCTGGGTTGCCATACCTTTGTGTCTGGTATGTATGTCTGATGTGTGTGTGTGGGTATGCCTGTACCATAGCCTCGGTCATATGTGTGTTCCAGGATATAAGTGTGTATCTAGCAACATGTATTGCCTAGTACAGCAGTATGCCACCTATATTAATGAATGTGCACATATGTTAGGCAGGGGGTTGCCATCAACGACTAGTGTGGTATACAGGTAATACTGTAACTGGAATTTACAATCATTGCAACAGATGACATATTTCTTTATGCATTAGCTTGATATATACTTCCTGTGGCTTGGTAGTGCTTTGTATTGCAAGCAGTGTGCCATGTACTGTTGTATATTCTTACATACTGGTTTTTCTTTGCTGCTGTGCAAAACATGGTTTGATATATAGAGGGTGCCAGGCACTGTCAGGCAGTTGTGGGTTGAGCACTGATATGTGTCATTGAAAGTGTGTATCCTCTGACAGCCAATAGGTTGCTATATATGGCAGTTAATTGATATCTGTATATTAGAATGTTAAGTGTGCCACATGACTTGCTCACACATATTGTTTCATTGTCTTCCAGGGTCATGGCCCACCATCATAACCCTGCATATAGCCCAGCAGAGGAAGAACAGATTACAACCAGCTTGGTTCAGCACTATGCCCTGCTGTTCTCAAGAACCAGCCAGGAACAGCATGAGCGGACTGCACTATGGCAAGATCATGTCCGTAGGGTAAATGACATAGGCATGCATAACCGGACATATGAGCAGGTACGCCATCACTGCAGTGATTTAATTAGACATGTCCGGCAGTGTGCATCTGATATTCATAGACAACAGCTTGCCACAGGTGGTGGGGTAGCCATCCATCCCCCCCTCACCAGAGTGGAGGAGCTGCTCCTGAGCCAGGTGGCTCCTGGCCAACAACAACAACAACAGACATGTATCATCATCGTGTGCAGAGCCACCCAGCAAGTTGACATGGAGCGTGCAGGTAACATGGCGTATCTGTAGACTACTGTTACCTCTATTGGTAGATCATGCATATGTGAGATGTGTACTGTGTAGTTAGAAGATGTGGTGCCTAATGTTGTGCAATACTAATAATTAGGAATATAATCTGTAGGCCTGTGACAGTCAACTGTTGTACTACTGTAAGATTGCAAACACACAGTAGCAATGCCACAGTTGTTGCCACTGACAAACTGTCTCATATCCTTGTAGGCCCCTCTGGTGTGACAGCAAGGCAGCAGACCCATGCTGGTGAGTGTGTTCTACATTTAATATTGCTAATTAAATGTGAATGTCATAGGTGAGGTGTAGGCCATGTACACGTAACACACCTACGCATAATGCATGCTGTGCATGTTTGCTGTGAGACTATGCACATCTCAGTAACGTGAGTAGCTGCCTCAAACACATGCAAGACACAGAGCATCCCACACAATTGTGGCAACACTGTAGTGGACATTGGATAGGCAGAGTCGATACACATGCACACAACATACACAACTTTGTCATACGCAGTACACGTTAACATGCTACACATGGCGTATTCAGGCACCCACTGTAAGGACACACTCCAGTATCCCAAATGTCAACCACATAGCACACATAATATACTTGAGTGGTAGAGGCCTCTCATGGGGCTGTGCGATACTCTTCAACACATAACACATTCATGTTAGGCAATGCCCCCTATTGGGCACCTTACAAACCCATGTAACAACTGGCTGTGAAATGGTGAATGTAGCCATGGTATTGCAGTTCAGGTACAGCATGCTATGTGCCGGTCTGGCACACATTAGTAGCCTTAAGAGACCACATGATGCTGCATGATGATGGCTCATGGTACTACACCCCATCCAGTTACAGTGACCACAGTACTACACATAGCATTAATTGCTATGCACCTCAATGTTGTGAGTGTGCAAGCATATGCACCTATACACAATATGCATAGCAATCACCATTTGTACAAAGTGACACATATATGTCTTGTAATGCTATTGAGTGTATAGGTCACATGACACACATTGGGTATGTGTGATGTTTAATGTTATAGTTGTGTTGTAGCATGCCATGTCATGGCAGGCACTGACATGTCCACAATATGTCCTACACTCACCATAACCACTGTACAATGGCTATGTTGAGCAATGGTATTCCATCAGGTATACATGCACCACTCCTCCTGTGTGTATACATAGCATGCATGTGCTAAACCTGTGTCCATAATTATCTGCTAAATACACAGATGCTTCAATCAGAAATGGATATCTATGTGACACACGGGTACACATCCAGCCATGGTATGTATATCTGTGAGTGATGGTGCACAGGACATTGCAGAGCTTTTAATACTTGCACAGCAATGTTGTGTCCATGTACACATTGCATTCCAGGGTGAGGCCAATCACTGAACAACAACACACATGCATCAAAGCCATGCATACTGTTATTAGCAAGGGCTGTCTACACTTGCACTGCATGCTGTTGAGCAACACACATCCTGCATGGTGACACGTGTGATATAACTGTTTGGCTTGTGATACTGTACCCCACCATCACCCGCTATTGAGTATGTTCTGGATTGCTGGTGGTGTGTGTGTGTGTGTGTGTGTGTGTGTGTGTGTGTGTGTGTGTGTGTCTGCTTTAGTGAGGAGTGTATTTGTGTGCATGTGTTCATGTGTGCATGTGTTCATGTGTGCATGTGTTCCGACATCATGTACAGGTCGTAAAGTGTGTTTCCTGTCTTCCTCTCACAGGTGCTGAGTTTGGACTGGTTCACTGCAGCAGGGAAACTGATGTCACTGAGCAAAATCGTGATACTGATGATAGGTGTGTTCAGGCACAGGCATTTTTGCCAGGGTCTGTCATTGGGCCACCAGTCGACAGTACACAAGTATCCACCCCATCCATGCACACAGTCATACTGTCAATACATCCATCACCAATGCCCTTAGCTGAGGGATAGCGTACAGCCGGCATTGGCCAGGACAGTGTGGTATCTATGGCACATGCATCCCGACACAGCAGCCATACCCAGATGTCTGGAAGGTTACCACATAGGCAGATGTCCAGGGGTTCTCATCGGAGCACTGCTGCTCATCATGCCCCTGGCAGATGTGTCACAGGTCTTACAACCTCATGCATGTTCCAGGCTGTCATGGAGGCACAGGCACATATGGAACGGTACATCAGACAGGGACTAAGGACACAGAGGGTACATAACACCGCTGTAATTGACAGTATCCATGACCTAGCAGGTGCCGTCCATAATTACACTGAAGTCACTGATAGACGTTGGGATGAGACATTAGATGTCCTCTGCAATGTCATGTCCATGTGTCAGGACAGTGCGGGATGGTTGAGTCGTCGACATGGACGTATGCCAGCAACATCAGCAGCTGGCAGTCACCATGGAAGTCCCTCAAGTCACAGCTGCTCCCGTAGTGCCAGTACCAGTCCCAGCAATGTTGAGGGTGAGATGTCAATAGATCTTCCTAGAAGACCACGTGCATGTGGCTCTGGACAGTCCCAGCAGGGACCTGGGTCCAGTGTACATCCATCTACCTCTGGGGATAATACCCAGTTTGGCTTATTACCTGATAGTGTCAGTAGCACCCCTGCCAGGCACAGGTACCGTGTCCGTGGCCAGAGACGGTGATCTGTAAAGCCTGGCAGGTACAGTCTGTGGCTGTCTGACAAATACCCGTATATGACACCCACATGGTGGAACTGTGTGCATGCAGACACACACATGCACACATAAACCAGACACCTAGGGCTAACACATACCCGCACACATTACATCAACATTGGCCTATAGCAGTACTATTGGCCCTCACACACACACACACACACACACACACACACACACACACACACACACACACACACATAGATGTCGATTGTATGGCTCACTGTAGGCCTCTGGCAAACCAATAACACACCCTGTGCATATGATGAAACCTTTGCCACATCCTGTCATCTGTAACATTGATGCAGGAACAGGTTACCATGGTGCTGATGCACAGGGTGACTTTATAGCAGTATAGCAATGTTAGCATGTTGTCAGCAGTAGAGTGTAATGATATGCTTGAAGGTGTAGCTGAGCAGGCATGATGAATTAAAGCTATGATTGTCAGTGTAGCATTGTTTACACCAGGGTTAGTTCCAATAGTGTATCGTCCGCCCACACTTGGCTGATGTGTGTAGTATTGGCAGCACGTGTTAGACAGTGGACAGTACATGTGGGATGTGTGTAGCACAGATTTGCAGGTGTACATTTGTGAACATGGTGGAAGTGCACTGTCTGCATGTATGTGCATAGTGGACACATGGGCATGGTGACATGCCCTGTATTACACAGTAACACTCTATAGTTTCTATTGGTGGCCAGTATGCATTGTACTACACACATTTCGGAACTTGACTACACATGTGTGTATGACATGGTTTGACACTGTGCTGTGGGTGATACTGTTACTATCTGTCATTGTTTTGCATTCTGGTAGCATACATAACTTCAACAGCCTGACCATAACCAATTGTTAGATGATATCTTGACAACTGACACACAGATGTAGGACATACAGTTACATTTGAATCTTTCAGGTACTATACTATGCCAGTAACCAGTGGTATTCACCTGCACCCATTACTGAGACCACTCCTGTTTGGCATATAGCTCTCTTAGGTACAAGCAATCACAGTAGGGATATGTCCGTCCACGTCTGGTAATGCATACTGTGGCCTATAATGCATTCTCCAGATGACACACACATCCTCCACAAGGGTATCATACAGACAGATACCTGTTGTCAAACCCATGCTGTAAAGCTATAAGCCAACCAAAGCATAGTCATCCACATTTACGGAACATAGTATCCCCACAGTACCACATAGGTAGTAGCCACCAACATGATGAACAGGTACCGATGTGTACATGCAACCAAGTGTTATGTCATCTCTCCTTTGATAGTCACATTTCCAAAGGTATTTTGAAATCCCTTGGTGGATCACATAAGCAATAAGGGGTCTGCATGCACATCCACAAAGGTTGTTGTACACCTATAATGAATAGCCATCATTGACAAACTTTGCTGGTTTGAACAAGTTTGACATATACCTCGGCCATAAACCCTCACTCACACAATTCAATAGAAACCGTAATGAGTGTGTGTGACACGGATGACCTAGGCCAGGGATCACTGCAGTGGCTGGCCTTGTCAGAAGCATACAGATGTGACCTGAGGTCTGGAAAGCAGCAGCACACTCTGACAAAGATGACAGATGTGTTCTTGGAGAAAACAGGGTTCCCACACATGCAATAATTGAGGTCACACGTATGTATATGTATTTGCCACACAGCTACCTCACATGTGCAATGCACATACTGTTGTCATACTGATATGTCATACAGTAGTAAAAGCAAAACCCACAACACATTGACCAACAGTGTCACACACATAGAGCACACACACTCAGCAAGTGCAGGATTCAAACTCCTACTTAACTACTTAATGATAATAGAGCAGTATACATTAACATGACGTGCTATACACATTACTGGATGTTTTCCTTTCCACAGGTATATTTGTGGGATGGTGACATCTTCAGACTTGACAAAGATAAGTATACCGCTTTTAAGGTGTTTTAGTCTCCAAAATTGCGGTTTCTGTCCAAGGAGATCACACACAAACACACAGTTGTCAAGTGTAGGATTCAAACGCCTACCTAACTACTTCATGATACAAGAGGAGTATGCATTAACACGACACGCTATACACATTACTGGCAGTTCTTTTTTCCACTGGTAGTGCAGGATTCAAGCCACTACTTAACGATACTAGAGGGGAACGCATTAACATGACGCACTATATACATTACTGTGAGTTTTTTTTTCACAGGTATATTTATAGGATGGTGACATCATCAGACTAGACAAAGATTAGTATACCACTTTTAAGGTGTTTTACTACTCTTCAAAAGGGATGCTCCTCTCCAAGGAGATCACACACAGGCACACACACTTGTTAAGTACAGGATTCGACCCCTACTTAACTGGTTTATGATACTACAGGAGTATGCATTTACATGATGCGCTATACACATACTGTGAGTCCTTCTTTCCACAGGTATATTTGTAGGATGATGACATCATCAGACTTGACAAAGATTAGTTTACCACTTTTAAGGTGTTTCACTACTCTCCAAAAAGGTTGCTTTTTTCCAAAGAGATCACACGCAAACAGACATACATTTGTCAAGTGCAGGATTCAAACCTCATCTAACTGGTTTAGGATAGTACAGGAGTACGCATTTACATGATGCGCTATACACATTACTGTGAAATCATCTTTCCACAGGTGTATTTGTAGGATGGTGACATCATCAGACTTGACAAAGATTAGTACACCACTTTTGAGGTGTTTCACTACTCTGCAAAGAGGTTGCTCTTTTGCAAGGAGATTACACACAAATTTGTCAAGTGCAGGATTCAAATCCCTATCTAATTGGTTTTTGATATTACAGGAGTATGTATTTACACAATGCGCTATATACATTACTGTGAGTTCTCTTTTCCACAGGTATATTTGTAGGATGGTGATATCATCAGACTTAACAAAGATTGGTATACCACCTTAGGGTGTTTCACTACTCTCCGAAAAGGTTGCTCTGCTCCAAGGAGATCACACACAAACAGACACACTTGTTAAGTGCAGGATTCAAATCCCTATCTAATTGATTGATGATATTACAGGAGTACGCATTTACATGACATGCTATACACATTACTGCAAGCTCTTTTTTCCACAGGTATATTTGTAGGATGGTAACATCATCAGACTTGACAAAGGTAAGTATACCACCTTTAGGGTGTTTCACTACTCTCCAAAAAGGTTGTTCCTCTCCTAAGAAATCACACACAAACTTGTCAAGTGCAGGATTCAAACCCCTACCTAACTGGTTTATGATATTACAGGAGTATGCTTTTACACAACACGCTACACACATTACCGTGGGCTTTTCTTTCCACAGGTATATTTGTAGGCTGGTGACATCATCAGACTTGACAAAGATTAGTGTACCACTTTTAATGTTTCACTACTCTCCAAAAAGGTTGCCCCTCTTCAAGGAGATCACACGCACACACTTGTCAAGCGCAAGATTCAAATCCCTACCTAACTGGTTTATGATACTACAGGTGTACACATTTACACGGCATGCTATACACATTACTGTGAGTTCTATTTTCCACAGGTATATTTGTAGGATGGTGACATCATCAGACTAGACAAAGTGGGTTACATTAGGTGACATTAGGTGGGCTACATAGAAGGAATGTCTAAACACTTTGGCCATGTGATCATCAAAGGAGAGTTTACTATCTACCTGTGTCCCTAGGGCCATAATGACTTTCTCCGTACAAACTGGATTACCACCTATGTGGTAATTTGTTTGCACTTTATTTTAGCCAAAGGGGATGACTATGCATTCTTTGGCATTCTGCTTGAGGGCATTGTTTTGACAACAGGTATCTGTCTCTGTAAGACCCTTCTGGAGGATGTCTGTGTCAGCCTTAGAGTCGATTACGGACCACAGTTAGCAGTCATCTGCAAACCTGTTCAGCCATACTTCTCTCATGCTTGCCTGTACCTCTGAGCAGTATCTACTGAACAGGTGGGGTCCCAGGACCAAGACCTGTGGGATGCCATTTGTGACTGGCTTAGAGTCGGACATGGCACCTGCAACTCTGAACATGTGTGTTTGATCTGTGAGCCACTTGGCCATCCATCCTATGACATAGCTGTTCATGTTCAAGCTGGTAAGCTTGTCCATGGTGACAGAGTGGGGAATGGTGTAGAAAGCCCTTAGTGAGGTCCAGGTGGGCTGTGTGGACTACTTTCACCTCCATCTATGTCCTTGGTAACTGTTTGAAATAAGTCAACTAGGTTTAGGAGGCAGGATCTGCCTTTAACAAGGTGAAGTTTCGTAGAGTCCAGTGTCTGTCTTTTTATGGGTTCCATGACAATTTGCTCCATAGCTTTGTAGACCGGGCTGAGTAGACATATAGGGCAATGGTTTCCAGGTTCTGTTGTGGCACCCCCTTTGTGGAGCTGGATGACTGTTAGTGTATGCCATTCTTTGGGTACATAGCCTGTGGTACGATTGAGTCTGGACAGTGAATGTAGGTGAGGGTGTAGTTCCTTTTGGGCCTAGTGTAAGACGCAGGCTGGGACACCATCCAGTCCCATTGATGCTGTGTTCTTAGCTTTGGAGAGGGCTGTCTTTACCTGCATGTCCGTGAAGTCTGGGGCTCTGCATCCTTCTGTGATGGACACAGGCCCTTTTGGGGGTGATGGGGGGGAGTTTACACTGAACTTGTCCCTCAGGATGTGGGCAGTGAAAGTTGGTTCAGTATATTTCTTGCCATTTTTCAGTAGCTGACAGCTTATTTGGAAGTTGACACCTACATGTCTGGTATAGCTACCGAAGGCTTTGTGGTTGTTATTCTTACATTCCTTGGCAATTTGTCTTTAGAAACTGGCCTTGGATTATTTTATGAGCGATCATTGTTTCTTCCTAATAATGATCAGTGATGCCTTTCCTTTAGTGAAGTTGACTCTATCATGTGTTCTTTTCATCCTTCTGTTGTCTAGCTTATTTATGGGCAATGACCACCAGATTGTTTTCTTATTTTTGAAAGAGTGCATCTTGGTTTTATTTGTGATGTCTTGATCCATGCATCCCTGTAGATGCTCATAGGATACACTTTTAAATGATTCGGCAGATTGTATACCATTATCCTACAGCAAGAGGGCTTTGGAACTTTCCACTTTGATCTTGGGAAGTGTGCAGTTTGCTTTTGAAAATGTCTTCACAGTGGTTTCATTGACTGGGTTGGGGGTGGGATGTGGTTGTCCAGTATGATTACTTTATGATCTAATATTACCAGCGAGGGGTTTATCTCTGTTGTGGAACACTGGTACCCCATTTTGGTGATGATCATGTCCAGTATGTTGTCACCTCTAGTGGGCGTGGTGACCAGCTGTTCCAGGGTGTTAGAGTTTTTAAACTCTAGGAAACATTGGGCAAAGGACGTTGTACACCAGTAATTCTCCCACTCAATGTTTGTGTAGTTGTAATCTCCTCATATAATGGTGTTTGGTAGGACCTTTATATTTTCCACTGTTCTCAGGAATACTGAGTGAGGTTCCTGAGACAAGGTAGGTGATCTGTTGCAGGCTACAATCTGATGAGCAGCTTTGCCCAATGTTAGTTGCACTTGCATGGTCTCCAAGGCCTCATGCTGTGCCACTAACCTGAAGGTGTGAATATCCATAAGGTAAATGGGTACACCCCTTCCTTTTGTATTTCACTCGTGGTTTTGGGTCCCAAGGTCAAAGGGATTGTGAGTGTTTTATGTGTTGCATGTCCAACAGCTCTGTGTTTGACATAGCTTTGTATGTTAGGCAGTGAACACCTCTGAGTAGGCGATATGCAAGGGAGTACGGATGGAGGATTTTGAGATGGTCTGTGTATGGCATGTATTTCAGGCCGCTAATGCTCTTTGTGAGGTATTGCTGCAGGCTTTCCAGTTGTTGTAGTTGTCTTGTGAGGTACATAGCAAAAGTGGCGTTGTACTCTATTATAGTTCTAGTGAGTGATGAGTAGAGGGGAATAATGTCCTCTTCTTTTCTGCATGAGACACATTTTGTGATGAGGTGTGCCACATAAGAGGGTTTCCTGACTACTGTGGGGATGTGATTATCACAGTTGTGTCCACTGTCCACCTGTGATCCAAGGTCTCTTGTCACACTTTCAGTGTTAAGTATACTACCACCTTTGTTGTAGTTCTTGGCTACAGAGTTTTTAACAAAGGGGATGACAATGCACCTTTTGGCATTGAGCTAGAGCCCATGGCTTTGGCAACAGTCATCTGTCTCAGTGAGGCCGTTTTGTAGCATGTCCACATCTTTAGTGTTTACAATTATGGCTCCTAGTTTGCAGTCTTCTGGAAACATCAGTAGCCACAGACCTTCCATGTTAAAGTTTACTTCAGGGAAGCAGATACTAAACAGGACAAGACCCAGGACTGAACCCTGTGGTACTGCACTCGTCACTGGTCCAGAGTCATACTTGGAGTCTGCTACTTTCACAGTGTGTGTTCTGTCAGTAAGCCTGTTGGCAACCCATCTTGTGACATAACAATTTATACCTAGTTTAGTGGGTTTATCTATATTTCCAGAGTGTGGGGTGGTGTAAGCTGTGACAGGATCTACATAGGCTGTGCGAACCACCTTACCCTTGTCTACGGTTCTGGTGACTGATTCAATGTCATCTGTCAGGTTTAGGAGACATGATCTGCATTTTACAAACCCAACATGGTTGTGGTCCAGGGTTTGGGGATTACCAATGTAATTTTTTATAAGTTGTATGATGATACATTCCATGGCCTTGAAGACCGGGCTCATCAGGCTAATGGGGCACTAGATCCTGGGGTCTGTGGTGTCTCCACCCTTGTGTAGTGGGTTAAACATCACTGTTCACCATTCAGCAGGCACAAAGAATGAGGTGAGGCTATGACTGCACATGGTACGTCAGTGTGGTGCCTGTTTGTTCTGTGGTTTGTGTAGAACACAGCCTGGGAAGTTATCTGGTCCCATGGCTGCTGTAATACTGGCTTTGGAGAGTGTTTTTTACCTGTGCAGCCGTGATGACAGCAACTTTGCAGTCTCCCATTATAGGGATGTGCTCTTTCATGGGTGAGAGGGGGGTAAAGTTAACACTGATCCTATCTGCCAGGATGTTGGCAATATCAGTTGGGTCTGTATATTTAGTGCCATTGAGCTGTAACTCAGAATAGATCTGAGTGTAGCCATGACATGGACCTGTCTGTTGGGCAGAGATCTCCTGAGTAGACAGTATGTAACAGAGTACAGATTGGGTTACATTCAGTCTTGTTGCATGGGGTAACTGCTTGAGGCCAGTAATCCTCTTGTTAAGGTACTTCAGTGGTCTTTCTGGCTGCTGAAGGTGCCTAGTCAGATTCATCGCAAGTGTGTTGTGGTACTCTCTGACGAGTCTGATGACTGATGAGTAGTGGCAACCTCCTTTGACCTACATGCACAGACCTTGGCAGTTTGTGTGAACACATAGCATGATTTTCTGATCACTTTGTGAATGTGTTTCTGGAAGTAGCGATGACCATCCACATTTGTCCATAGATCCCTTATTATCACCTCTGTATTTAGCCTGTGTGAGCATGCCCAGTATGACCTTTCAGTATGTTGTTGCCTGACATTTGCTTCGTTTATTTAAGTGTGTGAGCATGCCCAGTATGACCTTTCAGTGTGATGCTGAAGGAAATCCACTATATATGTTGGAGTGTGTGAGCACGCCCGGTATAGACATTTATACTATATGTGTATGGAAAATCAAGTTGTATTTTTACAGCAGGGCTCACCTTTGTGTCATAGATCAACAGGGATCATGTTGTGCCTGCAGGGCTTCCATGAGACACTTTGCATAGACTTATCAACATTTGTACATACAGGGGGGGGCAGCTATTCTTTGTACATTTCTTCCCAGGGGCACACCTCATTGTTACTGTGGGTGTACATAGGATGAGGGTTTCACCTGACACTTATACACATTTGCTATGCCTGCACTGCTATGTATGGTACACCATTTCAGTCTGTACTGTTGCCTATCGTATTGGCTTGAGGCATACTACTGCACTACAGATCTTAGCATCCAATGTCACGTATATTAGAATGCGACTTCATAGCATACACAACCCACATCACACCGCCTGTCCTGATGTTCTCTGTCTGCATAGGCCTCTGGGGGAGGTTACCCATATGCCTCTTTAGGGGCATGATACAGCATTTCTTTGTGTTTGCATTAGTGTACAATTGTCCTGCTGTGTCTGTGCCACTGAAATGCTATCATGGCTTAGCGATTCAGTGCTGACACTGTAGTGCACAGTATCCTGGGTTCGAGCCCTGTCACTGCTTTTTATTTTCATGCTGGGCAGACCAGACTGCTTAAAGAACAGTAAAGCAAATATGAGCATGTTTACCTGATTTTGCTCAACTTTGCCCGACCTTGGCCAACATTGCTCAATGTTGCCCGACATTGCGCTAGTTAGCACGGGCAATTTTGTTTACATATACTAAATATTGGTAAAAGCTGCTTAGCACTGCTTTATATTGCTTAAAAAATGGCAATCATGCCTCAGGTGGTGCTGCAGGGCTGCCTATGTCGGATGCACATACTATACTCCCTATACATGTTTGGAAACAGGTAGTGTCAAGTTAGGCATCCCTTTTATTTTATGTGCGAGTCAGAGAGAGGTATCATTTACAGGGTTCCAACTGAGCCAGTGTATGTGCTATGCATTGCCTCTTTGCCAAGGCCGAGGCATACTGGGCCCGCCTTCTTCTGCCTACTGGGGCAGGCTCAGGTTGTTCCTCCTCTGAGTCATGCTGTGCCTGTGGAGGCCTTGGCAATGGCGGGGAGCTGTTTGGCCCTGCCCCATGCTGTTCCTGCTGCAGCTGTTTTCACAAGATCATATTGTGTAGCATGGCACCTGCCATGACAATTTGGGTACATGTAGTTAGTCATTACTGCAAGGCTCCACCAGATGTGTCCAGGCACTGGAACCGTGACTTGAGCATCCCAAACACATGCTCAATTTCATTTCGTGTTTGTGCATGTGCCTCATTATGGAGTTCTTGTTCAGGTGTGTGTGCATTTCTCATGGGTGTCATCAGCCACAGCTCCAGTGGGTATCTAGCATCCCCCACTAGTTGACTGTCAGGGATGTCCCCATTGGCAAATGTCTGGTACAGCTGCATCAGATGCCAGACATGGGAATCGTAGTAGCTTCCAGGGCAGCCAGCACACACATTCAGTATTATGCCCTGGGCATCACACACAAACTGGCAGTTGATGGAGTGGAAGCTCTTGCGGTTGACGTAAGGTCTACCCCGCTCACTGGGTGGTGCTTTGATGTGTATGTGCGTGCAGTCAATTGCACCCACTACCTCAGGGTATTCCGCTATTTGCTGGAAGAGAGGCATATTGCTGGCCAATACCTCACCGGAATTGGGGAAATATACATGATCACCGACATGTGCTGACATGGCATTCAGGAAATGGTGCAGTACCCTGGATACTGATGCCTGTGAAATCCCCATCATATCACCAGTTGGTCTCTGGAAGGTACCTGTTGCTAGTATTCTTAGGCCAACACATACCTTGGTTTCCACTGGGATGGGTTCCCCTCTGTTTGTTCTGTGTGTGAGGCATGGCCTGCACAGCTCAACAATTTGCTGCAGGAGGTCTCTGTCCACTCTATAGCGCTCCACTATCTCCAGCTCATGTAGCCCCTGGTAGGTTACCCTGGGTCTGTACACTCTTCTCCGTCTCCTCACAGTGGGTTGCTCAGCAGCATTCGCAATGGTACCACCCTCAACATCTTGCACATATTGCCTTATAATAGCAATGGCAGTCCTTAACATTTTTTTGTCTCAGTTAAGCTTTTTAATTTTTCACTTCTCTTTGTATACTGCAGTGTTGTAGTGTTTCTGAGAAAAACATGGGGGGATGTTGTTTGCAGAGTTTTAAGTGATGGGCTGGGCTGGGCTAGTGTACTGCCTGTGTAATTGGCTGATTCTGATTGATTTCACCTGGCAGCTCTGCTAGTTCTCCTTGGTTAACTTCCTACTACTTCTTTTCCTTCCTTTTCCCTTTCTGTTTCCACAGAGGGCAGCACCACGCAAACAAGTGCAAACATGTGCACACGAGTGCACACGCGTGCATACAGGCTTACACAGGCTTACACAGGCTTAGGCGGGTACACATCCGTGCACACAGGCTTAGACAGCCTTACACAGGCTTACACGGGCACACATATGTGCACACAGGCTTAGACGGGTGTACAGGCCCGCACACGCGCGCACACAGTGTAAGGACCTTTGCAAGAAACTTTAGTGATATCCACGGCGTACCCCTTCGGTTTCTGGGTTTCAGTTCAGACAACTGTAGACACGCCTCTTCTAGTCCTGAGTAACTCACAGCAAACACATGCCACTCTGCTCCAATAAGCTTACAGTCTTTGATACATACCCCCTCATGATGTCACCTATTTTCTACTCTACTACTCACATAATCCTACACTTACACTCTAGGGACATGGTTCACATGGCAGGGAAAATCGGGATTCACTATCCTTATCCTCATTTGCATAGGATTGCCTACTAATGCTTGGTTACATCTCTCAGACTGAGCTTCCCCCTTTAGCAACCACTACTCAGTAGCCATGTTGTCTTCAGCCTGCCATTCATCTGCATGGCAGAATATTTTTAATAAAATGCCTATTTATGCCTTTTTTTTTATTTTCTGGTTTTTAGAGCGCCGCAAATTTGCGCAGTGCTGCGCTATGCTTAAACATCGGAGATCAGGGAAAAAAATTTGTTTTTATTATTTTGCAACAGATAAAAATACCAATGGCCTTATATTTGGCCATTGGCACGCTTCCTCAACTGGATGCATCCTTTATTTGGAGCTGTCATAGCTCCGTTTTGCTATTTGCAGAACGGTACTCCGTTACCAACGGAGTACATTTCTGCAAGTAACTCTACTCTTACTCGGACAGGATAGTGTTTCCTGGATCGCAAATTTACCTCATTTGCATAGCTTTCAGCAGCAAATGAGGTAATTTGCATAACATAACACTGTCCGTGCAAGAGTAGTTTTAGGAGCTCTCATGCATGCCCCTGCCGGCTGTTCCTGGATCGCTCGGCAGACATATTGGCTGTATGGAGTCTTACTCTACTCTTAGATTCCGTGCAAGCCTTCGTGAATCCAGCCCACTGTGTTTTCTGTGACTTATACAATTCGGTTTAAGACCTAGGACATAAAGAATGCTACCAGTATAAAAATAGTTTGTGCTGAAGAGTTTGCCATTTATACTTCTTTCATAACCAGTATGGTGCCAGAGACTTGAACATTTGTTTGAAATGTGAGGACATAATTTGATTCTGTCAAAAGGCTTAGGCTCTGCCCATTGGAAGTTACAGTGCAAACTTGTTGAACGCCATTGGAGTGAAACAGTACCTGACAGTGTGGAATAACATGGTGAATTGAGTACTCTGCTTTGCCAGGCATATGGCACTTATCTGAACTGCTGGTAGGACACCTATTCAAGTCATTTCCAGATACAGGACTCCATCTGTGAATCAGGACAATTACCCTGCTTATTTGGATCTGCTTGAGTCTATCAAGCTACATCCAAACACCATGGTTATGGATGACTTTAAATACCCATTCATTGACTGGGTAAATTACTGGTGCTCCAACTCACTTGCCCAAAGGTTCATGAACTTCATTAACTCCAATACCCTGGACAAACTGGTTGACACCCCTATAAGGGGAGCCATCATCCTGGCTCTTGTGCTTACCAATATGAGGGACCAGTGTAGCAACCCCACTATGAGGTCCTCCCTGGTGAGATCTGACCACAAATCGGTCTCATTTGAATTAACTATCACACCTGACAGCCCCCTAGCAGCAACTAAACTAAAACACTCCTCCAAAGAAGATTACAACCTAACTGGCAGCTAGGCCAAGCTCTGCAACAATGCTTTATACAAATGTCTGTATAACTGCATTGACTCAGCTGTACCTGACAGGACCAAAACAAGCTCCACAAGGAAGAGCAAACCTATCTGGTGGACAACTGCCATTAACAGGCTTTACAATAAGAGGATGAAATTGCTGTCTAAGAGTAAGAGGGAGTGAGGTCTAAACTGGAAACACTCCCTACTCAGCTTAAACAAGACAGTAAGACTTCTTGTGAAGTCCACAAAAGCAAACTATGAATCCAAATTAGATTCATCAACTAACACCAACCATAAGGCATTCTTTAGCTGCATCTGTTACCTAAAATGACGGCCAGATTTGTGCTGAACTTGTAGTTAATGATAACATATATACTGAGCCTGTGGACATAGCTAACCTGTTAGCTAATAGGTTCTGTGAAAACATCACTCCCCTGTCCCCACCAAAAGTCCCCAATGACATTCCTGCCACCTGTCCCCTACCATGTATCTCTAAAGAGTAAGTAAGTCATAAATGCCTTCTCTAAGGCCAAACATTTAGCATCTATGGGGCCTGATAACACCCCAGGCTGTGTCCTACATGGGCTCCAACAAGAATTAGGAAAACCATCGGGTACTCTTTTCAATTATAGTCTAAGCAATGGCTTCATCCCAGATGAATGGAAAATGACCATCATTATTCACCTGCACAAAGGTGGTGCTTCCACTGACTCTGGGAACTATAGACCTATTAGCCTGGCTAGTCTTATCTGCAAGCCCATTGAGTGAATCATGATGGACCTTATCAAAAAGATATTAGTAAGCTCCAAACAATTGACCCCACTTAGTTTGGGTTTGTCAAACAGAGATAATGACTGTGAAACATTGTGGACTTCTTCGAGACAGTCACCAAGGTCCTGGTCAAGGGGAAATCTGTGCATATAGCCTACCTAGACTTATCCAAGGTATCCCCCACTCAGGCATAATTGACAAACTCACCCAGCAAGGTATTAACCCTTATATCATTATACTGGTCAATAACTGGCTCACTGGTAGAATCTATATAGTTGAACTAGGAGAATCCACCTCCAACAGCAGACCTGTAACCAGTGGTGTTCCACAGGGATCTGCCCTTACACCTCTACTGTTTGGGACCTAGTTCTCCAACATACAAGCTAAAACTAAAGGTCTGTGGCTGACAAAGTTTTTTGATGACTGCAGACTGGGAGCAGTCATGGAATGTCAAAATGATGTCAACATCCTACAAGAGGGTCTTACACACACAAATGCTTGATGCCAAAATCATGGCTTAACCACAATGCAGAAAAATGTATTATCATCTCTCTCAGTACATGCGATGTTCCTGCTAACTACCACATGAATAACAAAACCCTAAGTATGCACTCACTGGTGAGAAACCTGGACACACAGGTTCATAGGTTCATAGATGTGTACTAGGCTAATGGCCCTGGAACCTTTACAAGCCTAGCCCATAGAAGTGCTCTGGCATCATGCCACCTGATGTTAGTTCCCAGTGCCTCTATCAAGTAGAGCCATTGGAGTAATCCCTGGGGAGTGAACTTTCTATTTTCCATCCACTCATCAATATTTCTCTTGTAGAGGGCCAGTGAGGTGCTCTGCTTGACATATCTGGGACGTCTATTCTAGAGCACGGGCAGTCTCTGGGTTATGAACCTGTCCCACTCAGCATGTTCTGTTGATTGTAGTAATGAGGTTGAGGTCTCCTGAGCATGTGCTGTGGAGGGATTGGGATTTCTTTAGATGTAGCATTTCTAACAGAGCTGGGTTAGACATGGCTTTGTAAGTGAAGCAGAGATCGCCTCTTGGTAGATGATATGAGACAGAGAATAGCTGGGGTTTTTTGAGTCTGTCCATGTAGGACATGTGTTTAAGGCCTAGGATCCTCTTTGTGAGGTACTTTTGTGGCCTTTCCAGCTGCTGCATGTGTCTAGTGAGGTACATGCCAAATGGGGCATTATACTCGATAATTGGCCTAATGAGGGAAGAGTAGAGAGAGATGATGACCACTTTCTTCCTGGATGCAAAACCCTTGGTAATGAGATGTGCCACATATAAGGACTTTCTGACCACAGTGGCAATTTGGTAGTCAAAGGAGAGGTTGCTGTCAACCTGTGCCCCAGATTTCTTATAATGCCTTCATTGTTCGATGGGCTCCCATTGGTGTGGTAATTAGTGGGAACTGAGTTTTTCCCAAAGGGGATGACAACGCATTTTTTGGCATTAAGCTTAAGGCCATGGTTTCAACACCAGTTATTGGTCTCAGTGAGGCCTTTCAGGCTTGCAGTCGTTGGTCAGCCAGAGTCCCTCCATCTTGGCCTGGACTTCTAAGAAGTAGATGCCAAACAGGAGAGGACCCACAACTGATCTTTGTGGGACTACACTTGTGACTGGTCAGCAGTCTGACTTGGAATCCGCTACTTTCACACTGTGGGTTGTATGAGCCAGTTTGCAACCCACCTAGTGATATAGGGGTTGATGCCTAGTTTGGTGAGTTTATCAATAATTCCTAAGTGGGGAATGGTATCAAAGGCCTTGTTCTGATCGAGGTAGCCTGTATGAACTATCTTGCCCTCATCCACAGCCTTGGTGCCTGACTCAAAAAAGTCAAACAGGTTGAGCAGGCATGATCTACCTTTCACAAAACCAAATTTAATGGGATCTAGAGTTTGGAGATTCCCTATATCCTTGTTAATTAGGTCCATGATGATGCACTCCATAGCCTTACATATCAGACTCGTCAGGCTAATGGGGGTGATAATTCCCAGGGTCTGTAGTCACTCCCCCTTTATGGAGGGGAATGACTGTAGCAGTGTGCCATTCAGTAGGGGCAAAGCTTGAGGTGAGGCTGTGATTGAAAAGGGCAAATGAATGTGGTGCCAGTTCACTTTGTAGTTCATGTAGAACACATCCAGGGATATTGTTGGGTCCCACGAAAGCTGTATTCTTGGCCTTGGACAATGCCGTTTTAAACTGCGCTGCAGTAATGCTGGGTGCCTGGCATTCCTCCGATATTGTGATTGGTCCTTTAGGGAGGGAGAGAGGGGTAAAGTTGCCACTGAATCTGTCGGCCAGTATATTGACAATATCTGTTGGCTCAGTATAGGATGTAACATTGTGCAGTAACTTAGAGCAAACTTGTATATTGCCGTGGAGATTCTTGATATAACTATAGAAGTCTTTGTGGTTGTTTTTAGTGTCTGCCACAATTCTGCCTTCATAGCTGGCTTTAGAGGTTTTGATGAGGGATCTTAACCATTTGTTGAGGCTAATAAGGGAGTTTTTCCAGTCTTGGGACTTCATCTTTTTTACAACAGTTTCTTCCTTCTGTTGTAGAGTTTATTAATGGCAGAGGACCACCAGGTTAGCTTCCTTCTTTTGGAGGAGAGCATCTTGGTTCTCCTGGGTATGGTAAGATGTTCATCATGTTTCACTGTTGCAGTCATTACACTTGGATTGTCCTGCTGGCAGGCTACCCGCAGTCGACCAGAATTCCAAACTCTTGGTCCGGCGTCGGTTGCTGTCACCTCTTCCCTGATGTCAGTGCAGCAGGGGTATATAAGATGCAGCCAACTCCATTTTCTTCAGTCTTTCTTGCTACGCGGTACCCGAAGCAAAAGCAGTTTGCAAGTGCCGGTCGGCCGACTCCTGAGATTTTCAAATTCGAATTTCAGTTCCAATGTCTTCATTAAAGCTAAGTACCCCATTGGGGAAACTTTTTTCTTGCTCCAGACCGATGTCAGAAAAAGTTAACAATTGTATTTCTTGTGGGAAGCAAATACCTCATAAGGATTTTCACTCTTACAGTATTCCTTGCCTAGGCCCTGACCACAATGTTGCTTGTTGTCGGTTTTGTGCTAGATTTAACCAACGCACTATTAAGCGTCGGTACGATTTTGCCTTTCATTATTTTGGCCGCAGGTTCAATTATACAATGCCGGCAGAACAGCTGATGACCGGAGTCTATAAAAAATGCAAGGATAAAGACAAGACAGGCATCCGAGGTTCAAAACCGACGATGAGGCTTCCTCTAAGCTACTCGTCGGTTTGCCGGTTCTCAGTGAGATGCTTTCGCAGCCCCTGACACCTGCTACCTCAGAGCCACAGGCCACTTCCGACTCCCACATGGAGCCGACTGGGCCTCTGGAAACCAAGGTATTGGATCCTCGGAAACTATACCCTCAGATGGGTCCAGAGCCGTTGTGCAGGCATCGGCTTCTGAGGGTGTTTTCAGACCTACACAGTTATATGTAAAGCCATCTTCAGCTTCAAAGCCAAAGACTAAAGCAGCTCTAAAGACAAAGAAACAAGTACAGCATTCTCCAGGACAGACTTCCATGCCTAAAAAACAGATGCTCAAAATGGCCGAAGACCTTAGTACTTTGATCAGGGGTTCCCATCCCCCTCCTGATAATAGGCCTAGGCAAGAGACAGACTATGAATCTTCAAATCAGGTTTCCATTTCCTCTGATTCCTCCTCTGATCAGGAATACTCTCTTCCTCCCTATGAGGATTCTGATGCTGAAGAATCTATTCCTTCAGCTTCTCCTCCTGAGGATTACTCTTTTGGGAAAACCCTGCATACTATGAGGGAGCACTTTCATTGGGAGAGTCAGGATTATTCAGAATCCAAGAAAAGGCTCAGAGATTTTCTTTTACTTCCTCAGCACAGGCCCCTTGCTATTCCTCCTGTTCTGGACATTGTAGATGATGTTTTCTCAGAGTCTGGCCTGTCTCCAGACTGTATACCCCTAGCGCCCGTTAAGCCAAACAGGTACTACAGGGTTCCAGACTCTCATAAATTTTTATATAAAAACCCTGCTGCTGATCCAGAAACTATATCTCAGGGCCCCAAAGGGTTCAAGGCTTCCACTGCAAAAAACCCTGTTCCCTCTGATAGGGATTCTAGAGCACTGGACAGATGGGGGAAAAAAGTTTACACTTCTGCTACCTTGGCTGTAAGGGCTTTAAATTGTCAGTTTCATATGCTTAAATATCAGCAATACTTAATGTCACTGTTGAAACAGAAAATGTTGACAAATTCTGAATGTGCTGAAAACAAGGAAATGCAGGAATTATTGCATGCAGCTGAACAGGTGGGAAAATATACTTTGCAATGTGATTTTGATTCTTTGGAGGCCTCTTGTAGAGCCACTGTAACCGGTTCTGTTATTAGGAGGCATGCTTGGTTAAAGGAACAGAATCTGCCTGATCATGTTAAAGCAAAATTATTAGATGCTCCATTACAGCATGATACTTTGTTTGGTGTTAAGGCAGAAGAGGTGTTGAAGAAAATGGAGGATAAAGCAAAATCTATGCAAACAGCTAAGGATTTCTTACAGGTGCAGCCACCCAGATTTAGCAGGAACTGGCCTTCTAAAAATTGGTCCTTTCCAGTGTCAGATAGGCCACAAAGAGGCAGATACAGATGCCCTAGAGGCAGATCCCAGCCCCAAGGCTCATACAGGCCTAAACAATGGGGTGCTTCTACCTCCAAAAGCGGAGAAGACAAATCTCAACCTTATAGGAAACAGTCCCAATGACTTTCCTCTACCAGTACCAAGCACTTTTTTTTGGATGCTCCCTTATGGGGAAAATTAGCACTTTTTTCACAAAACTGGCACATGATCACCCAGGACAAATGGGTCTTGAATATAGTGTCTCAGGGTTACAGGTACCATTTTCACACCCTGCCAAAGGCAAAAGGCATGCCAGACCTGCCACTCAATCAATGGGCAGAGGCACAAAAGCAAGTTTCATCCCTCATGGACATGAGGGCCATTCAGCAAGTACCACTACAGGAGCAGGGACAAGGATTTTACTCACATCTTTTCGTGGTACCCAGAAAGGAGAAAGCCTGGAGACCAATACTGGACCTGTCTATTCTAAACACTTTTCTGGACATTCCAAAATTCAAAATGTTGACTCTGCAGCAGCTTCTGCCCATGCTGGGCAAGAAGGCTTGACTTGTAACCTTGGACTTAAAGGAGGCATACCTGCATGTCCCAATCAGACAATCTTGCAGAAGATACCTCAGATTCATAGCTGGCTCAATGCACTACCAATTCTCTGCACTCCCCTTTGGCTTATCTACTGCACCCAGGGTCTTCACAAAATGCCTGGCACCAGTAATTGCTTTTTGCAGACAAAGAGGAATTCAAATATATCCCTACTTGGACGACTGCCTTATTCAAGCAGAGAACAAGGACATTCTACTAAAGCATCTGGCATTTGTAAAAAGATTGCTAATCTGCCTAGGGTACACAGTAAACGAAAATAAATCAAAACTAGTACCCTCTCAAGAGATAATATTCCTGGGTGCAAGCTTAAATACAACTGCTCAGATGGCCTATCTCACAGCAGACAAACAAAGGCAACTGACTTCTTACTTCGAAATGTTGGCAACAAAAACACAGTTATCAGCAAGAAAAATTCTGCAGGCTTTGGACTTCATGGCATCCTGCATTCTGTTAATTCCGTATGCAAGACTGCATACGAGGAAGCTTTAATGGTATCTAAAAAGTGTTTGGAATCAACGTTGCCACAGCCTCGAAAAACTTATTACCCTCATTCCCTGCCTGCAACAGGAGTTTCGATGGTGGGCACAGGCCTGTCACCACAACATGGGACAGCCTTTCACTTTACCCACTGCCAGACAGACAATAACAACAGATGCATCAGATTATGCCTGGGGGGCCCACATGGCAGGAAAATGTATTCAGGGCACATGGCCCACCAGCCAAATGCATCTTCATATCAATCTAAAAGAGATGCTGGCTGTCCAGAATGCCCTGACAGCTTTCAAGGATCTACTTCATCCAGGACAACTACTGATAAAGACGGACAATACTACGGTTATGTGGTACATAAACAAGCAGGGAGGCATGCATTCCTACCCCCTCTGCAGACAAGCCATGAATTTGTGGAACACAGCACTGACTTATCAAGTACACCTGCAAGCACAATTCCTGCCAGGAAAGACAAATTCTCTGGCAGACGAACTAAGCAGAAACCTCATGGATCCTCACGAGTTTAAACTAGATCCACAAATCTTCAGCATAATAACAAGGAAATGGGGATGCCCAGACATAGATCTATTTGCCTCCCCTCACAACTGCCAACTACAGAGATTCTGTACAAGGACTTATCACAAGCTAGCATGGAAAGTGGATGTTCTATCATTCAGCTGGAAAAACCTTACAGTATATGCCTTTCCTCCACTACCTCTCCTCCCCAAGGTACTCCTAAAGGTCAGACAAGAGAAGCCAAAAATGATCCTGATTGCCCAAGACTGGCCATGCCAGCACTGGTACCCAATCCTTAAGAGCTTGTCTCAAGGCCCAGGCTGGACATTACCTCAAATTCCTCATTTACTGACCCAACAAAGCAATCAGATACTGCACAGCCAACTCAGAACCCTAAATCTGGCTGCATGGTGGATAATGTAACCTTTCAGGACACACCTCTCTCTAAAGCAGTTATGGATGTTATTCTGGAGGCCAGGAGGCCCAGCATCTGAAAATCATATGCAGAAAAATGGAAGAGATTTTGTGTTTGGAACCAGGCATAAGGAATTGACATGCTTGTACCAAATATTCCTCAGATTTTACAATACCTAATTGAGATGATGGACAAAGGCCTATCCTTTTCATCAATTAAGATCCATGCCTCTGCCATTTCAGCTCATTACAATACAGACCCACCTGTTTTTTCACATCCATTACTAAGGCAGTACCTCAGAGGGGCCAGAAACATTAGACCCCCAAGAAGAGCACCAATACCTGCATGGGACCTCAACTTTGTCTTGGAAAAGCTCACACTGCCTCCTTTTGAGCCAGCCAATACAGCCGAGATAAAATTCTTATCATGGAAAACAGCTCTGCTCCTAGCAATAACTTCAGCAAGAAGAGACTCAGAGTTACAGGCATTAATGGCTGTGGAACCTTTCATCATTTTCCATCCGGACAGGGTTTCTCTAAGGACAAACCCTACATTTATGCCTAAGGTAGTATCCAGTGTGGCTTTTAATCAAACCATTCATTTGCCTACATTTTATCCAAATCCCCGGAATAAAGGGGAGAGACTTCTGCATTCTTTGGACATACACAGACAGCTACACTTCTACTTGGACAAAACTAAAGCTTTCAGAAAAACTGAGCAACTTTTAGTGGCATATGCTGCAGGATCACAAGGAAAGGCTATCTCAAAGCAGACTATTTCAAAATGGATAGGATATTGCATTTCTTTCTGCTATTCACAACATGGCAAATCAGTGCCTAAGGGCATTAGGCCACATTCAAGCAGGGCAACAGCCACCTCAGCAGCTTTCCTCAGAGGAGTACCAACCAAGGATATTTTGGAGGCTGCAGCTTGGACTTTAGTGCACACTTTTACAAAGCACTACCACTTGCCTCTTTACTCTAAATCCAGAGCAGGCTTTGCCACTGCAGTTCTGCAGGGCCTTATAGCCACTCCTAATTCTATTTAGACTCAGCCACCCAACCTCAGCTTTGGGATTCAACCCAAGTGTAATGACTGCAACAGTGAAACACGATGAACATAGTACAGTTGTGTACCTACCATAAATGTAGATGTTCGAGTGTATTCACTGTTGCAGCCCAGGTAACCCACCCTCCATCCCCTCTTTCTTTGCTGGGACTTATCTATACCTTTCTGTCCTATACAACCTATGTAGTATATTTGCTTATAGATGAAGGTATTGTTTTTATTTTACTGTATGTTATTATTAGCAATATGTATTGCCTACCAATTTGGGGGCACCTGACATCTGGGGCAAGAAAAACTGAAGAAAATGGCGTTGGCTGCATCTTATATACCCCTGGCGTACTGACGTCAGGGAAGAGGTGACAGCAACCAACACCGGACCAAGACTTTGGAATTCTGGCCGACTGTGGGTAGCCTGCCAGCCGGATAAGCCAAGTGTAATGACTGCAACAGTGAATACACTTGAACATCTACATTTATGGTAGGTACACAACTGTACTTTCCATGCATTTATGTACATGTTTGTACAATGCATTGGTGTATGATTCAGCAGTCATGCATCTATTTTCCATTGACATGGTTGACAGTAACCTTACCTTTAATCACCACATCTCCACAGTGGTAAGAAGGGTATTCTATATTGCTCATCTCATAAGTAATGCCATTGCATCCAGAGAATGAGAGAAGTTATAAATTCTCTGTACTCTCCCCTCATTAGGCCAATAATGGAATACAATGGCCCTTTTGGTATGCACCTTTTCAAGCACCTGCAACAATTGGAGAGAGTACAGAGGTTCCTCACATGGATAATTCACAGGCTTCAGCATATGTCCTATGTGGATTGTCTGAAATCACTGTCACTTTATTCTGTATCATACAGACTAATCATAGGTGGTCTATACCTTGCATATAAGATAATCTTTGACCATGCTTTATTGGAAATTCTGCATATCCGCAAATCAAATGGCACATGGATTACTCACTCTAAAGACCTTAATCTGGTATGTGACAGTAATAGAACATACTGGAGGGTGAGATTTATCTCCCAGAGATCACCACACCTTTGGAATGGACTCCCACTTCATGTCAAACAGAACACCTCATTGGCCCTCTTCAAATGCAATGTGGATGACTGGATGTGTAACCCTAAATTCACCCCAGGGGGGTTCCACCTGTGTCCCTCTTAGACAGGGGCAATTATTGCTGATCGTGGAACTAAGGGTAGAACATGGCTTGGCTTGTAAGGGCCCTAGGGCCATTAGCTTACTAAGTTCCTATGATCCCATGATATGACGCAGTCATAATCCATGTGGGAGTACTTGACCTGTGACATACCTCCCTAGACTATACTTACAGTTACACTTTGAGCTCTCAGAAGATGTGTGCAGTCACTAACACATGACTTAAAGCTACTGAGAGCACAACAACAATGCAAGGTTATTATGCCTTCCATGCAGTTAGACCAGCTACTTCACAGGCAGGGAATAAATGTGGAGGTGTCTCTATGAACATCAAAATTAAAGATATCTCAAGGATGATCAGACAGGACAATGCACTTGAGCTGTGCTTGGTTCACATCACAATATGCAAAATCTAATACTACATCCATGCAAGCTTTAGGCCTCCACTATGGCCCATGAAACCCACATCATGTATTTAAACTTATTGGAAGCACTAGCCATCCCAGACAGTACCATATCCATGGATGACTTGCAGTATTCCGCTATTAAGTGAGAATCCTATACCACACCAAACATACAGGTACAGAGATTCCTGGACTTTGTAAAGAGTAGCTTCCTGGACCAGCCAGTACACCAACCAGGGGAGCAACCATACCGAGTGTGGGCCTCAGCAATCTGGCAGAGTCATGCACACCCCGTACTGTAATGTCTTCCATTGTAAGGCCAAACACAAATGGTCTCCTTTGAAGTAGAAATAAAATGTGGACCCTCAACTACACATGGAATATTTAGGAACTACTGTAAGGCTGAACTCCAGCTATTAGGTGATACACTATCCAAATCTCAAGCCCCCATAAACACTGGGAACACTGTGGCCTATGCAGACATGTTCACATGAGCCCTGTATGAGCATGTTACTAGCTGCATAGAAGTATTTGTACCCACCAAGGAGAAGTACAGACCTAACTCAAAATCAATCCACCCTGATGAAATCACAGAGCTGATAGACTGTATAACAGAAGGAAGAAACTCACGGCAAAACATAGGGGTGCAGCACACAGCAGGATAAAAGCACTCTCAAAGTAAACAAATATATCAGAGGACAAATGAAGTCTACCACAGCCAGATTTGATGTAAGTTCAGGCTGCAAGGCCAAGGACAACCAAAAAGCATACTATAGCTATGTCTGCAACTGCAAAGGTAAGACACAATTCTGTGCATACCTCTTTGTAATTGGAACCACCTATAATGAGGTAGATGATATAGCATACCTTCTGGCTCATAAATAGGGTCCCATCCATTACCCCTATGTCTATGAGGCTAATGCTGAACTTCATCTAGACAGTCCATCACAGACAATGTGCATTGCAAGACAGGCAGTGTGTGATCTGTCTAGGGCCAACATCTTTCCAGTGCATCAGTCAACTATTCCAGATTATCAGCAACATGGTGGAGGTAGTCATGAAAGTGAGACTGTGCTGCATCCATAACCCTGAGCATTTCTTGGGAGTTCCTTTCTGAAGATGCCTGTACCTTCATGATGGCCCTAAACGTACGCCAAGTGACATGTGATGAGACACCTGCAACAGGTGGTGGAGGGACAGCAGGCCTCCTGTGAGCATCCCTATCAATCCACCTGTGTGGAACCTTGCCAACTGTTTGGCTATGGCCAGTGTCAACACTCACTGCAGCCACAGTAGCCACACTTTCGTGTTCAATGTCCCCACCTTCTAACTGTCCAATATCTGTGACCACAGGGGACTGGGTATGCATAGGCATACTGGCTGTGCATGGTAATAATGAGGGTGGATGAGGGATATAAACCTCTGTGTCAGATTCAGCCCTTGCAACCCCCAGCTGTGCCTCACCTTGGCCACCATCATCATTAGAGTCTGAAGAGACACTGACATCAGGTTGTGAAAGGGACAAAGACCAACCTCCCTGGTCACCTATGATAAAAAGGGAAAAGCATCACATTAATACCTGCACTGTTATTCTCTGCAGTACTTTATTGCAATATATGTTAAGCTGTATACATTGCTGTCACTATTACAGACTTGTATAACCTCCAACCTCATATAGTAAGACATGAGAACATTACTTTCTAACCCATATCTGTACTGCTTTGGAAATAAAAGTTCTTTAAACAAGAATTTCATGAGCAAAACATAAATTATGTACACTGTTGACATTCTGGAGAGCTCTGCACAGTTGACAGTTATGACAATCTGTAATGTCCTGACAATACCATAACATTAATGAATTAATCAGTGTAGTCACACCTACAAGGCATAGGTATGAATCTAAATTGTGTACAGTTAGAAAATATCTGTGCAGTTGGCAATCATGCAGACAGTACACCAATCCAGCCAGTAGGCCTGGGATGACACATTGAATATATTGAACTAAATCTACATCTCTGACAAAACAGTTTTGTGCTTGCCAGCAGCATGACCATGCCCTCTTCCTATTCCTGATGGTCCTGAAAAAAAATTGAGGGAGAAGTAATGTTTAAAATCGTTTTTTTCTAAAAACTGCATTTTAACTGATTTTGGCCCAGCACTCAAGTGTGGGGTCATTTCTTGCACTGTTGTGATTATTTTGCTGCTTGTGTATCCCTGCTACCTTTAAACTACAACAAAAAGAAAAAAAAACAAAAAAATCTTGCTTTTTTTCCCACTTTCTGAAAGTTAAGAAAGTTCAGTTACAGATTTGCTGTTCTGAACTGTTTGGAAGTTTCTAGAAGGCCAGTGCTTGCTTGGGCTAAAGGGAAGTATCTGTGTTCACCAGTGGGAGTGTTAAACACTGAACAGCCTGCCTGTCCCTGGAGGAGTGGTTACTACCTAGAAGCTGTAGTTTTATTGGCCATTTTGGGTCATTTCTAAACTCCTTGATCTCTCTCTCTCTTAAAACCCGACTGCCACATGGTTTTGGCATGTTTTCAGGCTTGCTAGTTGTTGCTGAAGCACCTACCAAGGGGAGAAAATGCTGAGAGAAGAAAAGGAGCCACTTTTGTGATTTTAAGTATTTTCTTCTGATTTTTTGCTAAGTTTTACTGCTTTGCCGCCTACCATTTGGCATTTTCCAGCTTGCTAAAGTTTATATCTGTAACAGTAACAGTACTTGGAACACATCTAGAGCCTGTTTACTGCATTTCCTGTGTTGCACTTAATTTAAAATCGTTTTTTCCTCTAAAAACTGCATTTTAGCTGATTTTGGCCCAGCACTCAAGTGTGGGGTCATTTATTGCACTGTTGTGATTATTTTGCTGCTTGTGTATCTCTGCTACCTTTAAACTACCAAAAAAAAAAATCTTGCTTTTTTTCCCACTTTCTGAAAGTTAAGAAAGTTCAGTTACAGATTTGCTGTTCTGAACTGTTTGGAAGTTTCTAGAAGGCCAGTGCTTGCTTGGGCTAAAGGGAAGTGTCTGTGTTCACCAGTGGGAGTTGTAAACACTGAACAGCCTGCCTGTCCCTGGAGCAGTGGTTACTACCTAGAAGCTGTAGTTTTATTGGCCATTTTGGGTCATTTCTAAACTCCTTGATCTGTCCCTCTTAAAACCCTACAACTCTCTTTTTGCGCGGTTTTGCACACTGAGCTGCGTCGGGCAGCGCCGCCTAAACAGGTTTAAACTATTCCAGGCTCCACAAAGTCTGCTCTTCACTTTTTCCCTTAGAACTGTTTAAACTCTCAAAGTAATCACTCTATTCTCTTTCGAAAGCCCTGCACTTGCTCAGCTCTTATAAGGAAACACTAACTAACTAAAGCGCTACACCCTCCTTGACTTCTCATAAGATTTAGGCTCCCGATTGTTCCTTCTTGATCAAGTGAAAAATCAATTCCCTTCCCCTAATCTGATCAGTAAAAAAACAGTTCCCTATACTAATCTGGTATGTCCAAGGGTCAGTTTTAAGGTTACTCTCCAGTCCAGCTGGTGAATCTGGGAATTTTGAGGCAATGTTACAATTGCCTTATGTACACAGACAACCCTCTCCTCCTTCCAACAAACTCTAATACATGTGAGAGATGCAGTTACACAGCCAAACTGGAGGCAGAGCTCTCTCAACCCAAGGAACTGACAGTCAGTCAGGAGGAAAAGGTAACCACCCACACCACAAATCCAGTCTCACACAGACCTATTGCATCTGCATACCCAACACATAAACACACAAAAACATACTCGGAGGCTCTAAATAAAAATCTGCATATACAGCAAAGACCTCCTAAGCAGATATCCAAGCAACAGCCACCCCTCAACAATACCCATGAATCACATATCTCACAAAATCAGTGTGCCTCACAGTCACAGCCCTTAAGGCCAAACTACACACCAAATACACTTGTTATAGGGGACTCTATTGTCTGGCACACTGATGTCCCACCCACCAGACTGAACAAGGAGAAGGTCACTGTAAGCTGCCTGTCGGGTGCCAGGATCTGCCACATAATGCAAACACTTGGGTCACTCCAAAGCAAGTACAAGTATGACTCCGTCATTGTCCATTCTGGTGTGAATGACCTGAGATGTACCTCCCTGGACTACATGAAAAGAGACATAGAGGAGCTCTCTGACCATGTAGCCCAGGCTGGTATGACCCTGACCTTGAGTAGCATATTGCCCTCACCAAGAATGATGCCACAGTATAAAGACAAAATGATCAGTTTCAACAATTGGCTAAAGTATTGGTGTCATTCGAAGGGGATCCAGTGTCTGTCAGCCTGGGATGACATGCTTGACAAGCCACATTGCTTCGCTAGGGACGGCTTGCACCTATCACCCTTAGGCTTTCGTATACTGGCCAAGGCTCTTGCCACCCCCATAGTGCCTTTTTTAGGCAAGGCTCAAAGGACAAACCCACCTCCATAGACAATCCAAGGATAAAAAAACTAAAGGTAATGCTACTCAATGCCAGATGTCTAAACCTCAAGATGCACGCACTCGAGGCTCTCCTCAGCATGGAGAAAATTGATGTCTGTGCAGTAACAGAAACCTGGTTCAAGGCTCCTGAGAGCACCCCAGCACTGCCAGGTTATAACTCATACCATGCGTTTTGGCCCCAAAACTCGGACCGAAGCACAAAAGGAGGGGGACTATCTATATTAATCAAAGATACCTACACCTCCAGGTTGGTGGCACTGCACGAAGCATCGGAAACCTTCCATGTGCAACTAACAGTGGGAAAAACTGCCTTTCAGTTTGTAGCCTGCTACAGAACACCCTTCCAATTACAGGAACCCCACTTGGGCATTCCTGAGAACACTGGAGAATATGAAGGTCTCTCCAAACACTATGTTATTGGGTGACTTCAACTACCCAAACATTGACTGGGAAAACTACTCAAGCCCAAACACCCTCGCCCAACGGTTCCTTGAATTTATAAACTCTAACGCAATGGAACAACTGGTCACCACTCCCACAAGAGGGAACAACATATTAGACCTGGTCATCACCAACATGGGGACTCTATGTTCCACACCAGAGGTAAACCCCTCATTGGTAAGATCAGACCATAAACAAATTTCCCTGGACATCCATATCCCGTCCCCACCCCAGCCAAGGAAATCACTGTAAAGAATTTCTCAAAAGCCAACTTTGCACTTCTCAAGACTGAGATGGAATCCTTCAAAGCCCCTGGGCCAGAGGATAAAACAGCCCAATCCGCAGAATCCTTTACAAATGCATTCTATGAGCACCTGCAGGAATGCATGGATCGTGCTATCCCAAATAAAACCAAGACTCACTCCTCCAAAAACAGGAGACCGGTCTGGTGGACGCCGGCCATAAATAAGCTATACAACAGAAGGAGGAAGCTACTACATGACAGAGCAAAATCCTAAAAAGGGAAGGCATCTCTGATCAGTATTAGCAAGAAACTTCGTTCTCTCATAAAATCATCAAAGGCCAGTTTCGAAAGAAAAATTGCCCTAGACACTAAAGATAATCACAAGGCCTTCTTTAGTTATGTCAGGAACATGGGCAGAAACTCCCAGATATGCTCTGAATTGTTGCATAATGGTACAAAATATACTGAACCTACAGACATAGCCAACATCCTGGCAGACAGATTCAGCACAAACTTCTCCCCCCCATCCCCCCCAAAGGAGCAAATGCCTATTCCAACTGAATGTAACCTCCCTGACATCACAGATGCACAGGTGAAAGCTGCCCTCTCCAAAGCAAAAAACACAGCATCTATGGGACAAGACCATGTCCCAGGCTGTGTCTTACATGAGCTCCAAGAAGAACTGAACCCTCACATTAAGTCACTGTTCAAACTTAGCCTTACTACAGGATATGTACCCAAAGAATGGCGTACAGCTACAGTGGTCCCACTCCACAAAGGTGATGCCACAACGGACCTCGGAAACTATCGCCCCATAAGCCTGACTAGTCTGGTCTGTAAAGCTATGGAGCGTATTATCATGGAACTCATAAACAAAGACATTGGGAGCCTCCAGACACTGGACCCTACCCAATTTGGCTTTGTTAAGGGCAGATCTTGCCTCTTAAACCTAGTTGATTTCTTTGAAACAGTTACCAAAGCCATAGATGAGGGCAAGGTAGTCCACACAGCCTACCTGGACCTCGCAAAAGCCTTCGACACAATACCCCACTCGGGCATCATAAATAAGCTTACCAGCTTAAATATCAACCCCTATATCACAAGATGGGTTGAAAATTGGCTCAGAGATAGAACCCACATGGTCAGAATCGCAGGTGCCATGTCCGAATCCAAACCAGTTACAAGTGGCGTCCCACAGGGCTCAGTTCTGGGACCTCTCTTGTTTGGTATATACTTCTCTGAGGTTCAGGCTAACATGGGGGGATTATGGCTGACAAAGTTCCAGATGACTGCAAACTGGGGGCCATAATCAAATCTCCAGCTGACACAAGCATCCTCCAAAAGGGTCTCACAGAGACGGATGCTTGGTGCCAGAGCCACGGCCTCAAGCTAAATGCTAAAAAGTGCATAGTCATCCCCTTTGGGAAAAACAAGGTGCCCACAAATTACCACATAGGTGGTAATCCATTAAGTACGGAAGAAGTAATTAGAGATTTGGGGACAAACGTAGATAGTAATCTCTCCTTTGATAATCATGTTGCCAAAGTGGTTAGAAAGACCTTCTATATAGCCCACCTTATCATGAAAGGGTTCGCATCTAGATCAAGAGAGGTCATTGTACCCCTCTGCTCATCACTCATCAGGCCCATTATTGAGTACAATGCCCTTTTGGGATGTACCTTACCCAACACCTGCAGCAACTGGAAAGACCCCAAAAGTACCTCACCAAGAGGATCATGGGCTACAAACAGATGTCCTATGCAGCTCGACTAAAGAAACTCCAGCTCTACTCAGTTGCTTACCACCTACTCAGAGGCAATCTATGCCTGACGTACAAAGCCATGTCAAACCCAGAATTAATGGACATGCTCCACCTCAAAAAATCCAAGTCCCTTAGAGCTACATGATCCAGGGACCTAAACCTCAGCACAAAAATAAATAGGACATGGAGGTACAGATTCATTTCCCAGAGGCTCCCCTCACTCTGGAATAGAATCCCAATTCATATTAGACATAGCCCCTCGCTGACCCTCTTCAAGCGAAATCTGGACGCGTGGATGGGAGATCGCAAATTCACCCCTGGGATCTCTTCTGTGTCCCTGCTAGACAGAGGCACAGTAAACTAATCTTAAAAGGGTACCTTCTGTGACCTACTTTAAAGAGGCACAGTAGGCTAGTCTAATAGGGAGGCAGGAGGCGGAAGCCAAATACACTCTGGCTAGGCTTATAAATGCCCTAGGGCAGATAGCCTAGTATCTACCTATGAACCTATGAACAGCACCACATGTTACAGTATAACAGGGGTAATACATCCAAATATCTCACATTTACAGTAACTGCTATGTTAACAGGTATGTGGGTCACAATCTGTACATGAGCTTAAAACTGCAGCTAAACTCCCCCCATAAAATACCTGACACCCACGTAAAACTAAATACACCCTGACATGATGAATGCTACAGTATTCCATTGCTGATCCAACTAAGCATACCTGGATGCTTTTTTTGAGTGGAAATGATGGCACCCACATCCACGACATATTGGGTGATGGATGCCTGGAAGGTGTCATGTGCTGCATAGTTCACAAGTAATTCTTCTGTGGCTGACAGAGGTTGTTCTACTACAGGCCCACCACCAGTGACCTGACGATCTCTGGCCACGTTCACTGCATGTCTGCATGCCAAATGAATCATATCCATGGCACAGTGTCACACCTGCTCATTTGTGCAATTCTGATGACCCACAGCATTAATGTTATGCACCAATTCATTCACAAGGCTGCACACTCTTGCCTATTTGTCCTCCCTCTGGACAGCAGGACTTGGTAATATTTTTGCAAGACCTCAATAATGAGGTCATTTTCTGCCTCAGTGAAAGGTGCCCAATGTCTTGCATGCATGATAGCTCCTGAAATGCAAATAAATGAGAACACATGTAAAGATCACATACGTGGGAGCACAGTATGTAGAGATACAGCAATAAAAGATGGCTATCCGTATTCCCTGCTTGATTACACACCTCATATTTAATAGTGTGCCAAACATACAAAGGGCATGGATGTAACTAGGATAGTAACAATAGTGACCTACTCCTGTTTTTGCTATGACAGGCATGTATGATCACACACCCAACACAGGAGTCCTTTGTAATGTGCCCCATATCAGGATGCCCCATAACATATGTATAAACAACAGTGCCAACCAAATAGCAGTGTACTATTTCAACTGCTAACAAAGCAAGTATCAAGGAGACCTGTGTAGCTAGTTAACACACAACATTATATGCTTGCTGTACTCTACATCCTCTGTAGGTGTAACACAGCTGGAGATTAATGGCATGTCATCAGTGCAGTTCTAAGAAAGGGTTACTGATGTAATCCAAATTTCTCCTGAGTATAATCAAACATATGCATCATGTTGGAAACAAAATGGTTCATACCTGACAGAGTACAGTATTCCTCTGTTGAAAGATACAGCTATATAAGTACTGTGTCGACAACTTAACCATACCAATTAACTCTCATACACAATGGTTCCCATAGCTATATGTTTGCCTTTCTAAGATGATTCTCATTAGCAGGTGATTGCCTCTGAACCAATTTGTGGTTCAGGAATGCTAAATGCAGCCTACACAGCTGATTTGCAACAGCTTTGAAGTCAATCTCTATGGTCATACAGTATAATCAGCCAATCCCATGCAACTACTCAAGAAGATATAAGGCCTCAATGTAGATTCCATCCTCTTTCTCATATGTTAGGGTGGAAATTACTGGTGTAAAGATACCATGCCAGCACAGAGAGAAGGTTTGTAGCAGCTACTTATTACATACAGACGTGTGTGCTACAGGCTGAAGCTGCTGCTGCAGGCATTAGGCATAGTGAGAGAGGCTGCAGACTGTGCAGGACAACAACATTTATGAGTAACTGTGGGCCCTGTGGTAGCCTTGATGTACAGCCAGAGCCTGATTGAGGGAACCTATCCCACTGGAAATTAAGGTATGTGTTTAAGGTAAGTATGTTACCCAAAGGTATGAGTAACAGAGTAAACAGCAACATGGTTGGTGTGTATTAGAACAAGGTAGGATGTACATTAATCATTATGACAACCAGTTGAACAACCACCAAGTCATGTGTTATGTCATGGTAGTAATCTGAAATGTGTATGCTGGCAACCCTTGATACTAGCACAACCTCCATATGTGTACATTACTTGTGCAGCTCTGGTTGTCTGTAATATCACTAGCAAATAATTGTGGGCTGCAGTCTGATATTATTGGGCCTTATCTGAATTACATATTTCAAAATTCTCTGTGAATTCATAGTGATGCATAACCTGACGTTCTATGCACTTTCTAGTGCTGTAATAGGAATAGTTTAAATGTGGTCCTATCTGTAGGCCTTTGACTTCCATTATTTAGAAGCAAACATTCCATCTGTACTGCTTTGGGCAGATAAATAGGTGATGAGGCAGTCATACATATCAGAATTTATAATGGTGATGTACACATACGTGTATTTTAAATGCTAGACACAGCTCTATTTGAACCCAGGACCATGTGGACCAAAAAATAATGGTTTCAAAGCATTTAGCAAATTCAGCTACTGAGTCAGTGTTACAGCAGGTCCATTTTTACATGTTGTAGCTATAGTTGCACACTTAACTGCTGTTACATGCCTCATTTAAATCTATTATAATGTATGGCTTTATAGTGATGTATTTCTCTACCAGAGATTGTATTTATCCACCTCCTATTTTTCCATTAATATCTTAGCAGATTTGCACAATGTGGCGCAAAATGCACCACCATATAAACACACTTAATGGCGAGGAAATGACAATTACTATATTTTGCTTAAAACACCTGTGCTAATTATCTGGCTGTGTGGCTTGGTGGGTCGATACACTGCTCTTCAAGTGAAATGGTGCTGGGTTCAAAATAAGGCATAGGTGTACTTTTTGAACATGAATAATATGCTTTCAAATACATGTAGTGATATACCACCATTTAAACTTAGCAATGCTGTGCACAGAACAGCATTGCACAAAAATTCTGTAAAGAAAAGAAAAATTGGGGAGATAGGACAGTGGTGAAATGGGTGCAAGCAGGGATAAAAACATAGTGAAAGGCAACTAAGTATGTGCAGGAAGGGTGCAGGAACGAACCATAGCTATCCATTTCTTCAACAGCAACACGTGCGCATTAAAAGATTTTTAACTGAATTTGGACTGATGCCCTCAGAGAGAGGGGTGACAACAACATAAGTGCATTGTCAAGCCAATTTGACCAAATTAAGTGTGTCCAGTATACAGGTGTGTGAAATGGAGAGCTATGTATGGGACAATATTTTTTTGAGACAGGTGCCCTTTTTGTAAGGAAAAAATGGAATGTTGGGGAAGAGACATAGGTGTGGGGGGGTAAGTTGGGAAGCTGAGAAAGCATTTTCAGACAGACAAGACAGCACAGAGGGTTGGTGTAGGACACAAGAGGGGAGTGAACACCATGGTTGGAGAGGATGTTGTGGAATCTCAGTCCCATGGACATCAGACATGATAGCAGTCTGACTCAAGTCCTCACCCATGGGACTGTCAGCACTGCACCTTCACTGCTCCTATGGAGGCAGTGGTCAATGCCAGCACCTGGGAACAGACTGCCCCACCATAATGGACAGCATGCTGTCCATACAGTGTAGGCATGCACAAACAGTTTGGTGCAGAAACCTATGCACCATGTCTGACAGTTCCTGATGGGTGGCCAAAGCAGTCCCTCCACCTCCACACCCAGAGATGGCCACAGCCCCAGCCTGTGGGGCAGAACTACCTGATGCAGCAGATAGTTCACGGCAGCAGAGGGGTGCCACCAGGCTGCAGCGCAGATGTGTTGGGCCTTGGTGCCTCAGCCAAGGGTGCCAAGGAAAGTGGATCACCAGGAACTAGTCTACCTTGTATTGCTGTGGTAAATAAAATATAAACATAAAGGAAAAATTTAACATAACCCAAACAAATGTAATTAATAACATAAGAGAAAATAATAATAACTAATAGGTTCATAGATTGGTACTAGGCTATCAGCCCTAGGGCCTATACAAGCCTAGCCATAACAATTCCCTGGCTATTTCTTCCCACATTATTTACTTTCCTGGACCCCTGTCTAGCAGGGCGACTGACGTGATCCCTGGGGTGAATTTCCTTTCTCCCATCCAATTGTCAAGGTTCCTCTTGAAGAGGTCCAAAGAGGCACTCTGCTTGACATGTATGGGCAATCTATTCCAGAGTCTGGGGAGTCTCTGGGTCAGGAACCTATCCCTCCAGCATGTTTTGTTTATTGTGATGACAAGGTTTAGATCCCTGGAGCGTGTAGCTCTGAGGGATTGGGATTTCTTTAAGTGTAGCATGTCCAACAGCTCTGGGTTTGACATGGCCATGTATGTTAAGCAGAGATCGCCTCTGAGTAGACAGAGTATAGCTGGAGTTTTTTAAGGCGGTCAGCAAAGGGCATCTGCTTTAGGCCTGTGATTCTTTTAGTGAGGTATTTCTGAGGCCTTTCCAGTTGTTGCAGATGTCTTGAGAGGTACATACCAAATGGGGCGTTGTATTCTATAATGGGTCTAATGAGGGATGAGTACAGTGGGACAATGACCTCCTTTTTTCTGGATGAAAAGCCCTTCATGATGAGGTGTGCCACATAGAAGGATTTCCTGACTGTTGTGGCGATGTGGTTATCGTGAGACCACTGTCCACCTGTGTCCCTAAGTCTCTTATCACACTTTCTGTGTTTAGTGTACTGCCACCTATATGGTAATTCATGGATACATGTTTTTTCCCAAAGGGGATAACAATACATTTCTTGGCATTGAGCTTGAGCCCATGGCTCTGGCACCAAGCATCTGTTTCTGTAAGGCCCTTTGAGTATCCACATCATTTGGGAATTCAAAAATGGCTCCCAGTTTGCAGTCATCTGCAAACTTTGTTAGCCATGGTCCCTTAGTGTTGACCTGTACTTCAGAGAAGTAGATGCCAAACAAGAGCGGCCCCAGGACTGAACCCTGAGGTACTCCACTTGTCACTTGTCTGGAGCTGGATTTGGAGTCGGCTACTTTTACAGTGTGGGTTCTATCAGTAAGCCATTTAGCAACCCATTGGGTGACATAGGGATTAATACCCAACTTAGTAAGTTTATCTATGATTGCAGAGTGGGGGATGGTGTCAAAGGCCTTGGCAAGGTCTAGATAGGCTGTGTGGACCACCTTACCCTTGTCCATGGCTCTGGAGACTGATTCAAAGAAGTCAATCAGGTTCAGGAGACAAGATCCCCTTCACAAACCCAAACTGGGTGGGGTCCAGTGTTTGAAGGTTGCCAATGTCTTTGTTTATAAGTTCCATGATAATCCATGGCCTTGCAGATAAGGCTTGTCAGACTGATGGGATCCAAGGTGGATCCCCAGTGGGCACGAAACCTGAGGTGAGGCTATGATTAAACATGACACTTAGGTGAGGTGCCAGTTCATATTGTAGTTCATGATGTCATCTGGTCCCATGGATGCTGTATTCTATTACTGGAATTTGGCAATCTTCGAGCATTGCCATTTAGATTCCTGACATAGTTATAGAATGCTTTGTGGTTGTCTTTGGAATCTTGGCAATTTTATTTTCATAACTAGCTTTGGAGGATTTTATGAGGCATCTCAGTTTCTACTGAGGCTAGTAAGGGAGTTTTTGCATCAGATGTCTTGAGAGGTACATACCAAATGGGTGTATTCTATAATGGGTCTAATGAGGGATGAGTACAGTGGGACAATGACCTCCTTTTTTCTGGATGAAAAGCCCTTCATGATGAGGTGTGCCACATAGAAGGATTTCCTGACTGTTGTGTCGATGTGGTTATCGAAGGTGAGACCACTGTCCACCTGTGTCCCTAAGTCTCTTATCACACTTTCTGTGTTTAGTGTACTGCCACCTATATGGTAATTCATGGATACATGTTTTAAAGGGATAACAATACATTTCTTGGCATTGAGCTTGAGCCCATGGCTCTGGCACCAAGCATCTGTTTCTGTAAGGCCCTTTTGTAGAGTATCCACATCATTTGGGGATTCAAAAATGGCTCCCAGTTTGCAGTCATCTGCAAACTTTGTGTCCCTTAGTGTTGACCTGTACTTCAGAGAAGTAGATGCCAAACAAGAGCGGCCCCAGGACTGAACCCTGAGGTACTCCACTTGTCACTTGTCTGGAGCTGGATTTGGAGTCGGCTACTTTTACAGTGTGGGTTCTATCAGTAAGCCATTTAGCAACTCATTGGGTGACATAGGGATTAATACCCAACTTAGTAAGTTTATCTATGATTGCAGAGTGGGGGATGGTGTCAAAGGCCTTGTCAAGGTCTAGATAGGCTGTGTGGACCACCTTACCCTTGTCCATGGCTCTGGAGACTGATTCAAAGAAGTCAATCAGGTTCAGGAGACAAGATCGGCCCTTCACAAACCCAAACTGGGTGGGGTCCAGTGTTTGAAGGTTGCCAATGTCTTTGTTTATAAGTTCCATGATAATACGCTCCATGGCCTTGCAGATAAGGCTTGTCAGACTGATGGGACGGTAGTTTCCGGATCCAAGGTGGATCCCTTGTGGATTGGGATAACTGTAGCTCTACTCAGTGCACGAAACCTGAGGTGAGGCTATGATTAAACATGACACTTAGGTGAGGTGCCAGTTCATATTGTAGTTCATGTAGTACACAGCCGGGATGTCATCTGGTCCCATGGATGCTGTATTCTTGGCTTTAGAGAGTGTTTTGTACCTGTGTGGCCGTTATTACTGGAATTTGGCAATCTTCCGGTATTGAGATGGGCCATTTAGGGGTGAGAGGGGTGAAGTTGGCACTGAATCGATCTGCCAGGATATTGGCAATATCCTTTGGATCAGTATATTTATTGCCATTCTGTTTTAGCTCAGAGCAGATCTGAGCATTGCCATTTAGATTCCTGACATAGTTATAGAATGCTTTGTGGTTGTCTTTGGAATCTTTGGCAATTTTATTTTCATAACTAGCTTTGGAGGATTTTATGAGGCATCTCAGTTTCTTACTGAGGCTAGTAAGGAGTTTTTGCATCCTGGGATTTTCCTCTTTTCTGCAAAAGTTTCTTCCTTTTGTTGTAAAGTTTGTTTATGGCAGGGGACCACCAGATTGGCTTCCTTTTTTTGGATGAGAGCATTTTGGTTCTATTTGGGATGGCACGATTCATGCATGAGTGGATGTGCTCGTACAGTGCCTTAGTGTAGGATTCAGCAGTTGAACTTTCAGTTCCCATCTGCATGGGTGTCATGAAGTTTGTCACTTCTGACTTGAGTAGCATGAAGTTGGCTTTGGAGAAGTTTTTTATGGTGGTTTCTTTACTAATGGAAAGAAATTGAAAATAATATGAGGAACACAACAATAAATAATGTAAATGAAAGTTTTTTAACAGCAAAGCAATATTAAATTATGCATAAGGCCAACATAAGAGTTAATAACAAATAATATGATAATATCACATGATAATAATAAATAATATATTGATTAAGCAAATAAAAGAAGAGAAGAGATGGGGTGAGAGCAAAAGGAAGTACATTAGTATCTAATATAACTAAACAGACTACAACCACATGTTTCTAGATATATTTTATTTCACTTTTGAGACCACTGACTGCTACATCATTTATTATTTGACATTATACAATGACCCCCCATTAATATTCAAAAATGTGCACACTGATTGGTCAGCATGCATGTTGTAAATCAGAGTTATAGTAATAGAAAAATGTCCGGTCGCCCTGACTTTTTCCAGTTCTATAACTCTTTTTTTACAGCAATGGAGAACGCAAGATCTCCGTTGCGTCACACTGTCTCGCTATACATAGCGAGACAGCTTTAAAATAAGCAACGGAGAATCTCCATTGCTTTATTTAAATCTGTCTTGCTATGTTAAACTCCTTTAACATAGTGAGACAGTTTGTAAAAAGCAAAGGAGATCTTGCTTTCTCCGTTGCTTTTGCCCACAGCTCTGATGTACTGTGTAGGCATACGCATGGCAGAACATCAGAACTGCCGCAGAATACCAGTCAGCTGCGGAAGGGCAGCAAGGAGGCATTATACAATGCCATTATTTAAGAAAAGTAATTTTTTTCTTAAATAATGTCATTGTATAATAGCAATAACCCACTTCTGGTTGTGGGTAATGCTGGATTTACTCATGGTTGGCTTTGTTTGGCCACTCTGGCTTCGCCCTCATGACCAAACCACACCAACCGTGGGTAAATCCAGCATTACCCACACCCAGGCATGGGTTATTGCTATATTCTACCATGTTCCTTACATAGACACTATAGTACAGATGGTAATGCCTCCTGCAATCATTCTATGCTGCTTATATTGTATATACGATGCTCCACATACATACCTCTCAACCTCTTAGCATCGGACATTATGGACCCAGCCATACATAATATTAGTAGAAAGGCACAATGACAGAGAGCATTCTTACACAGGGTGCTCATACAACAGTAGTAAGGTGTTTTGGTAATAGATTTGCCATCAAATTCCATTTCCAGTCATGTCATATATCTGCAAATCAGATGACTGACATTTTTTTTCTGACTTTGATCCCTAGCATTGTGACAGAGGCTGGCCAGTAAACCAAAGATCATATATCAAACAGACCAGACATATGGGGCAATATTCAGTACATTATGCCAAAATCGTGACAGTTGAGAAGTATGTTTGTATACACTGATTACACTTGACAGCTGGACAGTCATGGCACAGGTCTATGGGTGTGCACTTCACATGCAAACATGATTATGTTTTGCTGTATAACAAGCCAGTACAGTAGTAGATACTGCACAATTTCTCAGTTGGTTGGTGTTAGATTAGAACTCACAAGCAGTGACTACAGTATAATACTGAACATTTTATGTGAAAAAGTAAATTATCAGAGCACCATCTCCTTTTATACTTTATTGCTTCATGTTGTTTAAAATCTTGCATTTACACACATGGATCACTGCAGAACTTCTGTTAACTTACAAATTTACCCTTTTCATTTACTGACTGCAACCTACAGCATATTTCAGACAAAATGAGCAGTACACAACATTGAGACTCTTAATCTGGGTACTGCAGAACATTTATTTATGACATGATCAAACAGTTTGGAATACTGCACAATGTCTCAGTTGGCTGGTGTGGGATTAGAACCCATGAGCGGTGACTACAGCAATACTGAACATTTTAACTGAAAAATAAATTATTAGGGCACCATCTCCTTTTACACTTTATTGATTCATGTTGTTTCAAATCTTGCATTTACTCACATGGATAGCTGTCTAGGACTTCAGTTAACTTAACATGTTCACCCTATTCATTTATTGAGTTTAATCTACAACATATTTCAGACAGTGAGCAGACCACAACATTAACTCTTAATCTGGGTAAACCACAAGCAGGCACAAAAATGTAAAAAAAATTAAAATAAATCCAGTTTAATGAAATAAAATATCTTGTAGACTTTTAGGTCCAGGTTAACAGGCCAAAAGGTATTATTCTGTAGGGCTGTCAACTGTCCAGAATTAAAGGGCAGCCTGTGCTGTCAGTCCTACATGGATTCAATATCCATGTTGCTGTGATCTCCCTTGGCAACGTGCCATAATTAATATGTATGGTGCATTGTCAAGGAGAAACCATGGCTGTGTACACAGACACATTCTGTGTAGGCTGTACATGGAGCATACATGGACTTTATTGAATCTTGTATTACGTTTTTTATTTTTTTTTAAAGAAAGAATAAGATCAGTTACCATGGAATCAGTAAGAATGCAATCTCAGTGTTTGGAATATTTGGAAATCATTTCATAAAACTGTTGATAGTCTAAACTGCTTCATTATTGGTCATGGTGAAAACAATTGTTGATCATTAACAAAGCAATTAAAAAATTGGTGTGAATCATTCAATATACCCATATTATCTTAATTAATGAAATATCTTGATCATCATGCAAGTAGCTATCCATCACATAAAGCAAAATGTTTTTTCGTTGATGTCGTTAATTCTCTAATTTGATTAAACTAAATAGCTTGGCCATTTTTGATTATTAGGAAGAATGGTTAAGAACTGAAATAAACCAAATCAATTTTATAGACAACCCCTTTGAAGCAAACAGGTTGCTGATTGTTATGTGCCCAATATTTGGTTATCTTTATATTATTAATATTGTTTTTTTCTTACAAAAATACGATTACTGATTGTTCATTCATAAGGGTTGAAGGTCAAATAGCCAACATTGTAGAGATCCAGAATAAACACATTGCAATCAGACATGATGTGTGGAAAATACCAACTAGAGGATTTATGTGAAAGAAATTGGTGGCTTTTAAATAAGCAAATAAGCAAACAAGCAAATAAACATAAATAGATTAATTAATCTAAGTATGCAGTCTACAATACCTTGCAGACTTCAAATCTAAATAAGTGTAACACAGATTAGTTAAGCATTTATAATCTCAGTATTTTGAGAAACAAGTGCACATTTTTAGAAAACCTGGTGGATTTTTTACCCTTTATTGCCAGAAGAATAATAGATGGTTTATTCAAAACCAAATTGAATTGTCATTTATTGTTATGAGTGCAACTTTAAATCATTCAAAATAGCTATATAGGTTTGAAAATGTGAATAGACAAAGCCCAAAACAAGAAACAAATTATGACATTTAATGAATGTTATATCAGAATTATTGCCATTATGGACATCAAGACTAGAAAAAATCTTTACAACTGAGAATAGCAATATCTCTTACATTATTTCACTGTTTCATTGATGACCAGCAAAAGCAAAGTGTATTTCTTGCTTTTTAGTACTAGAAGATGAAAGTACAAACATGCAAAAGCTAAATCTGAATGCTGTATAAGTTTTAAAAAAATGATACAATTAATATGTCTGCTTGTCCTATTAATATTCAGTGAAGCAGTGAGTCAAATGGGATGTTATAGCAATCAAAAGACAATACACCCAAAACTATCTTGGCCCATCACCCCTTCCAAAGAAAAATTAACAGAAATATAAAAAAAATAGAAAAGAAAAGAAAGGCACATCTTAACAAGAATAATGTATAACAGAGGGAAAAAAACATATATCATTTAAAGAGATTAACCCAAGCCAGGAGGATCTTTTAGAATCAATGTATTTTTTAATTATGTTTAATGTTCAAAGCTATAATTTCTTATTTGGCTATTTTAGAAAAAAATGAAATAAAAAATATCCTTATTTTTAAAATGTGTAACTGGTAAATCTGTTAGCCAAGTTTGAAAACCTTGCCTGAAATTCAGGTAGCCTACAAAGTAGTACGTGCTTGTATAATTAGAGATTCATGTGCAAGGTGGAGATGATTCACAGAAGCATGTTGCTCATATGTGCAGCAGGCAACAATGCACATAATCATGTGTGCAAATAACCACATAATGGAATGTAAAGGAAGATGTGCAACCAAATAAGTCATCGATGGAATCCAAATGTATGTAATCAAAACCATGCAGAGATATCTGGAAGATCTTGGACTCCAGCCTACATGCCTCTATAAAAGGCCAGACCACATGACAAATATTAGCATTTCAGATGGCAATAATGCTTGGAGTCATAACAGAAATTGTACAACAGTATCTTCTCTTACTTAGAGTTGCTAGATAATATCTGGTCACGCATCATGGTGTAATGTGGCAATGAAAATACTATCGGCAGTGGATAACCTAGGCAATAGTTTGAAATGTACTGAGACTAAATCGCCAAAAAAAAAATTGGCTTACATATATTAAGTCCAAGTTGGTAATTTCTTGGAATGCTCCATTTTTTCAATGTATGGCAATCTCAGAACTAGTATATTTAAATTTTGGGGGATCAGGGAGTGTAGGGGAGGCTTGCGCCCCTGAAAAAAGAAGTTTAAAAGAGAAGAGCAATTTTTGAGATTCACTCTAAAATAGTTTTGATCTTTTTTTCCAGCATGCCTGCATTCGGCATTTTGAGTGCTGACATTTTTATAGGGAGCCAGATAAAATCTCACACCTGATTCACTGAAGGATCATTAGCTGAGTGGTACCATCTCAACCAGGATGAAGTTAAGAGTCCAAAAAGTATGGACTATCCATATGCAGAGTTTACACCTGTGGGGGGAAAAGTACATCTAGTTCTCACTGTCCAAGGAAAAGGTACATTTTAGAGATGAACTGTGGATATATTAGACCTATCACAGACATCAGTGACAAAAAATATTTAACAAATTCCTCAAATATATGTTTTTGCTTATTCATGAGCATAACTGCTTACCTTGAATATCTGAGTAGAGAACCACCACTGTTCTCAGTTTCTATGATATTAAATACCTCCCATAGGTACTGAATGCCATAGATTGCTTATATGTGGCAATAAAAGTTCCACCTGATCCAGACTGATAGAGGTCTGTCAGCAGGAAAGGTTGCCATTGAAGTAGCAGGTAGTGTGCAATGCATAGGGGATCATTATCAGCTCATGTGTACAGCGACCAGAAAGTTTTTTTTCATGATTCCCATGTATGGAATATGTTACCTCTAGCACCTCTTTCAGGAAGGTGACATCCAACAAGGTCATGTAATTGATAAATATAGGCTCTGTAGGTGGAACGAATATGATATGCATGCTTTTATGCATGTATGAACAGCCCAATCCCCCCCAGCACATGTGTTCCCTGTGTTGTGGGTGATGCTAGACACTAGGTAGAGCCCTACATACATCTGTACACAATCAGTGATGCATTTCCAAAATCCAGTACAACAAAGTAAATTCAGAAGCAGAACACCACAGAACAGGTATCTGGTGCTGAAGGCATGCTTTTGAGGCCACTGTGCATCTGTGGGCACTGCAGTTATTCCCCTGAGATGAACTGTAAGGTGGTCATACCCTGTACCATTCTATACTCTACTCTGTGATACTAAGAAGACAAGTGGGCCTGTCTCAGGTATGGATGTGTTAATGGACTGGGCCACACATAAACACCACAGGCACAGAAGCTCCAAAGATGGCATCAGCAGAGGACAGTGAAGAAGTATGCCCAGGATGACTCCCATTGTAGCATGCAGTTTGCCACAGTTTAAAGTTAAAAAAAATCTTTTTTTTTAAATAAAACCTGAGTGTTGTAGCACTCTGTGTACATAGGGTATAAACTGTAGCAATTATTTTCTACATTTGTAGCAAGCAGTTTGCTACAGTTGAAAAAGAATATTTTTTAAACTAAAACATGAACACTGAAGCACTCCATGCAGGCAGGTATAAACTGTAGTACCTTTTTGCTGCATTTGTAGCAAACAGTTTGCTACAGTTTAAAAGAAGAAATACTTCTTTTTCATACAATATCTTTAAAGTGGGTTGGGGGCAGAGGACAGAAATTGCACCTGAATGACTGAGGTAGGGGGCATGCCATGCATCTACTTAGCTACTTGGTTGATGTGCCAGTAGAAGGAACAACTGTTTTTTTTTTGTTTTGTTTTTTGCTGAGGTGATGCATAGATTTAATTGTAATCAGCTGATCACTTACTGCTTTTTACACTGAAGTGTTTTTTTTTGGCTCTTCTTTGAAGAGTTGAGGGGGTGGGGTGCTGGTTTCCTAGCACTGGTCCAGGGTGCTATTTGAACCAGCTATGCTACTGAATGCAAACAAAACCATTGTTTTTGCAGTGTGTCAAGCTCCCCATGCCTCTTCTTAATTATATGTACAAACATGTAAATCATGCAGTACCAGGGGAAAAGGGAGTATTCCTCCACTCAGCAACTGACAATCTCACACACCTGTCACCCATCTGCATATGTTGACCATCCATGGTGGATCAATCAGATATCGACCAACCAATCTCAGGTGTCCCATACAATATATAAGTATATATATATATATATATATATATATATATATATATATATATATATATATATATATATATATATATATATATATATATATATATATACATACAGATAAGTGCATGCATGTCTGTATATTTAAAATACTCATGCTTATCTACACTATCAATTAATCTCTCAATCTCTGTGTGTGTGTGTGTGTGTGTGTGTGTGTGTGTGTGTGTGTATCTATCTGTATCTATATATCTATACATCTATACATCTATACACATCTATACACATCTAGTGATCTCAAAATTGTATTTATATAATTAGCAGTAGTGTGTGTGTGTGGGGGGGGGGGTGCATGCTGGCATGCCAACATCAGTGTTTTTGATGTTTTGACTTCAACACTATGCCATTCAACTATGGGTGTTTTCGGTTATTTAAAGTACACCCATACATATAGATAAATAGGTATCTATATTTACATGTGTATCTATATACTATAGATGTAGATATTTATCTAGCTATATATATATATATATATATATATATATATATATATATATATATATATACACACACACACACACACACAATACATATGTGTTTAGATATACTCACACACACATATATATATATATGTATATATATATATATATATATATATATATATATATGTGTGTGTGTGTGTGTGTGTGTGTGTATATATATATATATATATATATATATATATATATATATATATTTATATACACACAGACACACACACACACACACACACACACACACACACACACACACACACACACACACACACACACACACACACACACACATATATATATATGTGTGTGTGTGTGTGTGTGTGTGTGTGTGTGTGTGTGTGTGTGTATATTCATTATCTTGCTGTATATGAAATAAAGAAACAGTACTTCCGATCTAACTCTGGCCTTCTCTCTTGGCCCTCAGAAACCCACCCTGCCAGCTTGTCCCAGTTCTGCAGGTGATATACCTATGCCTTTAATGCTGTCTTGAGCAGGGTGATCAGTGTAAGTGATGACAGCTGATCCCTCAACTGTTTCTAGATATATTTTTTTCATTCAGAGCCAGCAGTTGACTGTTCTAGCTTCTGCAAGTATGACTGTTACTGAAAGAAGAGGAGGCATTTTGTCTGTTTATATGTTCACAGGTTCATACATGTTTACTGGCTAATGACCACAAGGGCCTTTTTAAGCCTAGCCATTCATCCCGAATCTCTCTCCAGTTCTGGTACCCTTGATAAGTGTAAGCAGGGACTTGGGAGATAAAACATTTACAAGCAGTGGCGTGGGAGAAGAACCATTTACAGGTTGCCTGTGTCCATTAGAGACAGAGGTGCCAAAACAGGAATGAATTTTCTTCCAATTGTCCAAGTTACACTTGAATTGGTTTAGGGAGGAACTCTGTTTCACATGGATGGGGAGCCTGTTGCATAGATGGATTGGTCTCGGGGATACATGCCTGTTTCATCAGCAGGTCCTATTTACATCACAGGCAATATGTTAGTGTTTAGAATGGATAATTCTGGTGCTGTCTGTTTTGTGGACATGCAGGAGGTCTATCACCATGGGGTATGACAATGCTCTCCATGGCAGGCATAGATCTCCCCTCAACAACCTGCAGGAGACAGAATGCAGGGATATGGCGATGAGGCAGTCTGCATAGGGCATTTTACTTACCCCCAGTGTTCTTTTAGTGAAGAACCTCTGTGGATGTTCCAATTGTTTGATATGCCTGATTAAGTACATTCCAAAGGGAGTATTGTAGTCAGTGATAGGTCTGATAAATGCTGAATACAGTGAAACAATGACCTCCTTGGAACTACATGCTATACCTTTGTTTATAAGTTGCCCAATATAGAATGATTTCCTCACTACTGTAGACATGTGATGGTCAAAGGCTAGATTACTGTCTATGTGTGTCCCTAAGTTCCTGATGGCTGGGATAACTTTAAGGAATGTGCTGTCAATATGATAGTTACCAGAGGTGGATGACTTCCAGAAGAACGCTATTATGCATTTCTTGGCATTTAGTTTTAGTCCATGACTCTGACACCAGTTCTTTGTCTGTCTCAGCCTTTCCTGGAGAAGATTTGTGTCAGTGTGGGATTCAAAGACAGCTCCAAATTTGCAATCATCTGCATATTTAGTCAGCTAGAGGCCATTAAGCTTGGCCTTGACTTCAGAGATGTAAATTCCAAAAAGGAGCGGATCAAAGCCCGATCCTTGAGGGACTCCAATTGTGACTGGCCTCTTTGTAGAGGTGGACTCTCCATTTCTAACTTCCTGGGTCCTGCCTATGAGCCAGTTGGCTATTAAGTGGCATACTGGTTTGTACCTAACTTCTTGAGTTTGTCAGCAACACCAGACTGAGGTACTGTGTCAAATGCCTTGGCCAGGCCAAGGTAGGCAGTGTAAACCATTTTGCCCTCATCCATTGCTTTGTTGACTTTCTCAAAGAAGTCCACCATATTGAATAGGCATGACATGACCTTGATGAAACCATACTTTGTTAGGTCCAGTGTCTGGAGGTTTCCTATATCATTAATGATCATTTCCATGATAATTCTTTCCATGGCTTTACATATAAGACTAGCGAAACATATGGGTCTGTTGTTTCCAGGGTCTGTAGATGGCCCACCTTTGTGCAGAGGGGTGACTGTTAGTGTTTTCCATTCATGAGGTGCAAAACCTGTTTGGAGGTTACAGTTAAATTGAAATACCAGGGGACCTGATAATTCATGTTTCATGGTATTTATAAGGCATCCTGGGATATTGTCTGGGCCCCTTAATGCAATGTTCTTGGCCTTAGAAAGAGAGCATTAAGGACATGTTCCCTAGTGATATCAGGGGGTAATATATTTGATGGCATTTCCTGAGGGAATGTTGAGGGGGAGAGAGAGAGAGAGAGAGAGAGAGAGGTAAAGTTGGAGCTGAATTTATTGTCCAGTCAATTTGCTATATCTTCTTGCTCAGTATAGGTGGCTGCATTTACAATGAGCTATGCACACAATTGTGTATTGCCTTTGAGGTTGTGGACATAGCTAAAAATGCCTTGTGGTTATCTTTGGCCTGGGAGGACAAATTTACCCCAAATTTTGGTTTGGCAGACTTTATTTGTTCATTGAATTATTTGTTTAGTTTGATGAGAGTGTTTTATCATGCTGGGAGCTGCACCTCCTAATGTTTACCACAATTTTCCTCCTTCTGTTAAACAACCTATTGATCTTTGTGTTTTCACCAGGGTGGCTTTTTTTTTGAGTTAGTTCTATACTCCTACTTGCTAGGTACATGTGCCTCTATGCAGCTATTAACATGTTTGCATAGGATTTCTATTAACAGTTCTGCATAGGCAGCAGTGTTCTCAAGGTTTATGGGGCTTGAAATTTTGACAGGTTATGACTTAATAGAAAGAATTTAGCCTTAGAGTAGGTCCTGAATATTCGAGGTTTAGCTGGGGGTCCAGGCTATTTTTCACTTCAAAGGAGACCATTTTGTGGTCTGACCTTACCAGAGAAGACATTACACTAGAGGGGCGTGCAGCACTCTCTCATATTTTTGAGGACCATATCCAGTATGGTTGCACCCCTGGTTGGTATATTGACAATCTTGTCCAGGGTGTTTGTGTCTGTAAAGTCCAGAAATCTCTGTGCCAGTATGTTTGGAGTCATATAGGATTTCCAATTAATAGTGGGGTAATTAAAGTCACCCCATAGATATGATATTGGGTTGGATAGTTAGTGTTTCTAATAAGTTTAAATACATGGTATGGGTTTCTTGGGTCATAGAAGGGGACCTATAGCTTGCAAGGAAGTGGTATTGGATTTTGCCTATGGTGATTTGAACATGTAGCAGCTTAAGTGTATTCTCATGTTTGACCAGCCTTCATGTTTATTTATTTTGGATGTGGATTAAGACACCTCCACCTTTTGTCCCTGCCTATGTAGTAGCTGGTCTAAATGTATGGAAGGCACTATAACCTTGCACTGTCGGCGTGTTCTCCATTGCTTTAAACCATGTCTCAGTGACCACACAGACATCAGCATTCTCTAGCTTGAAGAGAGCTTCTGGGGAGTGAAGTTTTTTTGTTTAGATTCCTAACACTGAGCAGTAATACCTTTAGATTTTCTTGGTTTTGATTTGCTATGTCGGAAGTACTTTCAGTTTGGCACTGCCTGAAAAAGCACTATGGAGGAAGACAATGTTTTAGGTAATATTCAAAAGCCTGGAGGGGAGAGGTGCAGACCATCCCTGGCAAAACAGCATGGTCTGTTGACCATCTCCTTCCATGCTGACAAATATTGCATCCTCCTAGAATGACACTAGAAATTACTAAGCTAATTATTAAAGTCAGTCATCTTTTGTTGGTATTGTGACATCATCCTTGGAGAAAGAAAAATACTATGCACTGCTAGGCTCATACCAGCCTGGGACACATATTCCAAGAGCTCCAAGAAGTTCCTCTTCATGTATTCTAGAGAGGTACATCTTAGGATGTTTACACCCACATGGACTATGACTGAGTCATACTGGTATTTGTGGTCCAGTGACCTGAGTGCATGCATAATGTGGCAGATCCTAGCCCCTGATAAACAATGAATGTGACTTTCTCCTTACTCAGACTGGTGAGAGGGACATTGATGTATCTCATGATGGATTCTTCAATGACCAGACTGTTGGATTGTGTGGTGGCTTGGCTTATGGGCTTAGAAGTAGATGTTACATGATATGTGGCTCTATGTGTTAATGTGAGTATTGTTCTGAAAGAGTGTATTCAGGGATGCTGAAGGTATTTGTTATGTGCAGTTCATCTGGGAGGTCTTTGGGGTTTAGGAAGGTTACATTTAAGTGCCTCAGCATGTGTGGGTCTATATGTCTGTATGATCGGTGCAGCATATGTACTACTAACAATCTTATTGACATTAGGAATACTTTTATGTGAGAACTTTGCCTCCTGTGGCATTATATAAATACTTCTCTCACATACCATATCAATTTGTTTGAGAATTAATTGGTTGGCTGTAAACATGAGGCAATTTCTACATTGTCTCAGGATGCCCATATCCACCAAGCTGGTAATGGAGATAGTGAGAACGTTCATATCCATATGAACAGATCCTTTTTTATTGATGAGACAGTTGGACTGAGAATATAAAGCAATGTCAGGAGTATCCAGTTTGCAACTCTAGGGACAGTGCTTGTCATTGCAAACTAGTTGTCCTTTGTGCAACTAGGTACTTGTGAAATTTCAACTGCACTTTTACAGGAAAAATGTCACTCAAGGTGTCTGTGTCTATACAGGGTACTGCTAAACACTCGAGGAGAATCTAATAAACAGACACTCAAAATTTAAGGATGAAGCACTTAGACAGCTATTCTGAAGTTAAAAACAAATTAAGCAGTACTTACTGAAAACAAAGAACTAGCCTGTTAAGAATGATGAAAAAAGGGGAGTCATGTGAATGGCTACTGCCTAGCTACTACTAGTGCTCACCTCACCAGAATTTCACTCTGCTGGAATACAATACTCCTTTGCTTCTTCTTTCACCAGAAGCAAAACATTAGCACCAATCTCAAAATGAGAAGGAGGCCACAGCCTGTTTGGTGATCCACAGCCTTGTCACAGCTGATGCAAGGATCTGTAGGCTTGTTGCAGCCTTTTCCTGCTAGACGCTTTGACAATGTGAGGTATTGTCAGCTTTACCAGGAGAAGTAGGCAGTGGGTGTGTAACATACACCAGCACAGATAGCTGGAAGTTTATAAATAATTTTCATTTCTATATCAAACTGATTTGTACAGATGCTTGTGTTGAAAAATGTGTTTGTAAAGCTGCTTGTGTTAAAAATGTATCAAACGTGTGCCCTGCTGGACAGAAGAGAAAAGTACATGCATTACTGTAACCTTTTAAATGTATATATTGTAACAGAGCGTACTGGAAGAAAAGAGGTTAATCTAAAGCCACCTGACTTTGAGAAATAGTAAAAAAATTAAATTACTGGGTCTAGGCCATAAAGATGTTATCTCACAGTTTTGAATGAAGCCAGAGATGCAATATCTGTAAGAAGCATGGTTTGTTAGTCTCTGTAGGTGGGGTAGAACTTTGTAATCATCTAATGACTTCATAAGCTGCACCAGATCTGAGCAAAGCTCTTGTGTGTGTATTATTGGCATGTAGGTGCTAAATCCTGGCAGTTTCTAGCAATGGGGGTTGCATGGGAACCAGAAGTCAGATGACCATATGTATGTGATGTCATTCTGTACAGAAATACTGTTTTAATATTAGGTGAGACAAAATTCTCGTTTCAGTCTGTTTTTGGAACCTGACATAGAAGGATCCCTCACCTACTTCATCTTGCCTTGTTCTATTAAGTAAGTAGGAACAGTAATTCTCTGGATCAGTCTGGAAAATATAGTGAGAATCATTAAGTATTGTTTTTCTGTAACTGTATAAATCTTTCCAGCTGTGTTATTTTTAATATTTCCTGTGATTGAAACTCTGGTGTTTACTGTAAATAGATGTTTAGTATTTTCATGTTCTTTTATTAATTATTAAATATATTTAAACTTTGTCATTATTGCTGGTCTTTTAGAGAATATTTTAATCTCCAAGAGTACTTACATATATTTGGTGACAGCTGTGGCCACTCCTGTAAGCCTTGCTGTTGGTCAAACTACCATTTGCATTAATATTAATTTCACTCAGTATAATTGGGTAACCTTGTAAGAAGCTTAGAGCAGCTGGCATTGGCGTGTCTGGTGGCTGTGTAACTACCTTATGGTCTGGACAGAAGGGAGCATAACTAGTAAATCTGGGCCAACCTTTCTCAGGTGTGTGTGTGTGTGTGTGTGTGTGTGAAAATCAAATCTCAAATAGTTTGTGTGTCAACTACCTGGAGCAGGGACACAAAGCACTGGTTTCACAGAGAGAGTGGTGGAGGGCTTGGCTTGGACAGACGGCTGAAGATTTAACTCTGTAGCCGTGCCAGTGGGGAACCTTACTGGGGACCTGGGGAGAGACAGAGAGAGAAACCCAGACCCCTGTCTGATTGTGCTTCCTATGTGCTCTTAAGGGAAATTGTGCTTGATGCAGAGAAGTCTGCATCACAAAATACTGAGTATATCCTTTTGTACTGCAAGTGAATGTCCATCTCCAGTGTCAGTGGTGAGGATTCATGCTCCTTGATTGCTGGCCCAGAGTGGGGATGTCACAGATGCCTTGCATAGCAACCAGCTTAATCAGGAACATCAGGCATAGACACTAACTGCCCAAACAGAAACAGTCAGGAATCAATGCACTCTGCTTCTTCTCATACCAGGAGCAGAATATAAGCCCAGATTCCAAGCTGAAACCTATGAAGCAGTAATTAGGCTTTCCAGTGATCAGCAGTGTCTAAGAAATAACATCCCTGTGCACCTTTTCTCACCAGGAGAAAACAGAGGCACTAATTCCAAGATGACTACTGACAGGCAGAATGTGGGCTCTTCAGTAATTCTTGGTATTGCAATAGATGTTTAAACGTAAGATGGAAAAATGGGTTAAAATCCTAAGCACTGCAGTGTGGACTAAACAGTTAGATGTGAAGAAGGGGGTAACTTGCTTTAGCTGTCTAAGTAAAGAGACACTAATTTTAAAATAGCAAGAAAGATTGAAAGTGGGTTGGCACTTTGTATTCTGGTTCTGTCAAATACAGTGGGATGGCCAATAAATTGAAATAGTTGAAGGGGAATGATTTCCCAAAATGATAATGTTGTGCTCACTCACAACAGCCAATGAAAGGGAAGTGGGAAAGAGATATGTGGTCAAATTAACATAAGGAGCAGGCAACTAGAAATACAATTGTGTTTAAGAGCACAACAGCACCAGGGTGGAATGGCGGGAAAAAATATGTGTGACTCACAAGATACATAGCTGTGGTCTCTTTCCTAAGTTTAATATACATTAAAAGCAGAATACAAGCAAAATGCAGTGTAAAGAAATCAAATCACAGTACACAATAGAAGAAGATAAAGTAATACAAAATACAAGAAAGTAAAAGCAAACTAACATTTCCCTCACAGCAAGTTGTGGCAGAATCTGAGTGAGCTTTTTCAGTTTATCAGAGCAGCTTGGATCTCGACCCTGGGATTTAACATATACCATCATTTGAAGTGCCAGTGCAAAAGTGAGCTATGGAAGTATAAAGCAAGGCATATGAAGGTGTGAACCATACCCTCTGAGGTGTGTTATCAGCATGCCTAACCCATACACCCTTATAGGGGTAGTACCTATTGAAGTGAAAGCAGTGTAAAGACCAGTTTACTAGACAGGACTTTAGCACTGAAATGAATTTCCACCATTTTTTTCACTCCCATAGTTTCATTGCATAGGTAAATGAAAAACATCTTGCAGTACAATACCCAGACAGTTTGTTTCTTTCCCTTTTTTGGGATTGAGGGTTTCTTTGTATGTACATATAAGTATATAAATATACACATTTATATCCATTAACAAATTTTCTTTTTTTTAATCACATGATTTGTCTTTTATTATTTAAGTATCTTTATGTTTATTTTCTCCCTTTCCAGTTAATTATTGATAGAAGTTGTAAACCTTTGTAAGAGTATTAACTTGCAGTACTACTTGTTTGCAGTAGAAGTAGTGGTACAGTTTAAAGGTAATATAACACTTACTAACTTCAGGAAACCAACCCCCTACACAGCAGCTAATTACCAGCTTGCTGATGACTTGAATGCTTTTTACTGCAAGTTTGATAAGCCTGAGACTATAAGTGACACTGTTATCAGTTCTGTCAGTGTTCAGACTTATATGACTCTCTCTTCCACACATTCTCACATTCAGCCTGCATTAATTATCTCTGAGGAGGATGTCTATCATTTTTTTTAAATACAGCAAATTAAGAAAGCAGCTGGTCTAGATGTGGTTTCACCCTCATGTTTAAAAACATGTGCTGATCAACTGGTTACTGTTTTTACTCAGATTTTTTATAAATCATTAGAGCTGTGTGAAGTTCCCTTATGTTTCAAACAAACCACAATCATTCCAGTGCCTACAAAAATTCACTATAACAGGACTGAATGACTACAGGCCTGTTCCTTTGACATCAGTGGTCATGAAGACATTTGACAGGCTGGTGTTAGCTCACTTGAAGAATATTACAGCTCCCTCAGTTTGCTTATCATGAGAACCGGTTAGTGGTTGATGCAGTTAATATGGGCCTGCATTATATCTTGCAACATCTTGACAACCCAGGGACATATGCAAGAATTCTGTTTGTGGACTTTTGCTCTACATTTAATACAATAATTCCAGAACTTCTTCACTTGAAATTCTCCCAGATTTCCCTCCTGCTTCCACCTGTCAATGGCTCACCAGTTTTCTAAGCAATAGGAAACAACAGGTGAAAATGGAGAAATTTACATCCAACTATCACGTGGACAATACAGACACCCCCCAGGGCTGTGTGCTCTCCCTACTGCTGTTCTCCCTCTACACTAATGACTACACCTCTAAGGACCCCTCTGTCAAATGTATTAAATATGCAGACAATACAGCTATCATCGGGCTCATCAAGAATGGTGATGAGTCTGCATACAGATGGGAGGTTCAGCACCTGGCCCTTTGGTGTAGTCAGAATAATCTGAAACTGAACACTCTTAAAACTGTGGAGATGCAGTGGGCTTTAGGAGTGGTACTACAATATTATCGCCCTCTTTATATTTAATACTGCTGTCAGTTGTGGAATCCTTCAAGTTTTTGGGATCTATAATCTCCTGGGACTTGAAGTGGGAGACCAGTGTAGAGTCCAGCATAAAAAAGGCACAACAGCAAATTTACTTTCTGCGACAGCTGAGAAAGTTCAACCTCTTACAGGAACTGTTGATTCAGTATTATACATCAGTCATTGAGTCTGTTCTCATCTCATCCATCATCTAATCATGACAAAAATAGATTACATCGAATAGTCAGGTCTGCCAAAAATATCATTGGTGATAGTTTGCCCTCCTTACAGGAGCTGTACTATTCCAGAGTCATGAAAAGAGCAGGGAAAAACATCACTGACCCTTCACATCCAGGCTGCCATCTTTTTGAACTATTACCATCAGCCAGGCATTATAAATTAATACGCACCAAAACAAGCAGATTTAAGAACAGTTTTTTTCCACATACCATCAAGTTCATAAACAGTTAACTCAGCTTATTAGGTTGAGGTATCCTTTTTTCCAAGCCTCGGAGGATTCTACAGTATTATTTACATATCGCTAATACTTGTTTATTTCACAGTTTCAGTATTTCTTGCATTGATTCATAGGTTAGTACTAAGCTAACTGCCCTTGTGAGCCATTTTTAAGCCTAGCCAATTATCCCTTGTGAGACTCAAACCCTGCAACTTGTGTTTGTAAGTAAACACCTTAACCATTAGGCCACCCTCCCAACTTTGTACCTTGTATGTATATGCATATGTATGTGCATATTTAATTTTTTGTCTTGTTCTTAACAGCTGCTTGCATGTTGTTTGTCTTGCTCTTAATAATCGCATGTATGTCGTTTATATAATTCATACTTGGAGAGTCACTGAAACCAGAGTCAGATTCCTTGTGTGTGTGCATACTTGGCCAATAAATGTGATTCTGATTCTGATTCTGACATAAGCAGAAGGTATAGCACACTGTAGTATAACTGAGGTTTGCTGCTGTATCACGCACAATCATGAGCTCAGCAGCCTAAAGCACAACTCACCTTGACAAACCAAAGCCCTTTTACATCTATAGGAAGAAATGCACACTTGCTCTATGGTGAGAGTCATTGAGCTCAGCTTAGCTGCTCCTCATTATCATAGTACCTTTCTACATCAGCTCCAACATATGCCAGTAGGCTTCAGTGCACCACTCTGAATTACATTGAGCCACACTCTTTGTCTGGGACAACCACAAACTAAAAGAAATTCATAACAGAGTAATAAGCAGAAATTAATAGAAAAAACAGTGCAGATGGTTTGATTTAGAGGTATCTGCTAATAAAAAACATTGTTTTACATAGTAAGACATGAAATTTAATAGTTTTTTACAACCTTATGAATGACAGGATGGTTAATGTGTAAGGTAACATTTTTCCTGTCATCTGCATGTGCCCAAGGGCTTTCATGTCGTAATTTTCAGTATACATTGTTGCAGAAAAGGAAGGCAGTACCACAATATTAATTTGAAGCACATAAATCCTCTCAGCCCCTATATCACATCCTTTTTCAGGGTTGGAAGTGCATATACATGAGGCACAGATCCCTGGGTTGTACTGAATTCTAACTATCAAACCTTTCCTTAAATAGATAAAAGAGTTTATTCTCACTGCAACTTATCTTTTATGTAAGTCAGACAGGTTATACACGATCTCCATACAAGATCTCTTTGGTACAAATTGGGAGGGAAAATTGGTATATAGATAACAGACATAAAGTGCTAATGCTTCCTTCACTCCACCTTCTTGGGAATACTTTTTGGCTCCCACTTGGCCAATACTTATGTGTATAATGTTATACTGTAGTAAGGTGTGACAAATGGAAACTGCCAGCCCAGCTATCTGGAATTTTTTAAATACTTCTATGTCATTTGTGAATATTGATATGATTTATACAGAACTGTATGTTATGTACTGAGCTAAAATGTAACCACAACACGCCCTGCTGGCTTAGAACAGAAATGTATATAAACTATTGTAATTGTGTAACGTATATGTTTTAACAGTAGAAACTAGGACATAAAAGGTTAACTTGCAAGATGTCAAGAAAATAAGTTGAAATTAAATTGTTTTATGATTATGCTATAAAAATCTCTCAGTTTCAGTGTAGAAGACAGTGTCTAGAGCTAGAAGATTTTTGCATTGTCTTGGAAGAGAAGTAATTGCTAGGTTTCAGATGCAGAAGTGTTTTATTGTTTTATGACTTTCAGGATCTACAAACATCTGAGAGATATGTATTTTTCACAGACAGATGCTAAAAATGCTTGTACTTTCTGATAATAGGGGTAGCTTAGGAACTAAAGTCAAGTGACAAAAAGTGATGTCATCCAAGCTAACCCAGCAGTAATATTTGCTATTAATTTAAGAACTCTCTCAGAGAAAGACTGGCCATTTTGTATTTTGTCTTGGACCTAGCAAGAACATCCACTCATCACCACGTTCTGCACTTGTCTTGCTGTAAGTAAGCTTTTTAGGGAACAGTAACACTTTTAGATTCAGAAAGGAATATAATAAAGTGTAGCTTAGATGTTTTCTTTATTTATTTGAGACTGTCCTGCATTGTTGTTTTAAATATTTCCTGTGATTTTTAACTCTGATGTAACTGTTGATTTATTGAGTATTGCCTTGTTCTTTTATTATTTATTACTAAGTATATTTAAACCAATCTTTGTGGCTGATATCTGTGAGAGATATTTAAGCTCTGTGAGTACTTGCATATGTATTTGGTTACACTGTACAGGCCACTCCTAAATAGCCTTGCTCTTGGTCAGACTACCATTTTTATTAATAGTAACATTACACAGTAGGATTGGATGCCCTTTGTTAAGGGCCTTAAATGTAGCTGATAAGAGTAGTTGGTGGCAGTGGAAACTACCTTATAGACTGGGCAGAAGGGGGCATAGGTGGTAAACCCCTGCCAGCCTTTCCCATGAGCACGTGTGTGTGTGTTTGTATCTGAATCAAATCTCAAAGTGTGTGTGTGTCAGCTACTTGGGCAGGGACATGAAGCACTGGTTGGACAGAGAGGGTGCTGGAGGTTTTGGCTTAGCCACACAGCTGAGATTTCAACCCTATACCTGTGCCAGTGGGGACTCTTATTGGGGATCTGGAGAAAGAGGGAGAAACCAGCCAAAGACTGACTGTGGTGTCTGTGTGCTCCTAAGGGAAATTGCACTTTTCTGTGTGTGTACTTGTCATCTTCCCAGTGTGTGCATCCCCTAGCTGTTGCCAGTGGTGAGGATTGAGCCATACTGGACATCAGTGTAGTGATGTTGAAAGGTCTGAAATTCCAAAACTGTGAACCCGTTGGTGAAAATGAAAATAAATCTCTCAATTTCACATAAAGAACAGTTGGAAGAGTTTAAAAATGGACCCTTTCTTGAAATGTTCCTGATTCTGTTTGAGCAACTCAGAATGGTCAGTTTGGAAGTGAAGTCGCATAATGCAATAACTGCAAAACAGCTTTTCTGGGTTGATCAACAGAAAATAGATCTAGAAGGCCTAAAGAGAAAGGAACATGGGTTACAGGATTGCACAAGCACTTCAAACTGGTCAATTAGTATGCTAAACTCTGGTCCCAGTTTTTGCATCTTCATGAATAACTTTTTTATAGCATGGACTTTCACATTTAGTAAAAACATTCTACTAATCTAGCTGTTGGTACAGATGGTACATCACAGTTTTCACTTGCCTGACCTTAAAGCACTGTAATATTCTGTGTATAAATGGAACTTCCATCATTTTCTTAGGTGTCCTCCCAATGAAAAATAGTAAGGCCGTCTCAAGAGCTCTAGATTTAACATTATTTAAGCATAGTGGGATACCTAAAGGGTAATTATTTGCAAAATCTAAAATAAATAAAACATATTTAAATTCATTTCTGGATTAAATTGATGACACGGCAATGTCCTTTGCAATCCAATAAAGGTCGAATCACCTATAGGCAAAGACAAAGACAAGCTTAACCAATATGGTATAAAGTTTAATATAAAATATCCACACAAAATAAGTGCTTTCATTTTACCCACAGAAACTTCATCTGATTGTGGGTGCTATGTTATAAAGTTTGATTGAATTTCTCTCTTGAACTCTTAGATGGCACATTATTAACTTTATTTGTTCATTGCAAGTAATATCTGAGTTCATTGATAAAACTATTTTTTAAGTAATTTATTGCTGATAAATATCCCTCAAGAGCCTTACTCAAAACTGTAGCTCATTTTTTTCAGAAATTATTTCACCTCTGTTTCAGGACTGATCTATTATTTTTATTATTTTAATATATGTTTTAGTTTGTTTACTTAAGAAAATGTAAAGTGAATTTGAGTTGACTTAGTTTTAAATCCTTTAGGGAACTTGTAACAAAATTTTCATTTACTCCCTGAAGGCAGAAGTCAGAGCATAGGTTTGTAAAAATTCCAAAGTTACCTATTCAACTTTTTTTTAATATATCAGTATTGTCTTTTCTCCAGAACTTCCTGAAAAGTAAAAACATTGGCAATTATTGGATTGGACTGACTGATGAAGCAGAAGAAGGTGTGTGGCGTTGGGTAGATGGAACACGTCATAGCAATTCATCTGGGTAAGGAAGCAGTTTCAGACCTGAAACTTCTCAGACTATTTTAGGCATAATACAACTATTTCAAAAGTGAAACTTTCTGCAAATTATTTTCCTAGGCTTAATCCAGATAAACAAAACATGACAGTAGTTTATGACATAGAGTTTGGGCTTGCTGTTGATCCTTTCTGAAGCACAGGTGAATAAAAGTGAATAGACTTTGTAGCAGAGATATGGACTTAGGTAAAAGCAGTCTGTTAGAAAGAGACAAGAATTAAATATGCAAAGGCTGACAGTCAAGAAATGTGTATTTGTGCCTGTCTGAACTAAACAAGTGCATAAGTCCAGAGTCAAAGTAAAAGCTGCTCAAAATAGTTAAGTTTTGTAGATGTTGGAAATATTATTTTCTCAGACCTCCCCCCACCTCATTAACGGTGATAGCTGCATGCAACTGCTCATTACCTGATAGGTAGTTTTATTGTAAGTTAGGAAGGTACTTGATATGACAGAATTTCACAAAGATATTGAAGGGTTTTATAAGGTCAGTTCCACAGGTGTTATGCTTATAAACTTAAATGAACAGAATGAAACTGGTGATACCAAGGCTGAATAGTGGTCACATTGTGGCACGCTGAAAACATTAAGCAACTAAGAAAGGAATGACTCTTACTTCAGGTCAAATGCAAAACAGAGTCCAGAAATAAATGTTTCAGTAAGCAAGAGTTGATTTTGCTACAGACAGTGCATTTAGTTATAGCATTGTTTGTTTGTTTACTTATTGTTTAGTTTGTTTATTGTTTGTCTATTTCTTTATTTATTTTCGATCAGGTAAACCCTCAAGGGGCAGTTTTCATGGAAGACCTGAGATTGTATTTATACTGAATACTGAAAATTTGATCAGGATACCAGGCAAATTATCACCCTACTGGGAGAACTCCTGCAGTTCTTACTTTTGGGATTGTGGGGAATTTTATGACATAATGATAGCAAAGATGAGCACCAAACAGAAAATGGTAAATGTGAATATTAGTGCTAATACGGTAGCTTTAGGGGATAATGAAGTAATTTTTGCTGATTGCGGCCTATCAGGAGACTTTCAATGTTTGATGTCTGTGGCTGACTCTTACGATTCAATATCTAACTCTCTTTGAGCAGACAACATGCAGAGAAGTGAAGTAGAGAATCAGAGAACAGATATTGGCAATTCTGAGCTTATTCTGCAGAACAGGCTGACCACAGTGAGCAAAGGTTTGAAGATCAGGGAGGAGAAACTGCTGATCATTTCAAGTGAGAAGAAACAAAGCTGAAAGTTAATTAAACAAAACAGGAGAGTCAGAGAATCCTTCTTTTGTTGTGGTACCTACTGCAATGGGCAGATAATTCACAAGTGCAAGAAATTATGAATGCTGTGAGGTTTCGTCATAAGAAAAAAAAATAATTCTATTGAACAGGCAGTTTTTTATATAGTTGAGAGTTCAGCTTGGTTTTCTGCAGAAGCAAATCAGAACCTTAACATGACATTGCCCTTGAAACTTTGACTACGTATACTGATTAAAAAGTTAAATGCCTCAAAGACTAGAGCTCCTTGAAAGGATTTTGATTTTTAAGTAGAGCTAGAGTCTGTTGTTGTTTGTCTTTTGGCTTTTCCCGGTTAGGGGTCACCACAGCGGAACTCCGGTCCACTAATGATTGGCAGTAGATTTTCACGGTGCCAAGTTGCCAGCTCGACGCCCAACCTTCAATGAAGGCAAGCCCATTCACGCATGTCTTTTGGAATGCCACTCAACCCATGGTGAGGACATGCAGACTCCACACAGAAGGCACTCCCCGCACTCCAGCCGAAAATCGAATGGGAGAACCTCTTGCTGTGAGGCAACAATGCTACCGCTGCACCACCGCGGATTTAAGTAGAGCTAGAGTCTAATAAAAGGAAACTTATAGTTTTTTGTTACATCTGAAACATTGATATAAGTGGATTAGTGGATTTAAAAATGTGTTTCAGAGACTTTGTATAAATGTATTTTTGCAAGACAAATTATGGACAGATTTTATTTTGTTTTAATTATTTTATTCATATTTGCATAACAAGTTAGTACACTGATCAAAAATGACCATTTGCAGGCAAAGCCCAGGTGAATAAAGTTCACGGTTTTAAAAGCAGTAATAATAGCAATAAGTGCAGGTAGAAGCAGGTAAAATAACATGTTTAACATAAACAAAGTTACGCAACAGCAGCAAATGAGAATCTGAAAGTTGTGTACTAGGAAGTATTAAGGCAGATAGTTACAAAAGTGTACACATAATACTGAAAGCAACTTACAGGAGCCTGGAAATGAGAGCGAACTTAGTAGATATGCCCATTATGGTAGCAGGTGCATTTGACTTGTTGCTCAAGATGGGATTTAAGATTATTTCTGAAACTGGGGAATTTGGTGGATTCTCTGTGGTGGAAAGGAAGCACTATGGAGAGAGTGTGTCTAGTGGACTGGAAGAAGGATCTTGTAGTGAAGAGAGCATTGATGGAGAATAATAATATAAGTGGAGTATTTGTGAAAGCAGAACAAAACTGTCACAGTGACGTAACTTAAAGAGTTAGTTGCAAGTAAGAGGTTGTCTTTGTTTAGCATGAGACAGCAATGTTTGCATGGAGGAGAGTTTGGCATGAACTGACAAACAGAGCTGGAAATTTTAATAGTATCCAGTTTGTGTGTGCACTTGATATAGTATAATTTTATTCAATAAAAGTAAGTTTTGATTATTTTGTTGAGGATTGCTGTTTCTCCACCTCTTAGTTTGCCAAATATGGAGTCATGGTATATTTTATAGGAGGGTAAAAGGTGTTGGAAATGTGTGGTTTGTGACTTAAGCCAGTATTCAGTGGTGGCAAGAATGTCTAGGTTGTGATGGAGGGAGAAAGCATTAACCTGCTCAATTTTATTTTTGATGAGCAAAAAGGAAGGCACATGAAAATGAGGGAGGAAAGACTGTTAGGCAGGGAAAGCTATATAGTTGGGGGTCCCATGGTTAGGCTCTATGTTCCTTTTTAACAGAAGTAGATAGATTATTGAGCATATTACAGTAATGACTTGGGGCAGTTCTAAAAGAGTTTTTATGGGTTTCAGGTTTTAGATATAAGACGTAAGAGGACTTTTGGTTGATAGGGGAGGTGTAAGGGATATTAACTGACTTTGCTCATTAATGTCCCCAAATCTTTTGGGTTCCTAACACCATAGCAGGAAAGGACCCCATTCCTAAGTTACGATATAATTAAAGTTCATGAAATCAGTATTGTTTCTGTCTTTGATGTTAGTGCTCTTTGCAGCACCTCAAATGTTCCCAGAACTGAGTCCTTCTTCAGTTCATATGGAGTTGCATGTATTGGCAGCCTATTTAAATGCAACCATAAATTATTTATTAGGCTCACTCCTCCTACTGCTACTGGAACTGTCTGCATATCTTTCTTCCTCACTGCTGTCATTTCTGCCTGAAAATCTTGATATTTTATGACGTTGTGTCTCTCTGTATGTGAGACACTGTAGTCACCGGGTGTAGCAATTTCAGATGATCATTGCTTCTATTGTCTTTTTTTCATGAACTACTATAGCTGGTTTTCTCTCATCTATTTTTTGAATTGTTGGTGATGGGTGATCCCACGTGATGTATACACTTTATCATTTTCTATAATCCTTTGTTGTTCACCAGTATTGTGAGGTAGTTGACCTATATATTGATGTTGCTTAAGAGAGAAATATATGGTGGGAGGGGATGAATGATGAGGGCTACATGTGAATGTTTGACAGAACTGGTTTTTACATTTGTTTTTGAACAGCTTAAGTGGGGTGAAGGAATAAGCAGTAGTAATAGTGAAGTAAACTGAAGAAGTAGCAGTGGGGACAGTATGGTTTAGATTGGGTAGATCAATCATCTGAAGAAAGGGATCAGAATTTGTTGATTTATACGTTGTAGACAATAAACTATGTTATCTTAACAGCATCTTAACAGAATGATTACTGTTAAGGGCTCAAGGGAGATGATAATGTACAGTGTCCAGCCTGATAAATATTATATTTGTCAAAATAAACTGCATATGACTAGGTACTGACTTAATAATTTTGGACTTGGCGCAAGAGACAAGGACAATTTGTTAATAATCTGAGTTAGGGTATCCAAGGTGGGAAAGTACGAGACAGTTCTGGTCTAAGTCTATTACAAAAAAGTCTTTGGGCATTGTGTGCAGTTAAGTTTAAAAAATATATATGTGTGTATGTGCGTGTTCTGTGTCTATGTGGCCTCAAACATCCTGAATTTGGAAGAAAACAGGAATGATTGGATGATAACATGAAGTCAAGAGAACAAAAATGTGGTAGATCAAAAGGAACCAGAGGAAAATGATATCTGCTTGTTAGATGATGTAGAAACTTCGCGCCATGAAAATACATATGATGTCGCAGACTTCTCAGTGTAATCACAACAGAAAACTAGAGTTTGCCTACTCGTGCTAGAAATAACTTTTTAATTTGACCCTATTTCAATGCCTTGCAACTCTAAGGTATAAAATTGAATGTAGACCTTCTAAGCACAGAACAGGTAATGTGATTCCATAATAGTCTGAGTTAATTAATATCAATAATTATTCTGAGCATTACCTGAGTTTTAGAGTTGCCAAGTTTAGCCAAATTATTTAGGTACAGCATCTTCATCTGTATTTCAGACCTGCAAGTGCCTGTCTACACTACCAGGCCTCATATACAGGCAAAGCTACATGAGTATTTGCCTGCCCAGCACAGTAGTTCAACCCATAGGTCAGAGTTGTGAATGGCTAGCATGACCATCGTGCCTGTTTTCCTCTGTTATGAAAAAAGGAACAGGCATTCAGTTCTATGATCCCATAACAGAACTAAATTTTCTTTCTACAAAGGATGGAGGAGAGTTTGAGATGCACTGATAAACAGAGCTGGGAATTTTAATATGATCCAGTTTGTGTGTGTATTTCATGTAGCATAATCTTACGGATGGTGCAGTGGTGCAGCAGTAGCATTGTCGTCTCACAGCAAGAGGTTCTCAGGTTCAATTCTCGACTGAAATGCCTTCTGTGTGGAGTCTGCATGTCCACCCTGCATTTATGTGGGTTTTCTCTGGGTACTGCGGTTTCCTCCCACATTACAAAGACATGTGTCTGGTGCGTTTCTCCCCAGGCCTCCGTTGAAAATTGGCTTTGTTCCAAGCTGGACAGTAAATAAATAAATAAAATAAATTATGCAATAACAGTAGGTTTAGATTACTTTGTAGAAGACTGGTCTACTGAAAGCTATCCCTTAAGTAGTTTAAGGGATGGCCTTTACAACGTTCTTTTGTGCATGCATAGGTTCTCAGGATCCGTCTGACTCCTGAAACATGCAGCACAACTCCATCCAACATGTTCCATTGATTTCAGATGGATTTCCCACTAAGTCAGCATTGTGCATTGGTGAAACTTGTCATGGACAAGGCTGACTTAATTACTGTGAGCCTGATTCCACTTTTGGAATCAGGTGTAGTGTTCTGGCAATCCTTGATGGTTTATGCTGAGTTAGCACAGCCCTATATTTAAGACTAAGATTAGCAGTAAGGGCTTAGCCTGGTGTGTTAATGGTTATTCAGCTGATAACTTCCTGCCTAACTATAGGCTTCATCTCTTTGAGGATGAAGACCTGAACATTTATGGTTTGTCTTCTAATAAAATATGTGCATTGAAATCATATGTATTAAAAATCATTGCTTTTAAAAGTTGGATATAACAACCTAAGTGACATAGGTTCATAGGTAGGTACTAGGCTATCTGCCCGAGGGCATTTATAAGCCTAGCCAGAGTGTGTCGGCTTTCGCCGCCCCATTGATTAATTAACTGATCCTCTGTCAAGCAGAGCCAATGAAGTGATCCCAGGGGTGTATTTTCTGTTACCCATCCACTCGTCAAGGTTTCTCTTGAAGAGTGTTAGTGAGGGGCTCTGCCTGATGTAATTTGGAATTTTGTTCCAAAGTATGGGGAGCCTCTGTGACAGGAATCTATCCCTCCAGCATGTTCTATTTATTGTTGTGGCGAGGTTTAGCTCACTAGAGCGCGTGGCTCGCAGTGACTTGGATTTCTTTAGGTGGAGCATGTCCATCAATTGTGAGTTTGACATGGCTTTGTAAGTCAGGCAGAGATCACCTCTGAGTAAATGATATGCCACTGAGTACAGCCGGAGTTTTTTCAATCGGGCTGCATAGAGCATATGTTTGAGACCAGTAATCCTCTTGGCGAGGTACTTTTGTGGTCTTTCCAGCTGTTGGAAATGTCTTTTGAGGTACATCCCAAATGGGGCATTGTACTCTATGATGGGTCTAATGAGTGACAAGTAGAGGGGCACTATAACCTCTTTATTTCTAGATGCGAACCCTTTAGGAATTAGATGGGCCACATAGAAGGATTTCCTAACTACTTTGGCAATATGATTGTCAAAGGAGAGATTACTATCTACCTGGGTCCCCCGATCTCTTATTACCTCTTCTGTATTAAGGGGGCTGCCACCTATGTTTTAATTTGAGGGTGTTTTGTTTTTCTCAAACGGGATGACTATGCATTTTTTGGCATTTAGCTTGAGGCCATAACTTTGACACCAGGTGTCTGTCTCAATAAGGCCCTTTTGGAGGATGTCCGTGTCAGCCAGAAAGTCAATTATGGCTCCCAGTTTGCAGTCATTGGGGAACTTGGCTAGCCATAGTCCTCCTGTGTTTGCCTGTACTTCTGAGAAGTATATGCCAAATAGTAGGGGTCCCAGGACCGAGCCTTGCAGGACACCACTTGTGACTGGTTTAGAGTCGGACCTGGAGCCCGCTATTCTTACCATCTGAGTTCTGTCTGTAAGCCAGTTGGCAACCCATCTCATGATGTAGGGGTTTATGTTCAGGCTGGTGAGTTTTTCTGTAATACCCAAGTGGGGAATGGTGTTGAAAGCCTTGGTGAGGTCAAGATAGGCTGTGTGAACCACCTTTCCCTCTTCTATGGCCTTGGTGACTGTCTCGAAGAAGTCAACCAGGTTTAGTAGGCATGATCTGCCCTTAACAAAGCCGAACTGGGTCGGGGTCAAGTGTTTGGAGGTTCCCAATGTCTTTGTTAATGAGTTCCATGATGATGCGCTCCATAGCCTTGCAGACCAGGCTAGTCAGGCTTATGGGGCGATAGTTACCAGGGTCAGTTGAGGCCCTTCCTTTGTGGAGAGGAATAATCATTGCTGTGTTTGACATGTTTTATTTAAATAACCTGGTTTATAAAGAGTAAGACAAACTTATTAATGTATATTTAATTTATGTTTTATGCTCAAATCTTGTGTTCTATGGATATAATCAACTATTTTTTTAATACTAGTATACAGGTGCTATTTGTTATGCATTCTTTTTGCTCTAAGTGGGACTGATCTGTTCTTCTGTGTTTGTTTACCATAGAGTGTGTACTTTACAAAATAATAATTACATCTCTATATATTGAATGGCTATTTAACTTAAAGTTATACAGACTGCACAGAGACAATTAAGACATTTCAATTAGTAGAATATTATTCATAGAAGACTGCTTACTATACAAGCCCCGCCTTGCATAATCTTGAATAGTGATTCCTAACGTATCACAGCTCAGCTGTGCAGTAATTCATTAATGAGTAGTGACATTTTTTTCAAGATTGCATACAAATACAGCAACCTGTGGGTGTGTTATATGCAAATTAGTTTTGTCATAACAAGGACATCTCCACTTTTGCAAATGTTACACAATATTATGATTCAAAAATGCTCACACTATTCAACTTTTGAACAGGCATATATGTAGCTATTACCCACATTGTTCCCATTTACTTTAACATGGAAAACTGTTTACCTAATATTGCAGACTGTAACTGCGCAGTTCAGTGCTACGTAGCTACAGTCTCCATATTTGTAACTACATGGCAGGTGAATCAAACAGGTTTGCAGGAGGGCTATAACAAGATTCATAAGTTTTCTAAATATATATACATGCTGCTCAACCCTGATAGGCATTTATAGGTGATGCACAGTGTTTACATCATCAGCACTGCTTTCAGGTTTGATGGCATAATACACCTTACAGGATAAGTAGGACCTAACTACAATGTTAGTCTGTTTCTTAGGTAACTGATTTTGTGTATTCTTCTTCCTAAATAAGTATTAACAATCAGCAATGTTTAGAATAATAAACTTTTTGACTTTTGTATTGTACCTAATCTTATTAATCTAAATAATCTGCCTCTTTTGTAACTCTGTAATTTTATATTTTGACCTATTTTCATAAAGCCTTGCTTTAAATAAGGCATTGTTACAGGCTGCAGTCTCAAGCTATTTTGTTCTAATTGTTCTAATAGTCTTCACTACTACAATGTTTTCATTTATTATACTAAGGAGTATAAACAAACTCATTAGATGTTACTGCTCCTCTCACGTTTAAAACGTCTCAAATTTACATTTGATTTTTTTTACAAATCCTTTATTAACTGATAACTGGTGCAATAAAAATCAACTGTGAACACAATGCTTGAAAGAAAAAAAACACAAAGAAAAAGTAAAGGATAAAATCTACAAATATACAAAGACTGTCTATAATCAACAAAACACAATTTTATTTTAACTATAGAATGATAGATAGATAAATAACCAAATATGGGTAATAAAGGATGGAAGACAACTGTAAGACAAATACTAATATGTGCAGTCCGTGACATTAAATCATTATACCCCCTTATATGACATAGACTACACATTGTTGGCAAGCTAAGAACTTGGTTATATTCAACTGGACGTATAAGAGAATTTAAGTACCTTTTTATGCACTTTTTCTTTTAAAAAATACAGTATTTAAATTGATTTAAACTGTGTATGAAGGAGTGTTGAAGGAATTTTTAACTGGTTATTCTGCTCTTCAGTAACTTGAACTAAAAGCTAGTGTTGGCTGAATTTTGTTATTTGCTAGTAATTACAGGTGTGGGGGTAGCCACATTCAGTGATTTCCTGTCCTTGCATATTTAAACTGGTGCATGTGAAATAATTCCTGCTTTAAAACTTCAGCTTGGCAAGCTAAGAACTTGGTTATATTCAACTGGACGTATAAGAGAATTTAAGTACCTTTTATGCACTTTTCTTTTAAAAATACAGTATTTAAATTGATTTAAACTGTGTATGAAGGAGTGTTGAAGGAATTTTTAACTGGTTATTCTGCTCTTCAGTAACTTGAACTAAAAGCTAGTGTTGGCTGAATTTTGTTATTTGCTAGTAATTACAGGTGTGGGGGTAGCCACATTCAGTGATTTCTGTCCTTGCATATTTAAACTGGTGCATGTGAAATAATTCCTGCTTTAAAACTTCAGCTTGGCAAGCTAAGAACTTGGTTATATTCAACTGGACGTATAAGAGAATTTAAGTACCTTTTTATGCACTTTTCTTTTTAAAAAATACAGTATTTAAATTGATTTAAACTGTGTATGAAGGAGTGTTGAAGGAATTTTAACTGGTTATTCTGCTCTTCAGTAACTTGAACTAAAAGCTAGTGTTGGCTGAATTTTGTTATTTGCTAGTAATTACAGGTGTGGGGGTAGCCACATTCAGTGATTTCCTGTCCTTGCATATTTAAACTGGTGCATGTGAAATAATTCCTGCTTTAAAACTTCAGCTTGGCAAGCTAAGAACTTGGTTATATTCAACTGGACGTATAAGAGAATTTAAGTACCTTTTATGCACTTTTTCTTTTAAAAATACAGTATTTAAATTGATTTAAACTGTGTATGAAGGAGTGTTGAAGGAATTTTTAACTGGTTATTCTGCTCTTCAGTAACTTGAACTAAAAGCTAGTGTTGGCTGAATTTTGTTGTTGCTAGTAATTACAGGTGTGGGGGTAGCCACATTCAGTGATTTCCTGTCCTTGCATATTTAAACTGGTGCATGTGAAATAATTCCTGCTTTAAAACTTCAGCTTGGCAAGCTAAGAACTTGGTTATATTCAACTGGACGTATAAGAGAATTTAAGTACCTTTTATGCACTTTTTCTTTTAAAAAATACAGTATTTAAATTGATTTAAACTGTGTATGAAGGAGTGTTGAAGGAATTTTAACTGGTTATTCTGCTCTTCAGTAACTTGAACTAAAAGCTAGTGTTGGCTGAATTTTGTTGTTGCTAGTAATTACAGGTGTGGTAGCCACATTCAGTGATTTCCTGTCCTTGCATATTTAAACTGGTGCATGTGAAATAATTCCTGCTTTAAAACTTCAGCTTGGCAAGCTAAGAACTTGGTTATATTCAACTGGACGTATAAGAGAATTTAAGTACCTTTTTATGCTCTTTTTCTTTTAAAATATATAGTATTTTAATTGATTTTCACTGTGTATGAAGGAGTGTTGAAGGAATTTTAACTGGTTATTCTGCTCTTCAGTTATTCCCACCCCCACGCCCTGTTTTGTGTTAATCTTAGTGGCATTGAAACTGCCGCCTCAGCCTGCCTCTGGGCCCATCTCATTTGCTCACTCAACTGAGTGCAGTGAGATCATATTCTGATTTCAGGCACTCCTACTGTGTACAAAGAGAGCATCTGGGAAATAGAAAAAAAAAATAAGCTTATTTCCTGCCTTTCTTGTTAAGTGGTACAGACTATTTGTGGGCTTCAATTTCAAGCCCTTCTGTGTTTGAGGAAGCCTTCTAGCTTGTTTTTTTTTCTTGTAACTAGCCAGTTTTCTAGTTTCAGCACTCAAATCTTTTTCTTTGATCTCAGCACTTGTTCAGAAAAAAAAAAAAAAAAAAAAAAAAAAATTCATCTGCTTTTACTGTACTTGTGTTTCTACCTACTTCTTTTTACTTTTGCATCATCTTAAAATACTCAATTGTATTTATTACTGCTTGGTGTAACTCATTTCTAAGCCTTTTGGTTTAAACACTTGGGCTTCGGACCAGTTAGTTGTTTTGCACTGAGAGGTTTGTGGTCTGCACTGTTGTGGCAGAACAGGTAGCTTACATCCTTCTAGGTTGAGAACTGCTGATTGAGGGCTCAGTGTCTGTTATTCTAAAAGTGTATTAATTCTGGTTTAAGCACTTGGGCTTTCAAGCCAGTTATTTTACATTAAGAGGGTTCGTGGTCTGCACTCTTGTGGGAGGAGAGGCTGGACTCTGCCCTTCTGAGCTGGGAATTTCTGGTTAAAGGCTTATAGTGCATGCATATCTGAACTGTTTCTTACTGAAGTTGGTGCGCCTTGTTTGCTGTGGCATAGACTGGATTCGGGCCTGCTGGATCTAGCTTTGCTTGTGTAACTTGAGCACTAATCCAGACATTCTCTAAAGTATTCAATGGTATTTATTACTGCTTGGTTGTAACTTGATTAAAGTGTAGCTATCATTCAAGTCTTTTGGATTAAGCACTTGGGCTTCAGACCAGTTGTTTTACATTAGGAAGGTTTGTGGCAAGCACTGTGGTGGCAGGACAGGTAGCTTTCATCCTTCTAAGTTGGGAACTGCTGATTGAGAGCCCAGTGTCCAAGTGTATTAGTTCTGGTTTAGGCACTTGGGCTTCAGGCCAGTTATTTTACATTAAGAAGGTTAGTGGACTGCACTCTTGTGGGAGAAGAGGCTGGACTCTGCCCTTCTGAGCTGGAATTTTCTGGTTAAGGTTTATAGTGCCTGAATATTTGAACTGTATCTTACTGAAATTGGTTCACCTTGTTTGCTCTAGCATAGACTAGATCCAGGCCTACTGAATCTAGCTTTGTTTATATACTTGTTTGTTTGCTTGTTATTTCCCTGGAAGCTAATTCACCTAATACTTAACTTCTCAAGCTTCTGTGGATCACTAGTGATATCTGCATTGCTTACTGTACTTATTTCCTTGTTTCACTTGAAGAAAGTTACTGTTTGTCGTTTTGCATTTAGTTACTTGTATCACATTGCACTCAAGTTACAATAAACTATGTCATCTTAACAGCATCTTAACAGAATGATTACTGTTAAGGGCTCAAGGGAGATGATAATGTACAGTGTCCAGCCTGATAAATATTATATTTGTCAAAATAAACTGCATATGACTAGGTACTGACTTAATAATTTTGGACTTGGCGCAAGAGACAAGGACAATTTGTTAATAATCTGAGTTAGGGTATCCAAGGTGGGAAAGTACGAGACAGTTCTGGTCTAAGTCTATTACAAAAAAGTCTTTGGGCATTGTGTGCAGTTAAGTTTAAAAAATATATATGTGTGTATGTGCGTGTTCTGTGTCTATGTGGCCTCAAACATCCTGAATTTTGTAGAGAACAGGAATAATTGAATGATAACATGAACTCAATAGAACACAAATGTGGTAGAGCAAAAGGAACCAGATGAAAATTCTATCTGCTTGTTAGATGATGTAGAAACTTCATACTATGAAAATACATATAATGTTACAGATTTCTGAATGCAATAACAACAGAAAACTAGAGTTTGTCTGCTCGTGCTAGAAATAACTTTTTAATTTGACCCTATTTCAATGCCTTGTAACTCTAAGGTATAAAACTGAATGTAGACCTAAGCCCAGAACAGGTAATGTGATTCCATAATAGTCTGAGTTAATTAATATCAATAATTATTCTGAGCATTACCCGAGGTTTTAGAGTTGCCAAGTTTAGCCAAATTATTTAGGTACAGCATCTTCATCTGTATTTCAGACCTGCAAGTGCCTGTCTACACTATCAGGCCTCATATACAGGCAAAGCTACATGAGTATTTGCCTGCCCAGCACAGTAGTCCAACCCATAGGTCAGAGTTGTGAATAGCTAGCATGACCATCGTGCCTGTTTTCCTCTGTTATGAAAAAAGGAACAGGCATTCAGTTCTATGATCCCATAACAGAACTAAATTTTCTTTCTACAAAGGATGGAGGAGAGTTTGAGATGCACTGATAAACAGAGCTGGGAATTTTAATATGATCCAGTTTGTATGTGTATTTCATGTAGCATAATCTTACGGATGGTGCAGTGGTGCAGCAGTAGCATTGTTGTCTCACAGCAAGAGGTTCTCAGGTTCAATTCTCGACTGAAATGCCTTCTGTGTGGAGTCTGCATGTCCACCCTGCATTTATATGGGTTTTCTCTGGGTACTGCGGTTTCCTCCCACATTACAAAGACATGTGTCTGGTGCGTTTCTCCCCAGGCCTCCGTTGAAAATTGGCTTTGTTCCAAGCTGGACAGTAAATAAATAAATAAAATAAATTATGCAATAACAGTAGGTTTAGATTACTTTGTAGAAGACTGGTCTACTGAAAGCTATCCCTTAAGTAGTTTAAGGGATGGCCTTTACAACGTTCTTTTGTGCATGCATAGGTTCTCAGGATCCGTCTGACTCCTGAAACATGCAGCACAACTCCATCCAACATGTTCCATTGATTTCAGATGGATTTCCCACTAAGTCAGCATTGTGCATTGGTGAAACTTGTCATGGACAAGGCTGACTTAATTACTGTGAGCCTGATTCCACTTTTGGAATCAGGTGTAGTGTTCTGGCAATCCTTGATGGTTTATGCTGAGTTAGCACAGCCCTATATTTAAGACTAAGATTAGCAGTAAGGGCTTAGCCTGGTGTGTTAATGGTTATTCAGCTGATAACTTCCTGCCCAACTATAGGCTTCATCTCTTTGAGGATGAAGACCTGAACATTTATGGTTTGTCTTCTAATAAAATATGTGCATTGAAATCATATGTATTAAAAAACATTGCTTTTAAAAGTTGGATATAACAACCTAAGTGACATAGGTTCATAGGTAGGTACTAGGCTATCTGCCCGAGGGCATTTATAAGCCTAGCCAGAGTGTGTCGGCTTTCGCCGCCCCATTGATTAATTAACTGATCCTCTGTCAAGCAGAGCCAATGAAGTGATCCCAGGGGTGTATTTTCTGTTACCCATCCACTCGTCAAGGTTTCTCTTGAAGAGTGTTAGTGAGGGGCTCTGCCTGATGTAATTTGGAATTTTGTTCCAAAGTATGGGGAGCCTCTGTGACAGGAATCTATCCCTCCAGCATGTTCTATTTATTGTTGTGGCGAGGTTTAGCTCACTAGAGCGCGTGGCTCGCAATGACTTGGATTTCTTTAGGTGGAGCATGTCCATCAATTGTGAGTTTGACATGGCTTTGTAAGTCAGGCAGAGATCACCTCTGAGTAAATGATATGCCACTGAGTACAGCCGGAGTTTTTTCAATCGGGCTGCATAGAGCATATGTTTGAGACCAGTAATCCTCTTGGCGAGGTACTTTTGTGGTCTTTCCAGCTGTTGGAAATGTCTTTTGAGGTACATCCCAAATGGGGCATTATACTCTATGATGGGTCTAATGAGTGACAAGTAGAGGGGCACTATAACCTCTTTATTTCTAGATGCGAACCCTTTAGGAATTAGATGGGCCACATAGAAGGATTTCCTAACTACTTTGGCAATATGATTGTCAAAGGAGAGATTACTATCTACCTGGGTCCCCCGATCTCTTATTACCTCTTCTGTATTAAGGGGGCTGCCACCTATGTTTTAATTTGAGGGTGTTTTGTTTTTCTCAAACGGGATGACTATGCATTTTTTGGCGTTTAGCTTGAGGCCATAACTTTGACACCAGGTGTCTGTCTCAATAAGGCCCTTTTGGAGGATGTCCGTGTCAGCCAGAAAGTCAATTATGGCTCCCAGTTTGCAGTCATTGGGGAACTTGGCTAGCCATAGTCCTCCTGTGTTTGCCTGTACTTCTGAGAAGTATATGCCAAATAGTAGGGGTCCCAGGACCGAGCCTTGCAGGACACCACTTGTGACTGGTTTAGAGTCGGACCTGGAGCCCGCTATTCTTACCATCTGAGTTCTGTCTGTAAGCCAGTTGGCAACCCATCTCATGATGTAGGGGTTTATGTTCAGGCTGGTGAGTTTTTCTGTAATATCCAAGTGGGGAATGGTGTCGAAAGCCTTGGTGAGGTCAAGATAGGCTGTGTGAACCACCTTTCCCTCTTCTATGGCCTTGGTGACTGTCTCGAAGAAGTCAACCAGGTTTAGTAGGCATGATCTGCCCTTAACAAAGCCGAACTGGGTCGGGGTCAAGTGTTTGGAGGTTCCCAATGTCTTTGTTAATGAGTTCCATGATGATGCGCTCCATAGCCTTGCAGACCAGGCTAGTCAGGCTTATGGGGCGATAGTTACCAGGGTCAGTTGAGGCCCTTCCTTTGTGGAGAGGAATAATCATTGCTGTGTTTGACATGTTTTATTTAAATAACCTGGTTTATAAAGAGTACGGCAAACTTATTAATGTATATTCAATTTATGTTTTATGCTCAAACCATGTGATCTACAGATATAAACAATGGTTTTTAATACTAGTATACAGGTGCTATTTGTTATGCATTCTTTTTGCTCTAAGTGGGACTGATCTGTTCTTCTGTGTTTGTTTACCATAGAGTGTGTACTTTACAAAATAATAATTACATCTCTATATATTGAATGGCTATTTAACTTAAAGTTATACAGACTGCACAGAGACAATTAAGACATTTCAATTAGTAGAATATTATTCATAGAAGACTGCTTACTATACAAGCCCCGCCATGCATAATCTTGAACAGTGGTTCCTAACATATCACAGCTCAGCTGTGCATTGATTCACTAATGAGTAGTGACATTTTTTTCAAGATTGCGTACAAATACAGCAACCTGTGGGTGTGTTATATGCAAATTAGTTTTTGTCATAACAAGGACATCTACACTTTTGCAAATGTTACACAATATTATGATTCAAAAATGCTCACACTATTCAACTTTTGAACAGGCATATATGTAGCTATTACCCACATTGTTCCCATATATTTTAACATGGAAGACTGTTTACCTAATATTGCAGACTGTAACTGTGCAGTTCAGTGCTATGTAGCTACAGTCTCCATATTTGTAACTACATGGCAGGTGAATCAAACAGGTTTGCAGGAGGGCTATAGCAAGATTCATAGGTTTGCTAAATATGTATACATGCCACTCAGCCCTGATAGGCATTTATAGGTGATGCACAGTGTTTACATCATCAGCACTGCTTTCATTTTGATGGCATAATATGTCTTATAGGATAAGTAGGACGTAACTACAATGTTAGTCTGTTTCTTAGGTAACTGATTTTGTGTATTCTTCTTCCTAAATAAGTATTAACAATCAGCAATGTTTAGAATAATAAACTTTTTGACTTTTGTATTGTACCTAATCTTATTAATCTAAATAATCTGCCTCTTTTGTAACTCTGTAATTTTATATTTTGACCTATTTTCATAAAGCCTTGCTTTAAATAAGGCATTGTTACAGGCTGCAGTCTCAAGCTATTTTGTTCTAATTGTTCTAATAGTCTTCACTACTACAATGTTTTCATTTATTATACTAAGGAGTATAAACAAACTCATTAGATGTTACTGCTCCTCTCACGTTTAAAACGTCTCAAATTTACATTTGTTTTTTTTTACAAATCCTTTATTAACTGATAACTGGTGCAATAAAAATCAACTGTGAACACAATGCTTGAAAGAAAAAAACACAAAGAAAAAGGAAAGGATAAAATGTACAAATATACAAAGACTGTCTATAATCAACAAAACACAATTTTATTTTAACTATAGAATAATAGATAAATAACCAAATATGGGTAATAAAGGATGGAAGACAACTGTAAGACAAATACTAATATGTGCAGTCCAAGACATTAAATCATTATACCCCCTTATATGACATAGACTACACAGTGAAAACCCCTAATCAAAGCATAGCATCCTCACAACAAAGAGATCCACATTTGCCTGAACATCTCAGGGGTCACAAAATAAGGAACAGATTCACTCAAGAGATACCAGAATCCCTCTGAGGAACCTAGCTTGCATAATCATTGCATAAGTTTAATAAAGAATAGCTTGAGTGAAATTCTCCATTCCCTAATAATGAAAGACTTCACCACTGATGTAATATACTTTAACCACTCCTTAAAGATGGGACCTTTTCTTGAATTGGAATCAAGAGTAAAGACAGAAAACAATATGTGTTGGATGCAGAGGGGTCCCTTCACCTCTCACCTTTCCCCTTAGTTTATTTAGCTCAGCTGATATTGTTAGGGTTAGAGAGTAGGCCCAAAATTTGTGGAAGATTTCTACACTCTCTACCCCATATATGGTACAAGAAAAGGCAACCAACTTTGCAGTATTATCAGAAATAACAAAACCAGGCAACCAACACCCCCTAACTAGAAAATAATTAAGTTCTCATTTACATATGGCCACTTTTCTGACTTGAGTATCATATGATGTAGGTTATTAATCCCTATATAATTGCACCAAGGGTTAAAGTAATACACATTGTCATTAAATAAGTCTCTAGCGTTTGCAGCATCCTTCTGAAGAAGGCAAGAATATTAGTCTATTTTATTTTTTTTCCTGAAAATGTCTTTTCTGCCTAACCCATTAGCTCTTGGACACTATCAGAAGCAGAGGTAGCACCAGCCTTCTCTTCAAAGGTGAGCCCATGACAGAAGACCTGACAGTTAGATATTTCCACTGATCTGTAGTGGATAGACTACCTGAGTATGAAGGTAACTTTAGTAAGCAAAAACCCTTCTTCCCACAATCATCTGTGTAAGATCCCCTAGACAATAAATGCCACTACGATCCAACTATTTGTTTTGACAGGACTTTGTCTCAATGGCAGAATGAGACATACCTTCAAAGGAATCACGGAGCCTCAAATATCTGATGCAGAAAAAAGACATTTAGCAACCATCTTTAGAGCAGTCCATGTTTCCATAAGCTAATACCAGTGTTGCAGCTCCTTGGGAAGGCCCTTCTCATAACAAGCAATAGCCCATGGTGATGATTCTGCTCCTGGAATAGCAGCTTCTGTCTTGGCTGAAACTGGAGGATATGCCCCATTACAATTATTCAGTTGTATGGCTGTGAATCCTGCACTAAACAAATGTCAGTCCGATACCCCTAAACCTAGGCACTTTTGTGTCAGTCTATCAGTCCATGACCTAGTTCACTGCCTATGGTTGTTCCTTATAAAACAGGAAAGAAAGGTAGTAACTTATTTGTGCCAAGTTCCTTTGTGTAACCCAGGGCTATGCCTGTACAGATAGTGCAGCAGTGGTGCCAGAAATGTTTTGACTATAGCTGTCTGCCTCATCAATTGCAAGAGTAATTTATAGCAAGTATGAACCCATAAAAAAACCCTTCATCCACAAAGGTTTGGGCTCGGGGTTACTAAATTATCTGGGTCAGGATGTAAATTGATACCGAAATATCTGGAAGTACAGCTGTACCATTTAAAGGGTAACTGCACTGTGGATTGGTGTAATCTGTGTTTGCAGCATTTTCTGCAATTTCAGACTTGCTTAAATTAGGCTTTAATCCCGAGATGTTATAAAATACTTGCAGTATAGCTAGCAAAGTCTGAGAATTCCTTGCAGAGTTTGGAGAGGGCACCACAACAGCTCTATCTCTGACTGAGTCAAGAGTGACATTAAAGTTGCCCCACTATTAAAAGAGCAGTCATAGAACCTTTGTGAGTCTAAGGAGGTAAATAATTCTTGAAAGAAAGAGGGGTGGGCAATACTTGGCCATGTATATCAAATTAAAGTTAAGACTACTTATCCTCTGTCAGATGTTGCCCAGAAAAGCCCTCCCCTTTCTATTACCTTGCTTCTCTTTCAAAGATCAGCTCAAATATTTTCTGATCAGAGTAGTATTTCCAGCCTTAGCTTACACATTCAAGTTGAATGCATGCCAGCATGCCACTGCACACCGCTGGGTGCAGTGGCATGCACTTGTAATCCTAGCAAGTTGGGAGGCAGAGGTTGTTTAGTCAAATAATGTCTATGATAGGCCAAAATGTTTAACCTACAGAAATACAGATACAGAGTAAAGCTTTGAATGATTGTATAAAATGAAACAGTTTAACACTCTAGCAAAACATTTAGCAAGCTTGCATTATTGAAAAAACATATCAGCAATTGTTCTTGAATATATTGTTTCAAGTATTTTGGAGAGGGAATAAGATTGCTATAGGTCTAAAGTTATTAATTACTTTTGAATTTCTTCCATTTTGTAGTCATAATGTGTCACTTTTTCCTGACAGAGGGAACATGGAATTACTGGAATGACCTGTTTGCATGGCTTGAGATGGGATAAGCAATGCTGTTGGCTGCTATTTTAAGTTACTCACTTGGAAGGTTATCAGCTGAAGTAGATTGTGTTTTGAGTTTGTTTAAGAATAGTTTTATAATGGGGAGAAATGTACCAGACAACACCACTTTTCCTCTTTATATAATCATTAGGGATGATATTATAGCCATGAGGTTTAATTTCAGATTAATTTATGCTGGGTTTAAGCCAGGTTACAGTTACAATGAGAATATCATGATCACGTTGGGTGATGCAGGAATTTAATTCTGCAGTTTTATTTCTTATGCTTCCAGCATTTTTAGTGGCAAAAGTTAGATTATCAGGGTTGGGGATTGACTGTTGGGAGGTTAGAGTAGTGCATGTAAGAAAACTGTCTTGATGTTCATTGTAATAGCTGAGGCCAGGATTAGGGTGAATGTATCCTCCTAGAAGGAATTTAATATATTGTGGAGTTACTGATACTTGTTTTCTGGAGAGAATATGCCACTTAATTTTGTTTTGGTTTGAGTTGAAATAGCTTTAATCAGTCTATACTGGGGTAAAGGTGAGGGGTGTCATTAAATAGTTTTGATGTCATGTGTGCAGAATGTAGGAAGGAAGTATGGACAGGTGGCTGGGACAGAGTTGGAGTGAAGTTTAGAGCTATTATTGAGTCATGGTAGGATGAGAGATGTCCCAATAGGAAATGAAGAACAGAGGATAAGCTGAGGAGTAGTGTGATTATGTAAGGGGATATGTATTTTATGGATGGCTGGTAGTCAGGAAGTAGGAAGCAAGACAGAAATAAGACGTTGCAGGGACATGATCCTTCTAAACACATATGCCCTAACGCAACTATTCTCTCAGTATTATATCATATTATGTTATGTCATGTAACTTTACACATACCGTGAATATATTTGTACATATGCCAGTATCATCTTGTAGAGACCACTAGGCAGCAAAAATGTGATTTATGCAGCCCAGTTACATATTTGACAATGACCTAAGTATGTGACAGGGCATAGTTGAAGCCATCATCTGCCATGGTCTGTGAACTTCTAATTGATAAACACAGAAAAGAGACTGTAAATCACCAAAAGAAAACTAAATAATTGCCAGAAAAGTGACAGCACATGGAAAAAAAGGAGGTATTTAACCAAAAAAATGTTGAATCTAGGTTATTACTGTTCAAAAACACTTTTAATAACAAAAAAAATTAAACATTTAAACGCTTTCATCCATACCATTCAGGTCTTCATCAGAAATGACAAATGCTTTCCTGAAACTATGCTTTTAAAGGCCAGTCCATTTAATTACCTAATTAAATATTTAGATATTTAAATAATTGAATATCAAAAAGTTCAATCAGAATTAAAAGTCATACAAACCCCTTCTCACACATTTCCTTATACTAAAACTTTAAAATCAAAAACAGTTCTAAAAAATCAATGTCATAAAATTTAAATTAAAAACAAGAAAAGCATTCCCTATAATTTAGTTACATGTAATTTAAGAACAGGCTGAATAGAAACATAATCATTCAGACCAGGGTAGTTAAAGGCATTCACCTTAAATTGTCAAAGCAGTTCCCTGTATTCCAGCCTGTTCTCCCAGTCACTACCCCTCTAGTTTATCTCTGCTTGTTCTGTAATAGCAAATCTAAATTAATTATGTGACTTTTCTTTTAATGTGTATTTAGAAAGAGCATTGTTAATATTTTTACTTTAATTCTATAAATGCATTTGTGTATTGTTTTTCTAAATGAGCTCTCTGTCTTGCCAATATTAAAACAGTCACACTTTATGTACATGGTCAACTAGACCAGTCCACTACTTCCACGATCACCTTTTTTAAAATTGATCTGTGTTCTCATAGAGTTCCCCAATGTCACAGAGTCCCCTTCATAAATATTTTTACATTGGATACAAAATAGACATTTTTGTGTTGCTCTTTTTTTTCAAAACTCAAACTCAACCCTGGTTTGTTGTTCTCAAAAATATTCTTCAAATTCCAACCAGTTTTAAATGCAAAATTGGGTTCTAATCCCACTACTCCAAAAATACTGGGGTTAAACCTCAATATGTTAAAATTTTTAGTAATGATATCCTTTACATTCCCTGAACCATTGCAAAATTCTACAAGCATCACCCTGTCCAACCTTTTACTATCAATGTCAAGTGTATTGACCCTACTATCCCTTTACAACCTGGTTCCTAAAAGGGATCAATATTTTTTGCCCCATTCATTAGCCACTTCAAGGGCAATACTTTTCACAAGTTCAACAGGGTAACCCCTGTCAATAAACATCTTTTGCAGTTTTTTCCTAATTCCTGAAAAACATCATCCTTCCTGGATGTCATCTTCACGTTCCTAATGCATTGACCTTTGAATAATCTTTCTTATGTGCAAAAGGATGTGCACTACTATAGGGAAGGTAGGAATTGTTAAAGGTAGGCTTTCTATGCACTTTAAATATAAAACCCTGACCAGCATTTTCAATTATACTGTCCACATAATCATCTAACCTCTTTTATGGGCAAAAGTAAATTTTAAAAATGAGGTTGTATTATTTAAATAATCCATACATTTACCAATATTTTCTTCAGACCTTTCCCATAAAATAAAGATGTCATCCAAAAACCTTACATATAGGAATATATATCATGAAAACCCTGATTAAAAAACATATTTGTTTTTCCAAGATAGCAACACTAGATTAGCATACATGGAGGCATGGTCTATATTAAATTAGGGAATGCTTAGAAAAGCAAACGCTAATTAATCGACCCCTATTAAGTGGAAGCTTACAGTCTCAAACACCTGTAACAGCGATTTTTTTTCCCTGTGAAAATAATCACTGGGCCAGTTTTGAGATTTCGCCATTTCCTCCACTGTGGTGCGATCTCGGAGTTGGTATATTTAATTAAATTTTTTTTTTTTTTGTGGACCAGCGATTATTTTCCCTGTGAAAAAATCGCTGTCCCGGGTGTTCAAGATTGTAAGCTTTCACTTAATAGGGGTCGATGAATTAGTGTTTGCTTTTCTAAGCATTCGCTAATTTAATATAGACCCTGGAGGCACATGCTGCCGCCACTGTCACTCCCTTAATTTGTTTGAACATTTCTCCTTCAAAAAATATGCAGTTGTTTCCCAATACTAGCGTACTTAGTTCTATGATCAAGTCAATTTGTTCATTACTCAACACTTCAAATTTAACTAAGCTGCCATGGAACCAATCCAGTCCTTCTTCTAAGGGTATAGAAGAAAACAAATCAACAATATTGAAAGTTAAAAAAATGAACCAAAGGTGAAGTCAGATTTGAAGATAATCTCCCCAAAAGTCCAAGGAGTTATTAATATATGTGTGTCCCTATTAACAATGAATTTTAACATCCTGTCCACATATATGTCATAGGGGTGAGTCTTCAATCCCCTTGCCACAACTATAGGTCTAAATGGGGGACATATAAGACTATTTTGGACTTTTAGGATTCCAAATATGGAAGATATGATGGGTTTATTAACTTTAAGAAACTTAAAAAAAATGGGTAAAAAAATTCTTCCCTTGAGTAAGAATTCTTCTAGACCTAAGTCAGTTTTGTTATATGCATATTAATCCCATTTTTTGAGAAAGGGGTGTGAAGATAGGTGAAGGCTGCCAGCCTAGCTAGATAGAATTTTGTAGATAATTCTGTCATTTATAAATATTAGTATAAGCCACATGCTTGTTCTCTTAAATGTGAAAAGACTGTACTGGATGTTGAACTGGAAAAAATTGTAACAACAGTGCACACTGCTATAAGAAAGCTGATAAGTCAAGCATTGTGGAATTATTTGATTTAAAACTCGGAGCCGAGATGTGTAGAGGGAGGCATTCAGCCTATTGTTTTGAAGCCAGAATTAATGGCTAGATTTTAAATGTATAATTTCTTTTAAGGCTGTGGCTTCCTTACAAGCTGCAAGATCAAAAGAGCTATTACCCTCTGAGTTTCTATTAGCCTGGCAAAACCAGAGAATTGATAATGATGTAATGTGAAGCAGCACTGTGTTATCAATTTAAGGAGTGAGAATCAGAGAGCATTTTAGCATTTGTCTTGAGAACATCCAACTCACCAGCACTCTGCCTGTGTCTATATGTAATTTTATTTTAGAACTATGTTTTCTCTTAGATATAGCTAGGAACTAGGAAGATTAGATTAGTTTTTTTTCTGTACTGATGTCAGAACTTTTCTACTGTATTATTTTAAGTATTTCTCTGTGATCTCTGAACTCTTGACTAGCACTGTGTAGGAAGAAGTATCATCTAGTGTTTTTATTATTTATTATTAAATATTTTTAAATATTTCAACTGTAGCTGTTTTGTGTAGAAATAATTTGAGCTCTAAGAGTACATTGCATGTTTAGTGACTCCAAGCCATTCCAATAGCCTTGCTGTTTAGTCACACTTACCATTTGGATAATAATATTGCACAGTATAATTGGACTCCCTTCCATAAGGGCCTTTTAATAGCTGATAAATATTAGTGGGTGGTGGCAAGTGGTACTACCTATGCCAGCCTTCCCCAGGAGTGTCTGTGTGGTTGTATATAACTCTTATCTCAAAGTGTGTGTGTGTCAGCTACTTGGGCAAAGACATGAAGCACTGGTTGGACAGAGAGGGTGCTGGAGGTATTAGCTTGTGCACTAGGCTGAGATCTGGACCCTATAGCTGTGCCAGTGGGGATGCCCATGCACTGGCCCAGCAATTAAGGAGCCTCAGTCATCAACACTAACACCAGTGAGGGCTGTCCATATAAGGAAAGGATAATACATACACACAGAGTAATGTACAATTTCCCTTATGAGCACACAGAGATCACAGTCAGTCTGGGGCTGGTTTCACCCTTTCTCACCAGGTCCCCCAATAAGACTCCCCACTGGCACAGCTATAGGGTCCAGATCTCAGCCTAGTGGGCAAGCTATAACCTCCAGCACCCTCACTGTCCAACCAGTGCTTCGTGTCCCTGCCCAAGTAGCTGACACACACAGACTTTGAGATAAGAGTTATATACAACAACACAGACAGTCCTGGGGAATGCTGGCACAGGTTCTCCAGCTGTGCCCCTTTTACCCAGACTATACGGTAGTACCACTTGCCACCACCCACTAATATTTATCAGCTATTAAAAGGCCCTTATGGAAGGGTGTCCAATTATACTGTGCAATATTATTATCCAAATGGAAAGTGTGACTGAACAGCAAGGCTATTGGAGTGGCTCTGTACAATATCACTAAACATATGCAATGTGCTCTTAGAGCTCAAATTATCCCTAAACAAAACAGCCACAGCTGAAAGGTTTAAAATATTTAATAATAAATAATAAAAGCACAAGGCAATACTTCTTACTGCACAGTGCTAATCTAGAGTTCAGACCTCACAGATAAATACTTAAAATAATACAGTAGAAAAGTTCTGACATCAATACAGAAAAAAACAAATCTAATCTTCCTAGTTTCTAGCTATATCTAAGAAAAAGCACAGTTCTAAAATAAACTTACATACAGACACAGGCAGAGTGCTGGTGAGTTGGATGTTCTCAAGATAAATGCTAAAATGTTCTCTGATTCTCACTCCTTAAATTGATAACACAGTGCTGCTTCACATTACATCATTAACAATTCTCTGGTTTTCCCAGGCTAACAGAAACTCAGAGGGTAATAGCCCTTTTGATCTTATAGCTGGTCAGAAAGCCAGAGCAATAAAAGGAATTATATATGTAAATTCTAGCCATTAACTCTGGCCTCAAAACAATAGGCAGAATGCCTCCCCCTAGATATCTTGGCTTCGATTTTTAGATCAAAGTATTTCACAATGCTTGACTTATTAGCTTTCTTACAGCAGTGTGCACTGTTGTTACATTTTTCCCAGTTCAACATCCAATGCAGTCTTTTCACATTTAAGAGAACAAGCTTGTGGCTTATATTAATATTTATAAATGACAGAATTATCTACAAATTATAACTAGGTAGGCTGGCAGCCTTCACCTATCTTCACAAAGGGCGTTACAGCTGCTATCATAAAATATATTACATGTCATTATAGGTTCATAGGTTCATAGGTTCATACTAGGCTATCTGCCCAAGGGCATTTATAAGCCTAGCCCATAGTTATGTGGCTTTCGCCACCCCTTTAGTTTGAATAAAACTATGCCTATTATTTTGCTGTGCCTCTGTCAAGCAGTGACACTGAAGTAATCCCTGGGGTATATCTGCGATCTCCCATCCATTGGTCAAGATTCCTCTTGAACAAGGCCAGCGAGGTGCTCTGCCTCACATGTACCGGGATTTTGTTCCACAGCATAGGGAGTCTCTGGGTGATGAATCTGTCCCTCCAGCACGTTCTATTAATAACTGTGTCAAGGTTTAAGTCCCCGCCCTTGTGGTTCTGAGGGATCTAGATTTTTGAGGTGAAGCATATTCATCAAATCTGGGTTTGACATGGCCCTATATGTCAGGCACAGGTCACCTCTGAGCAAGCGGTATGAGACTGAATAGAGCTGGAGTTCTTTCAGTCGGGCAGCATAAGACATATTTTTGAGCCCCTGTATCCTTTTGGTGAGGAAGTTTGGGGCCTTTCCAGCTGCTGCAGGTGTCGGGTCAGATACATTCTGAATGGGGCATTGTACTCAATCATAGGTCTAATGAGTGATGAGTACAGGGGACGATGACCTCCCTTGATCTAGATGTGAATCCCTTCATGATCAGGTGGGCAATGTAGAAGGTTTTCCTAACTACTTTAGCAACATGAGTGTCAAGCGAAGGCTACTGTCAACCTGGGTCCTCAGATCCCTGATGACTTCTTCTGTGCTCAGTGGATTGCCACCTATATGGTAGCTAGGGGTAACCTTGTTTTTCCCGAAGGGTATGACTATGCATTTCTTGGCGTTTAACTTTAGGCCATGGCTCTGGCACCAGTTATCCGTTTCTGTGAGGCCCTTCTGAAGGATATCTGTGTCAGATGTGTTTTCGACTATGGCCAGTTTGCAGTCATCTGCAAACTTTGTCAGCCATAACCCTCCTGTGTTTGCTTGTACTTCAGAAAAGTAGATGCCGAACAAGAGTGGACCCAGGACTGAGCCCTGTGGGACACCACTTGTGACAGGCTTTGAGTCTGACATGGCTCCAGCAACTCTGACCCTGTGGGTTCTGTCACTTAGCCAGTTTGCAACCCATCTTGTGATGTATGGGTTTACATTCAAGCTGATGAGTTTTTCGATGATACCTGAGTGGGGTATTGTGTCGAAGGCCTTTGCCAGGTCGAGGTAGGCTGTATGGACTGCCTTTCCCTCATCAATGGCCTTGGTGACTGTCTCGAAAAAGTCAACCAAGTTTAAAAGGCATGATCTGCCTTTGACAAAACCAAACTGGGTTGGATCCAAAGTCTGCAAGTTCCCTATGTCTTTATTTATGAGTTCCATTATGATCCTCTCCATGGCTTTGCAGATAAGGCTTGTTAAGCTAATGGGACGGTAATTTCCAGGGTCGGTGGAGGCACCGCCCTTGTGAAGTGGGACCACAGTCACCGTGCGCCACTCCTTGGGTACGTATCCTGAGGTGAGGCTAAGATTAAACAGCTGTCCTAACTGCGGGTTTAATTCCTCATTGAGTTCGTGGAGCACACAGCCGGGGACACCATCCGGTCCCATGGATGCTGTGTTTTTTGCCTTGGAGAGAGCAGTTCTCACCTGGGCGTTAGAGATGTTTGGGGGGCTACAATCCTCTGGTATAGATATCTCTCCTTTTGGGGGGGAGGGGGGAAGTTTGCACTGAACCTGTAGCCAGTATGTTGGCAATGTGTGTAGGTTCAGTAATCTTCACATCATTTTGAACTAATTCTGAGCATATCTGGGAGTTTCCTCCTAGGTTTCTAACATAGCTAAAGAAGGCCTTATGATTGTCTTTTGAGTCCTTGGCGATTTTTCTCTCAAAATTTGCCTTGGATGATTTTATGAGAGCTCTTACTTTTTTACTTATAATGATCAAAGGTGTCTTACCTTTCAAGGATTTTGCTCTATCTTGTAGTAGCTTCCTCCTTTTGTTGTAGAGCTTGTTTATGGCTGGGGTCCACCAGACTGGACGCTTGCCTTTGGTACAAAGAGTCTTAGTTTTGTTTGGGATTGCCTGATCCATGCAGTCCTGTAGGTGCTGGTAGAAGGCATTTGTAAGTGATTCAGCGGTTTGAGTAATGTTTACCACTGGCTCAGGGGCCTTAAAGGAGACCACACTAGTTTTTAGAAGTGTGAAGTCGGCTTTTGAGAAGTTTTTCACTGTGGTCTTTTTATTTCAGGTGGGGCGGGATGAGGACCTCCAGCGAGATTAGTTTATGATCTGATCTCACCAGTGAGGGGTATACTTCCAGTGTTGAACATTGTGATCCCATGTTCGTGATGATGAGATCAAGTATGTTTTCTCCTCTTGTGGGGATGGTGACTAGTTGTTCCATGGCATTTGAGTTTATGAACTCCAGGAACCTTTGGGCTAGAGTGTTTGGGCTTGAGTAGTGTTCCCAGTCTATATTAGGGTAGTTGAAGTCACCTAGTATGATGGTGTTTGGAGATACATTTATCCCCTCCAATGTTTTCAGGAAGGCCATGTGAGGTTCCTGAGTTTGAGAGGGTGGCCTGTAACATGCTACAATTTGCAGAGCAGTCTTGCCTATGGTTAATTGCACCTGGATGGTCTCCGATGCATCATGCGTTGCCACCAACCTTGAGGTGTGGGTGTCCTTTATGAATATGGACACCCCCCCTCCTTTCTTGGTGTTGTCCGGATTTTGGGGCAGGAACGCATGATATGAGGTGAAACCTGATATTGCTGGGGTGCTCTCAGGAGCCTTGAACCAGGTTTCTGTCACAGCACAGACATCGATGTTCTCCATACTGAGAAGGGCCTTGAGTGCGTGCATCTTGAGATTGAGACTTCTGGCATTGAGCAGCATTACCCTTAGTTTTTTTACTTTTTTGTGTTCTAGGGTGGTAGGTTTAGAATTTGAGCCTTGCCTAAAAAAGGCACTATGGGGGTGGCAAGAGCCTTTGCCAATATCCGGAAGCCTAGGGGTGACAGGTGCAAGCCATCCCTTGCGAAGCAGCGTGGCTTGTCCAGCATGTCATCCCAGGCAGACAGACATTGGATCCCCTTTGAATGACACCAGAATTTAAGCCAATTATTAAAGCTGATCATCTTATCACTGTATTGTGGCATCATTCTCGGTGAAGGTAGGATACTGCTCAAGGTCAGGGTCATACCTGCCTGGGCTACATAATCAGAGAGCTCCTCAATGTCTCTTTTCATGTAGTCCAAGGAGGTCCATCTCAGGTCGTTGACACCAGCGTGGACAATGACTGAGTCGTACTTGTACCTGCTGTTGAGAGACCTGAGTGCTTGCGTTATGTGGCGGATTCTAGCGCCCGACAGGCAGCTTACTGTGACCTTCTCCTTACTCAGTCTGGTGAGCGGGACGTCAGTGTGTCTGACTATGGAGTCACCTATGACAAGTATGTTTGGTGTTGTATTTGGCATTAAGGGCAGTGACTGCTTTGCACACTGATTTTGTTGTTTATGTGTTGTTTGTGTGGTGTATTGAGTTTGCAGTTGCTTGGGTGTCTACTTTGGAGGCCTCTGCTGTTTAAGTAAATTTTTACTCAGAGCCTCCGAGTATGTCTTAGTGTGTTTATGTGTTTGATTCAGTGGTGTGGTTGAGTTATGTGAGACTGGTATTGTGGTGTGCGTAGTTGCCTTCTCCTCCTGCCTGGTCTTGCCAGTCCTGAGTTGAGAGAGCTCAGCCTCCAGTCTGGCTAAATAGCTGCATCTCTCACAAGTGTTAGTGTTACGTGGGAGGAGGAGAGGGTTGTCCGTGTACATGAGGCAATTGTAACTTTGTCTCAGAATTCCCAGATTCACCAACTGGGCAGGAGAGGACGCCAGCATCTGACCCTTCGACATGCTAGAAAGAATTATGAGTTGGTATGAGACAGAAAAGTAGTGGGCTTAGCAGGGAAGTGGGCACTCCTGGGGGGGTTTTGCTAGTGAGAGATTTGTATAATATAGGAGTGCTTGACCTGCAAAGAGAATGCTTATAAGACAAGGGATATGCTTATAAGACAAGTGCTGAGCTTTTTGAGAAGAAAAAGCTATTTGGAACAAGTGCTGCACTTTTTAGTGAAGGTGTAAACTGTTTAGGTTCCTAACAGAGCAGTTCTAAGGGAAAAACTGTAGAACAGACTTTCTGGAGCCAGAAAGAGTTTAACCTTGTTTAACCGGCGCTGCCCAATGCTGCTCTAGTGGCAACTCCGCGCTAATTCGCGCTAAAGCACGTTAAAGTGTGCTTGATAGCAGGGGCTGGAAAGAAGCAGGAATAGACCCAAAACGGACAATAAGACTACAGTTTCAAGTCAGTAACCATTAGAAAAATTAATATAGTCAAAAATATAGTCAAAAATCACTATTCTCCCTCCTTTATCAGGAGTCACTATACTAAAACTTTTGTCACAACCAATGTTGTCTAATACTTGTTTTTTCTTTCTTAGTTAAATTGTAAAATTTTTAATAATTCTTACTTTTTTCAGTTTATAAAAATCTTCAGTAGATGCTTGTTCAAGCACATGAATTACTGGATGTAGAGGGGGATTAAATTAAAGTCTTTGTCTTAGGTACTTCATTATTGACTACAAAATCATGCTGATTTCCTTTTAAAGTAACCACTAAATTACGCTTTCTAGTAAAAAGCTTTAGTTCAACTAGGGTATCAATCATGCTGAACCCTTTTGATGGTATAAATTTCAAACCCATCTCAAAAATGGAAAAATGTTCAACTGTAATTTCTACATTATTATAGCTGAAAATATTATAACCATTTCAAGAATGAAGTATTCCACCCAGATGTACTGTTATATTTAACTCTTTCCTTTCCTTACCCTTTTCTCCGGATTCTTTTTTGCTGTCCCTTGGTCAAGAAAAGTCCAAACTAGGATCCTCTTGATTCAGTGCTTCTTCTAATCTCCTAAGTGGGGGGAATCCACCTTCATCTAAATCAGAAGTACCCCTAGTGTTTTCTGGTTAGTCTATCACTTCACTTATATTGCAGTTCAAACCTCTGTCCAGATTGCTACCAGAACCAATTGCAATGTTATTGTACTAATTATTGTTAATTGTCAAAGGGTAAGCTAAATTTTCAAAATATGGTTTTAAATCCCTATGTAACTTCTTACAATTATCATTATGATTTTTTCATTCTAACATACAAGTTCATCTTGCAACTTATTATTATTAAAACCATTATGTTTGAGCAGTAATTGTTTCTGTTCTACCCAATGTCGATTGAATAATTTAATATATTCTGCATACATTTTGCTATTATAGTTCAATCCACTTGGGAATGTAGATATTTGTAAACCCTGTGGGATAATAAACCTTTTGATGCATTCTTGCAAATATAGATTATCAATGCATAAGTATTCAATTTTAAGAACTTAATTTCTAAGTCAGGTATGCCATCTTTCAAAGAAGCCATATAGAAATTACCCCCAGATTTTACTCCAATTCCTTCATATGTAATGTCAATATATAACCTTCCTTTTAAGTTGAAGTTACGCAACCAGTTTTTAAAGTCAATGTTAAAATTTTTGCCTTGATTTAATTGAGCATTCCCCCATGAAACTGTGAATGTTCACTGTGCAATGTTCCCCTAGTACCAGACGTGTCCAACCTGCGGCCCTCAGAGCTCTTCCATGTGGTCCCCGACCTCTAAATGCAACATTGATGTAACGCATGCCCCAAAACACTTTTTTTGTTTTGTGTTTTTCACTCCCATAACCTTTAACTCTAACTTGGTGTGCACATGTACCAAAGCACCCTTCTAGTTTTGATTTTTTTGCGTCAAAGAAGGATCTGTGTATTTGCACCATTATTTCATGCTGAAGAATCAGTGTGTGGGTGTTCTCACTGAAGAGGGACTCGTGTATGGATTTGCCGCCATTGCCTTTGAAAGGGACAGCACTTACCTGTGTTAATAGGTAAGTATGGAGTGAGTGAGTGAGTGCATGCATGAAAGCAGAATGCTTGTGTACATGAAAATTGAAGAAGAGTGTGTGTATTTGTGCATGACAGAGAGACACACATGCACAAAGAGGCTAACGATGATCAGTCTACCTAATGAACACAAATAGGTTAGCTCACAAATATATCGTACATTAAAAGTACACTTTTATTAAATTACAGCTTTCCTGACAGAGAGAGTGTTGTACTGAATATGAAATTATACCTCTCAACTGTATGGATTTTCACCTCCTCTTTCAATATGTGTCTTTTGCTTAGGAAATAAAAGTAGTCATCAAGGTAATGCAGTTCCAGGGAGTAAGAATGAGACAGCAGCCTAGGGTTAATGGGTCAGTAGTGGACTGATTTTGTGGGACTGTAGCATATAAAGTTATATTGTTTTTTCTGACAAACAAAAAAGCACCCAGTACTGTTTTGTCATTGCTGGGTTTTAAGCAGTGGCAGATTGCACAACAATAAGCATAGCTTTGGTGGATCATCAGTACTGGCAAATCAGGTGGGCACAATGTCTTTTTTAAATTTTGGGTGTTTTAGTGTGTTTTAGGCTAAGGATAAGGTGTATGAACAGTTTTATGAAAGGCTGGACACTAAGAAGGGAGAAACAGACCTGTACCGATTGGCTAGACAGAGTGACTGAGCTAGTAAAGATGTGCAGCAGGTAAGGGTGATAAAGGATAATGAGGGAAATGTACTCACAAGTGAGGAGAGTGTGTTGAGGAGATGGAAAGTGTACTTTAAGGGCTGATGAATGAAGAGAATGAGAGGGAGAGAAGGTTGGATGATGTGTGGATAGTGAATCATGAAGTGCAGTGGATTAGCAAGGAGGAAGTAAGGATAGCTATGAAGAGGATGAAGTATGGAAAGGCTGTTGGTCCAGATGACATACCTGTGGAAGCATAGAGGTGTTTAGATGAAATGGCAGTGGAGTTTTTAAATATATTGTTTAATGAAATCTTGGAAAGTGAGGGGATGCTTGACGAATACAGAAAAAATGTTTTGGTACCGATTTTTAAGAATAAGGGTGATGTGCAGAGCTATAGTAACCACAGAGGGATTAAACTGATCAGTCACAGCATGAAGTTTTGGGAAAGAGTAGTGGAAGCTAAGTTAAGAAGGGAGGTGATAATTAGTGATCAGCAGTATGGTTTCATGCCAGGAAAAAGCACTACAGATGCGATGTTTGCTCTGAGAGTGTTGATGGAGAAGTACAGAGAAGGTCAGAAGGAGTTGCATTGTGTCTTTGTGGACTTCAAGAAAGCATATGACTGGGTGCCTAGAGAGGAGTTGTGGTATTGTATGAGGAAGTCAGGAGTGTCAGAGAAGTATGTAAGAGTGGTACAGGATATGTACGAGGGTAGTGTGACAGTGGTGAGGTCTGCAGTAGGAGTGACGGATGCATTTAAGGTGGAGGTGGGATTACATCAAGGATCAGCTCTAAGCCCTTTCTTACTTGCAATGGTGATGGACAGGTTGACAGATGAGATTAAATAAGAGTCCCCGTGGACTATGATGTTTGCAGATGACATTGTGATCTGTAGTGAGAGTAGGGAACAGGTGGAGGAGACCCTGGAGAGGTGGAGATATACTCTAGAGAGAAGAGGAATGATGGTCAGCAGGACTAAGAATATATGTGTGTGAATAAGAGGGAGGATAGAGGAATGGTGAGGATGCAGGGAGTAGAGGTGGTGAAGGTGGATGAGTTTAAATACTTGGGATCAACAGTTCAGAGTAATCGTGGGTGTGGAAGAGAGGTGAAGAAGAGCGTACAGGCAGGATGGAGTGGGTGGAGAAAAGTGTCAGGAGTGATTTGTGACAGAAGAGTACCAGTAAGAGTAAAAGGGAAGGTCTACAAGAGGGTAGTGAGACCAGCTATGTTATATGAGTTGGAGATGGTGGCATTGACGAAAAGGCAGGAGTCAGAACTGGACGTGGCAGAGTTAAAGATGTTAAGATTTGCACTGGGTGTGACGAGGGTGAACAGGATTAGGAATAAGTATATTAGAGGGTCAGCCCAGGTTGGAAGGTTTGAAGCCAAAGTCAGAGAGGCTAGATTACATTGGTTTGGACATATACTGAGGTGGGATCCAGAGTATATTGGTAAAAAGATGCTAAGGATGAAGCTGCCAGGTAACAGGAAAAGAGGAAGGCCTAAGAAAAGGTTTATGGATGTGGTGAGAGAGGACATGCAGGTGGTTGGTATGACAGAGCAAGATGCAGAGGACAGGAAAAAATGGAAACAGATGATCCACTGTGGCGACCCCTAACGGGAGCAAACAAAAGAAGAAGGGTGTTTTAGTGTGTATGTGTGTGTTTATGTGTTGGGAGGGCTGCAACAGTAGATAATTATTAAAGACAGAGACTTACGGACTGTGGAGGATGTTTCTTTGTTACAAAACCTGATACTTGTGTAGTAGGCATGCCAAAAGTAGATTTTTAAGACATAGCTTCTTGCCATTTGCAGTGAATGGATATTTACATTTAATGGACAATACTAGCAGTATGAGTGTGGTCCTGTAGGGATCTGGAGAATGTCAAGTCTACCACTGCCAATGTCTTGTAAAGTGACTGGAAATGGATATTGGAATGTTACTGAAAAAATACAGTAAGTGGGCTTAGAAATATAGTTTAATTAAACAAAGTGCACTTGTAATTTGCAGGCCATAATTTAATTTATTTCAGGTAGTCCAGATCCTGGTAGATTGTATACCACTAGACTTTATTAGGGAGAGCTGTCATTCTGGGAAAATAAGCGGCCCTAGTTTCAGTGAAAGCTCTGTGGTTGTTTGCAGGTAGGAAGTTGCATTATGTGGATGCAACGTGTTTTATTATTTTTAATACATTTGTCATTTCAAAGCATGGGTTTCTTTGTTGCAAAAGAAGGCAGGATTGAATGAGCCATATAATGCTTAACTGACAATGATGGGATAGAAAGATTATATGTGATGTACAATGTTTGTTGCTACAGTTGTTTCAATGGTGTCTGTGATGCATAACTATTTTTGGGCCCATGTCCCACTTTTATTTTTCGCTTTATCCAGATTTCTTGCTCTAAGGTTGAGAGGTATGGTTCCACACTAAATCAGAAGGTTGTATTTACCTTGGAAGACTTTTCAGCATAATTATGAGAAATAGAGTCTTTTTAATATCTCTACTTATTTCCAATATAAACTGCCATGTAGCCTTGCAAATAACCTTCTTATTAAGCTACTTTAATTCTTTTGGAATTGACAGGTATGCTTCATTGGTTCGGATGTAAACAGAGTGCTAATGCGACAGCTCAGTAAACTGTCAGTGCGTGAATAACTTCTGCACAAATTAAAATATCTGAATGTCAAATGGCTTTAGATTGGAGGGAATTTATATGTTTACTCCAGTATGTAGTATGACCTTAGAGAATTTATGGATTTCTTGTTGATTTACTTTTTGCTGAGCAGTTGTTTGTTAATTTATTGATGGTCCTTTTGGTGGTGGGAAATTGCATGGATACATCCATCTCTATTATGATTTTTTTCAGATATTTTGACTTCCAGACAATTTCATTCAGTGAATGTGTGTGTCATGTGATTACTGAGGTTGCCTATTTTACAAGTAGGGGGTCCTTTTGTGTGTGTGTGTGTGTGTGTGTGTGTGTGTGTGTGTGTGTGTGTGTGTGTGTGTGTGTGTGTGTGTGTGTGTGAAAGAGAGAGATTTAATATGTATACTGAATATATTTTTGCAAATGGAATTCTTAGTTAAGTAGGCGCCTCTTCTTGGGCAAGTAGACTTGAGTAACCAATATTAGATCTTAGCCATTCAGGTAAGAAAGTTTAGTATGTGGATATTCCATCCAGTTTGATGAAGGCTATGCTACTTACTCAAGGAGTACATTCATGACTATCCATCCAGTTATCGTGTTGCTGAACTACATTGTTTGATAATGCAGGAGTTTTTTTTACAGAAGTTGAAGTTTTTGTGTCAAGAACCTGTCCATACAAAGTGGCTTGTCTATGTTGCAGTGAAGGCTGTGGTCTTTGTAGTGAGCATTTTAACTATAATCAGTATTTCTAAGGTGGAGGAAGTCTCTTAAGGCAGGATCTTTCTTAGGCTGTGATGAAATTTATAGGGTCCAGTGAGAGACAAAGGAAAGCAAGAAGCTTTTTAATCTGTTTGGATAACTAAGTGAACACAGTCCTTTGACATTTTTTGTCAGAAATGCTTGTAGTCTTTCTTTTGGCAGGGCGTTTTGCTGAGGCACATGCCAAAAGGGGTGTTGCATTCAATAATCACTCTTATAAAGGAAGAATACAGGGATGTTATGACCTCCTTGTCCCTGGATGAGATACCCTTACTAATGAGGTGGGCCATGTAAAAAGCTTTCCATACAACGGAGGCAACATGGTGGTCAAAGGTCAGGTTTCTATCAACCTGGGTGCCCAAGCACCTCACGACTGATTGCATGCTTACAACATTGTTATTAATGTGATAATTTATGGGGGCATCACTTTCCCCAAAGGGGATGATGATGCATTTTTTGGCATTTAGCTTGAGGCCATGTTTCTGGCACTAGTTATTTGTTTCAGTGAGACCCTCTTGTAGCTTATTCAGAATTGTTTTATTAAGTCAGTAATATGAATTCTTTACTTTATTGCAAATTTATTGGCTTATTTTTGTGGATTATAATATTGTAGGAATGCCAATGTTGACATTTTACGTAGTTGGACTGCTGGAGTGGTTTTTCCAGTAAGAAATGCTAGTGCTGTAGTGAATATGAATTAATTTGCAAAAAAATAATAATAAAAAAAAAAATATATATATATATATATATATATATATATATATATATATATTAACTAAGATGTTAGAGTTAACTGTTAGATTAGAAAATTAGAATGAGAATTAGAATTTTAAGGCAAAAATTAGGCATTTATTACATTTATTCATTGTTCGAATGCACCTACAGTACAGCCAGGAGGTTGACTTTGGTCGCCTGTGGCAGCGAAAGAGTTAACTATATGATATATTTTATATGCGGCCCCAAGACAATTTCTGTTCACTCAATGTGGTCCCAGCAAGCCAAAATGTTGGACACCCCTGCTTTACATGACCTTGCATATAAGACTAGTCAAACTTATGGGTTTCCTTGGTCTGTTGATGGTCCTCATTCTCTCTCTCTCTCTGCCAGGATTTATCTCAAAAATGCACTTTAGAGGAGTCAAATCATGAGGAAATATTCAGGAAAGGATTTTGAAATAATATATTTAAAACATATTTGTTTTTCAAAAACATTCTTGTCAAGCTGGCATACTAAAGGACAAATGAAGAAAACTCATAGAACGAGTCATATAAAAGCATCGCTCAGCACATGACAGTGGAGAGGATGCTGCAACCTCTACTTAGTAAAATGCAAACCAAAGAAAAAATGATGACGGTGGTTCTGGTAAATCCACTTCACATCTAGGACCCCTGTGTATACCTAAAATTGAAGTCACAGGAGGAACAAGTACAAAACCAAAATCACTGATGCAAAGAGAATAGCTGACCCCAGCATGAGAGTAGCCAAAATCACGGATGCAAAGAGAATAGCTGACCCCAGCATGGGAGTAGCCAAAATCACGGATGCAAAGAGAATAGCTGACCCCAGCATGGGAGTAGCCAAAATCACGGATGCAAAGAGAATAGCTGACCCCAGCATGGGAGTAGCCAGCAGCCTTCGCATCTTTGTTTGTTGCAAACTGAAGCATTCAGAAGGAGTTAAAAGAACAGTCCAGACACTTCAAAAGGAAATAATTAGGTTTTCAAATACATAAATAAATAAAAACTGAGCAGACTTGCTCCCAGAAAAAGTTCAGGCTGGGAACAGAGATGGTACCATGGTGTGTACTCCTCTGTGCACACGTCATGGTACCTTTTTGTCATTCAGTAACCACACTAAAATGGAGCTGCATGGTGTTGTAGTACTAAGATATATGGACCACTTAAGGCTGGTCCTTGGCCATGCTGAATATTAATGAGGCAGTCCAGGGATGAAGTATAAACTAGTGGGAAGTATTCTAAGAACTAAGCCAATCCAAGAATGGAGAAAATACATTTTGCCAATAGGGATGACTGCAAGTATAGGAACAGAAAATAGACAAGAGGAGGCAGGAATTTGCTGGAGATGACTGGCAAAGGAACTAGTTATTGAAGCAAATAACTAGAGAGGGAACATTAATAGAGTGGAATGAGGCCAAGAAGATGTTTGGCCTGCAGGCTGCAGACTGCCTTACCTGCCAAGGAATGATATCAAAGGGGAATGGAAATGTCAAGGGAAAGGCCTGTTCTGGGGGGTTTTGTCGAGTCTAAAACAGAAGCTGCTATTAAAAAGGATAATTTGTAGGGCATATAAAATGTCGCATGATAGCTATAAGAATCAATCAGAGAAGGTTAGAAAGGATTGAGAAGAGAGACTGGAAAAGTAATTGACAAGGGAACAATGGGAAGACATATGCATGTTATCCCAAATATGCAACAAGGTTCAGAAGGCTTATGATCTTTGTTTGGAAGTATTTGCATAGATATTTTTGTAACCTAAACAGACTTCATGGAATTTTTCCTCACATAGATATCAAAAGTTGCAGGTGTGATAAGAAGGAAGAAGTAAATAGGAACGTGTGTTGTGGGAGTGTTATGAGTTGGTCATTTTAAAAATTCCCTGCAGAGTACTCTGTCAGAAATATTGGATCTGCAAATAGCTGTAAAAAGGATATCATTTTTATAGCTGGGATAAAGGGTCTGAATTGCCTAGGCATAGTATAGTAAGGTCAGTAAAAGTACCAGTCGGGGAATGAAGTACCTCAGGCAAAAAACGAAGTTTATGAATATACAATAATAATGAGGTATCAAACACGGCTCAGGTACTCAGAATGTATTAAACAGCAACAAAAACATGACCAAAACCAAAAGAAAGTAATTAGGGCACTAATTATTTTTATTTATTTATTTATTTACATTTGTGGACCAGGATAGTCCGACTGGACACAGGTCCATTTTCAGCGGAGGCCTGAGGAGAAAAGCTCCACATTAAGTATTACTTGCATTATACAGTTAAAAAACATAGCATTTAAATATAAACATTAGCCCAGCTGAGGACGTAAGACAAGAATAAAACACACATGTAAAACAGCTGTAGAACATAGTACAATTTTAAAATATGGTGACATATACTAAACATAGTTACAGACGTAGTTGAGATTACATATACTAAACATGGTTACAAATGTAGCTGAGATTCATCACTGAACAACTGATACAATCTGTTTTTGAGGTAGTTAACAGCCATTAGCAGTTGTTGCTACAAAAAGTTAGTACTATGTGGTAGGTAGCTGGGAACATGAGTAGCCAAGCTTGCTAAGAGTAGGTTGTTGATAGGGGGCCGAGAGAGGTAGTGGGTGGATGGAGTGGATGGTATTGGGGGGGGAGTTTGCAAGGACATATCTGGCAAGTTTTTAAGTGTGATTTTAGCAAGGATTTGAAGTGGATGCAAGAAGATACAGAGGTAATTGAGGATGGGAGGGAGTTCCAGAGTCTGAACTCCTTATTTTAATCTACTGACCACCTTTATTAGTCCAATATAAATTCCACAAGCATAAAACTTGCACCATAGCCAAATTATGGAACTCCCTCCCACCCACAATTACCTCTGTACCATCATGCACCCACTTCAAAACTTTACAAAAAGTGCACCTAAAAACATGCTGGTTATGCCCTTGCAACTCCCCCTCTAATATCACCCACCCGATCTACCCACTACCTTTCTTTCCACCCCACTATCTACCTTGATTATAGCAAGCTCAGATGCTCATAAGCTTAACTACTTATTATACAGCAGGAACTTCTTATTGTAATTGTTAATGTATGTTATGTACTTTGCAGATGATAAAGATTCTAGTTGTCTACTGATGTACTAAGTTCTTCATCTGTAACTATATTTGTAATTTTTAATTGCTAAGTTGATCAAATTGTTAATTGCTATGTAAATCCAATGTAACTACTGTCTGTATATTTTAACTGTGGAGCTTTTCTCCCTGGGCCTCCGCTGAAAATGGACCTATGTCCAGTCGGACACTCCCGGTCAACAAATTTAAATAAATAATAATTACAGTAAAACATGAATGCTTAACTGTTTACTGTTGAATGTAAGAAAAACAAGTATTACAATGTTTTGGAGAAAGTGGAAACAAAATGTAAACAGGTATACGATAGGAAAATTAAGAAAATAGATAGAGACATTAAGAGAATATAAAGAACCAACTTGCTATCCTAGACCTAACCCTTATAAAAATTACCAAGGAAAAGAGGGGATGACATAAGGAGATTTCAACAAAGGGAAAGTGATTTTATTGAGGATGTGTCAAATAATTACAATACAGAAAATGATGGTAGGCCACAATATGATGCCAAAGACCCTTTAGAATACCTGTCCCTCCAAAGATCGGAGAGAATAAAATACAAAAGACAAGTATACTACACACACAAGCAATGGAAAAGGGGGAACTAGGACAACTGGTGCAAACAATGAATGATAGGAACACACAGGCCAGCATAATTAAGGATGGTTTTAAATACACTTACCAGGGGTATAACATATTTAATTATAGTAACACAGACATCAATGAGGTTCATTTTAAACTGTTTTCTAAAGGATTTAAGTTTATCCTGAAGAAAAAAAATGTGATGTTAACAAGGTTATAATTGACCTTAAATTATTTATAAGAAAGAAAAATTTGGAACTTATATTTAAAGGGCATGAAAGAGAGAATATGTTTAGGGGCATTTTAAAGAAAAAGGTATATATAACCCTTCGCTTCACCCACAATTGAGGAATGTCAAGCTATTGGTTGAGAAAGAGATCAGAGAAGCTGTTAGAACTAATAAAATAAATTCAATTTTGACTAAAGAAAAAAATGTATTTATTAACCAAAATGAAAAACAATAAAGCTATAAGGGTCATGAGGCCAGACAAAAGAGGTGGAGCAGTATTTATGGATACTATACGTTATGAAGCCAGGGTGATGGATATACTGGAAGACACTGAAAAATATGTTAGAGTTTCAATTATTGAAATTAATGTAGCATAAAAAACAAAATCTACTTTTACTTAAATGACTTATTATTGGAGGGACTAATAGATCTTGAAATGTATACATTTTTACACAATGAAAAGCCAGGAGTCTGTTCCATATTTGGCATACCCAAGGTCCATAAAAATGAAGTACATCCACCACTCAGACCCATAGTATCTCTGGAAGGTTCAGTGACATCCCCTCTAGCTAAATATATTGATGTAAAATTTAAAGCACTATCTATGGCAGGAAGAGACACTCTTAAGGATTCTTGGGACCTACTAAAAAATATTAAACCCAGTTTGTACAGTGAAAATATTATTTTTATAACAACTGACATCAATGATCTTTTTAACTCTATACCACATGATCAGGGTATGAAATGGTTCAAAGAAATTATTTCACAACATAAGAATTTAACAGATAATGAATTCTGAACCAGTCTAATTTTGATGGTACTAAAAATTATTTTATTCATTTTGAGGGAGAATTCTTTCAATAAAAGAAAGGTGTGGCAATGAGGGCCAGGTGTGCCTCCACATTTGTGAATTTTATCCTCTCATACTGGGAAGACAGATACATTTTAACTAGTTATGCTGGTTGCTGGAGCTTATAAAGGCATTCTTTGGACAATATATACATATTCTGGATCGACACTGAGGATACGTTTTTGGAGTTTTTTGAATATATATCTCAAACTACTCATTTTCTTAAGTTTATTTATAATATAAACAGAGATAGCATGAACTATCTGGACCTTACAGTTCATAAGAGAGGAGGAACATTTACATCCATATTTTCAAAAAAGGGCATTAGTAAATGGTCAGTTTGTAAGGGCAAGCAGAATAACCTCTGAAGACATTGATTTTAAAAGTGAATGTGACTTATTGACTAATATGTTTTTAGAAATAGGTTACCCACTAAAAATGATAGATGAAGTTAGAAATTAAGTAATACAAGGGAGGAAAGAAAGATTTGGACCGCTTTTACGAAGGGATAACTCCAACACCAACATAAGTGATCAGAACACAAAGATGGTCAAAGAAAACTATGAGGAAGCTTTTATAATAAATTATGATGGTGATGCTGAAACCATTAAAAGAATAATAGAAAAAGAATGGACCAGGTTCACTAGCATCTCCGATTTAGACACTATATTTGACAAACCTTTGAAATGTATTTATAGAAAAAGCTTTAATATTAAGAACATAATTGAGCATAACAGGCGAGGGACTACTAGTGAGCAAAGGAAAATTGGTACCTATAAGTGTGGGTGCTGTCATCAGTGTCCAATTTTTGCAAGTGGCAGTAATCTATGTATTAAAGTGAGGGATAAACTAGTTAGAGGAACTGGTTATAGTAATTGTAACACAAATAGAGTAGTATATGTTGCATTATGTAACCAATGTAATGCATTCTATATAGATAAAATTGAGAGGAAATTACAAAAAATAATATATGAACATAGATATGACATTAAAAACAAAAGCAGTAACAATGCCCTATACAGACATGTTTCATCCTGTGAGGGAGCTGAATTTTTATTCCATGTTCTACAAATAGTAACAGCAGATATAAGGGGTAGCCCATGTGAAATACAATTACAGTACAGGGAACTATAGTGGCAAATTGTATGTGAAGCCAATAGGTTCCCATGTTTGAACAAAATGGTTTCCATAGCCTATGTACTTAAGCTTAGGTCTGCTAAATTATAATGTAATTTTAACCTTAGTCACTAGAGGGAGATAGAGCTTTTAAAATAATAATTTTTAGGACATGGACAGAATTGTTTTATTAAAATAGTTTTAATTGTTCAAGTTATTAGATGTTAAAAGGCTTTAAAAGTTTTACACACTTTTTGGTGTTAACAAGTAATATTTAGATCTATATACTACAGAGTGTTTTCATATTTGTGAATTTTATAAACTATTTGCTCGTTTATAACAAGGTTGTTTAATTTTTTAATGAGAGACCGTTTTTATTGGTGATTGACAACGAGGATAAATATAAATTATAAGGGTTAGGAGTAGTCTGTTCATCTGATGATGTCTGTATTAAGAATGAAAATGCGGTGATATGTTAAGCGTTCATGTTTTTACTGTGATTATCTTGAGTTTTATGCTTGTGGAATTTATACTGGACTAATAAAGGTGATTGATCGATTCAAATAAGGATTTTGTCCTTTCATTAGTGCCCTAATTACTTTCTTTTGATTTTGGTCATGTTTTTATGGGCACTTTTCTACTGCATTTTAACAACAAAACCACTAAATAACAGTAAGCGCTTTTGTGTCTGAACACGGACACTTCTTCAAACTTAAAAACCTTCTTTACAGGTGCTTCTTATATACTACAACTAAAGAATTATTCAATTACATAATTGACATAATGAATAAATGTTAGTGGCTATTAAACATAATCTCTAACATCCTATAAAAACTATAAGTTTAAAACTCTCAAGCACATCAAATACAGCAATATCATTTATTTCATGTTCAAAATGCTTAAATGAATAAATAATACTTATGCAAACTCTAAGTCTAAAAAACATAAGAAGTACAGACAATAATATACAAAGAATAAATGAATATTACATCTTCATGCATAATGCTGCTTAACCATCCTAAGAACTGCAGATGGCAGTATAAAACCACTTGATAAAAGCTTTCTCAATCAAAATAGCTGTTTAAGCACAAATAAACTAAAAACTATTAAAATGCTGTATGTGAACATTTCTTGGCATAATTGCCAAATAACATAGTATATAATCTGTCAATGCTATTCAAAAACATGAAAACTGTCTAAACATAAAACTGTCTAATATAAAAACTATCAAATATGACATCATATCATGATATTCATATATGCTAAGATACATCATAGATTCTTGTGTGCGTAAAAATGTGAAAGAACATACACGCTAAACAATACATCATATACATGACACTAAACTGTCACTAATCATTAAACTAATGTCTCAAAGACCTATCTATTAAAAAAGATTTCAAAGATACTTTATCATTCAACCCATATGATTTATCCACTTGCAACCCAATAATCCATTTCATTTCCAACTTCTCTGTAAGATTCCTAAAATTACCTAACCTAACATTCTTACTAATGAGTTCCAAAGCTAAAAACAAGAATTTGTGAGATAAATCTTATGCACACTAAGAAAAAAGGTAACACATTTTACAGTCTAAGAAAGACTGAATACAAGGCTCTAATAGACTTACAAAATAATGACAGTATAATTATTAAGCCCGCAGATAAAGGTGGAGCAATAGTTATAATGGATAGATTGGTTTATAATAGCAAGATGTTAGAGATGCTTAGTGATGCAGATATTTCTGTTACCCTGATGAACAAGCAGCTGAACAGAATTATAAAAAATGTCACACAGATTTGTATGATTGCCTTATGATTGGTTTTATGGGGCAGGATTTGTATAAATATTTTCTAGTAGAAACACCTTTCATTCCAGCATTTAGAGGTCTGCCGAAGCTACATAAAGATCCTACAGACCCATCCTTAAGACCCATAGTGTGGGGTAAAGGGTGGCTTACAGAACCCTTTTCCATATATGTTGAAAAATAAATAAGACCTGTTGTGGAACTTAATACAATTATCAGGGACACTGAGCATTTTCTTAGTTCTTGATCAGAATATTTTTTTTTCTGAAAATTATTTTTCCAGTGTTAATTTTTGTTACCTTAGATATGGCTTCTTTATTTACTACAATTCTAAATGAAGGGGGAATCAAATATGTCAGACAATTTCTATCATGCAATAATATTTTGAGAGATAGCATTTTGTGATATTGTTTACTGTTAGGGTTGATTTTGAGTAATAATGTTTTTTCATATAATAATAAGTATTATTTACAGAAAAAAGGAGTAGCCATGGGTACGCCATGGGCAAACTCCTATGCCAATATAGTTATGGCATATTGGGAAACTTCATTTGTTCTTACTAATTTTGAATATTCTAGATATATTCCCTACTATAAAAATTTCATGGACAATGTTTTCTGTTATGGAGTGGTTCTGAATCTGAACTTGAAAAGTTCATAGTATACATGAAATCCACCGTGGAC